>NW_006922090.1:1282413-1291429 GCF_000298275.1 Orycteropus afer afer | reverse complement strand
GTCAGATGGATCTTGGCTCAAGGCAAAGAATACCAGAAAGATGTTGACTTGTGTTTTATTGACTATGCAAAGGCATTTGATTGTGTGGCTCATGAAAAATTATAGATAACATTGAGAAGAATGGGAATTCCCGAACACTTGATTGCACATGAAGAACCTATACCTTGATCAGGAGGCTGTCATTCGAATGGAACAAGGGGACTTTAAACTACATGGTTTAAAGTCAAGAAGGGAGTGTGTCAGGGTTGTTTCCTTTCCCCACACTTATTCAATCTATACACTGAGCAAATATTCCGAGAAGCTGGGCTATATGAAGAAAAATGTGGCATCAAGATTGGAGGAAGAATCATTAACAACCTGAGATACGCTGATGATAAAACTTTGCTTGATGAAAGTGAGGATGACTTGAGGCACTGTCTGATGAAGGTTGAAGAATACAGTCTGAAGCATGGATTATGTCTCAGTATAAAGAAAACAAAAATTCTCACAACTGGACCAATGCGCAACATCACAATAAATGGAGAGAAGATTGAGGTTGTCAAAGAATTCACATTGCTTGGTTCTACAATCGATGTCAATGGAAGCAGCAGTCAGGACATTAGACGAAGTGTAACGTTGGGAACATCAACCATGACAGAACTGTTTCAAGTGCTGAGAAGCAAGGATGTCTCCTTGAGGACTAAGGTGTGCATGACATAAGCCATGATATTTCCAATCACCTTGTATGCATGTGAGAGCTGGACAATGAATAAGGAAGACTGAAGAAGTGTTGATTCTTTTGAGTTGTGGTGTTGGCGAAGAATGCTGAAAGTACCATGGACTGCTAAAAGAACTAACAGATCTGTCCTGGAGGAAGTGCACCAGAAATGCTCCTGGAAGCGAGAATGGCCAGACTTTGTCTCACCTATTTTGGTCATGTTGTCAGATGTACCATTCCCTGGAGAAGGATCTCATGCTCATTAGGGTTGAGGGTCAATGAAAGAGGAGGAGGCCTTGAATGAGATGGATAGACACAGTGGCTGTGATGATGGGCTCAAGTAAAGCAGGGATCATGGAGCTGGTATGGGATTAGGCAGTGTTTTGTTCTGCTGTGCATGGGGTCTCTATGAGTGGGAAATGATTTGATGGCACCTAACAACAAACACAACAAACTACATTGGGCTTTTAGTTCAGGGGAAGACACTCTATTTCAAGTTCACGTTCTTTCCTAGAGTTCACACTCATTCCTAGAATAGTCCTTTAAAGTTTCATCTGAAAGTCAGAGAAGTTATCAGGAATCTTCCCTTTTAGTGTACCTGATCTTCAATATTGTCCTGATGAGTCTGCCCAAAGCTTTGTTTACCCCTTGGCATTTCAGTCTCTACTTTTGAATTTCGAAAGAGGTGGCTCTAAAAAATTAATTGCTCCTTTTGGGGTTGTTCTTCTATCTGAAATTTCAACCCGGGGATTCATTACTTATGTTTAGTTTATATTATAAAATACACACCTTCAAAATTTAAGCCATCATATTCTACATTTTAATAAAACATATTTTACTTAAAAATATAATTGAATCATTGATATTAATTTGGAAGATAGCACGTGATACCTTTGGCCATGAGAAAAACCTTTTTAAGGTATGAACAAGAAATTAAGGTAAGAAAAAGTTTATTTAAATATTTATTTTTAGTCACTTTTCTGAAAATAGGTATTGCACTCAGTGTTTCACAAATTACATGTAAACTAAGCCAAACTCACTGCCGTCAAGTCAAATCCAACTCCTAGTGACCCCTCCTTGGTTTTCCAAAGTGGTGTCTCTATGGAAGTAGATTGCCCAGTCTTCATTCTGAGGAGTGGCTGAGGGGTTTAAACTGCCAGCCTTCTGGTTAGCAGTCAAGTGCCTTAGGCATTATGCTACCAGACCTTGCTAACTGCTCTCATGAAGAATACAATCTCGGAAACCTTATGGAGCTATGTTACTCTGTCATATATTATTTTTCAGAATCAAATATACAGTACTCAGCAATAACAGTGTTTACATATTTCAAAGGGAGATAGGTAAAGAATTATTGACAGAGAGAGAAAGATGAAATAACAAAAAGATGGTTTGAATTTCAGACTGTTCCTTGGATCCTTAATTTTCCTACCTCATGCTTGTGAAAAGGACAGCTGTATTCCTGAGAGTGAGAGTGGGAGCTCTGGTGGCATAGTGCCTAAGGCATTTAACTGCTAACCAGAAGCCTGGTGGATCAGATCTACCAGCCACTCCTTGGAAGGACAGCTAGGTAATCTACTTCCATAGTGATGTTGTTGTTGTTATCTGCTGTTGAGTCAGACCTGACTCATAGCAATCCCTCCTTGGGTTTCCAAGGTGGTATCACTACAGAAGTAGATTGCCCAACTTTACTGCCTTGGAAACCCAAGTAGGGGTTGCTATGATTTAAATCCAACTCTTTGGAAGTGAGTATTCCTGTGAGTGGTGTAATATAACTAGAAGGAAAGCAAAAATTTTGAAAGTCAGGTAAAAAAAATAATTATCTACAATCTTTAAAATACATTAAGAACAAGGCCAACAAGACCAGAAATTAAAATAAATAAATAAATAAATGAAATTATTACATTAAATTTCAAATTGATTACACAGAAACAACATATTACAAGATAAATTTCATGTTGAGGTATGGTTAATTGTAAGTATTTTTCCTAAATTTTGAGTGCCAGATATTTGAACTACTTTTATTTAATTTGTAATTAGTTTTTCTGGTAGTAAGCAAATTTTGAAGAAGATATTTTTACTTTTGCCATGTTAACTGTAGTTTAGAATTTTGTGTGCTTTTATTTTAATATAAATCTACTGAGCTAAATAGAATTTTTTTTTCCTATCAAAATTATTCAGCCTGTTATGTATTCATTTATTGAACATTTCTGGAACTTAAAAATAATTAAAATTCTTTCTTAGGACTCACATAGCATATAATAGGTTAAATAAATATACAATTGATAATTAATAGCAATATAAATCTAAATAATACTGTTACAAATAATACTATAACAGCACTTCCAGTTAGAATTAAACACTGTCTAGTAGAACATTTATTTATATTAGGTTCCTACGTCTCATATGATTTTCTACAACATGAAATTCAAAATATATGATAAAAATTAGGGCTGTTAATCTGTTTTTCACACAATCATATTCTGCTATTATAATTTGTAATCAAATGGATTCAACTATGTCCTTTTTCTTCATAATTCACATGACTAGCACCACTTGTTTATTTATTTTTACTGAAGGACTATTTTATATGATAAACTGTCCCTGGCTGATCAATTGTAATGGATATTTCTCAAAGATAATTATATTCACCTCAGCAGTCTAGGGTGCGATCCACTGAGTATGACAAACCACAGAACAAATATATTTTACTGAAGATTTTGAAGGCTGAAAGATTGAATTCAGAGGCTGGGATAATTTTAATTGCTTTAAAGCAGTTTTATCATATACAGTTGTGATTGTTGATTTTATGTGTCAGGTACACTCAATATAATGTAATCCTATGGTTATGGATTGAATTATGTTCTCAAAAATTTTGTGTTTCAAATGCCAGCCTCTATGCCTGTGTTTATAATCTCATTTGGGAATGGATTGTCTTTGTCATGTTAATTAGGCAAGATTAGTGTAGAGTATATCTTGTTCTAATCTCTTTTGAGATGTAAAAGAGAGTTAACAAGGAAGCATTGAGAAGGGATAGCATAGGGTTTCTGAGGCAGTATCTCTAATGAAGTAGATTGCCCAATCTTCCTTCTGAGGAGTGACTGGTGGGTTTGAACTATCAGCCTACTGGTTAGCAGTCAAAGGCCTTAGGCATTACTCCACCAGAGCTCCTAGAGTATGTTGTGTTGTTGTTGTTATTTGCCATCGAGTCGGCCCCGACTCATAGTGACCCCTCCTTGGGTTTCCGAGGCAGTATCACTACGGAAGTAGGATTGTCCAACCTTCCTTCCAAGGAGTGGCTGGTGGGTTTGAACCACCAGCCTTCTGGTTAGCAGTCAAATGCCTTAGGCACTATGCTACCAGGGCTCCTATCTTAAGCCAATCTCTTTTGAGACATAAAAGAGATTTAAGAATGAAGTGTTGAGGAGGAATGGGGTAAGATGGATGCCTAGATACATGGAGAACTCCAGGGAACCAGGAAGTAGACACTGATCAGAGAGGGCCTTCCTCCACAGACAAGAGAGAAAGTCTTTCCCCTGAGCCAACACTCTGAATTCAGATATCTAGCCTCCTAAACTGTAAGAAAGTAAATTTCTGTTTGTTAAAGGCATCCACTTGTAATATATCTGTTAGAGCAACACCAGATATCTAAGACACCTTCTTTTATGTATAAGACCATTGTGTCTTTACTTTCATAGAGCATAGAAAATAACATGTACAATTAATAATGGTGGTAAGAGTACTTACATTTTGATTTCTTAAATGAATTTTGTCTATAACACCAATCATTTCATGATATAAATACATAATTTGTATTGTAGAATCTGCTATGAAGTTTGCCGATTTCAATATTATATTTCACTTCAAAATTATTGCAGATACAGGGGGAAGAAATGGTGTTTGGTCAGTAGCCCCCACGTTAATACCCTCTAATATCTGAGTGCCTGAAAAACTAGGTGCAGCAATTTGAAATAGGGATTCTGGTGCTCTGAACAGCTCACTGAGTCAAAGTGTGCCAAACTTGGGGGAGTAGGATTAGAAACAAGAAAAGGGTAGGGAAAAAAATAACAAGAACAGGGGAATCTGCCCTGCAGAGCCTTGACCAGCAGGCAAGAAAGGCCATAAGAGACTTTCCTGGGGAAGCACTGACTGGCAGGTGAGAAGGGTCATCAGAGACCTCACGGGATTAAAGAAGAAGATGCACCACACCAGTATACCAGCACTCACCCCACGGTTCAACCTTCAGCTCCTGTTTTTATTGCTAAATTTGTGTCTTCTGGGTGTGAGCGGGCACTTCCAGCACCGCTGAAACCTAAGCAGAGACCATGAACTCCACAAGTGGGTGGACCCTGGGAGGAACTCCTGCAGCAGATTGTAAGAAAGGGCTTGGGCCAGCTTTTTGGAACAGTGAGGCTGGTGCTTGATTTTGTCGATAATCTGGGGCCTGCTGGGTGTGAGCAGCCATTTTCCTTCCCTGCCCCCTAGCACTGCTGAAACCCAATCAGAGAGATCACTGGTACTGCAAGTGCCTGGGCCCTAGGAGGATCTCCCTCAGTGGATCGCAGTGTGGACCAGTGTCTTGGGTAGGCTTTTTGGCATGGAGGGGCCTCCTGAAGGGCAGGGGCTTTGCATGTGTCTGATCCTGGCAGAAAGTGCCGAATCCCTTACAACTTTGCTGAACTTGAGCCATGAGCCTGTGAATAACACTGCATCATAATTAGCAGCCTGATCAAAGCCACAGAAACCACCCCTAGCAATGTAGAGTTTCCCTTCTTTCTTCTGCTCTCACGTTCTCTGTGAATACCCTCACTCATCCAATAGAAAAAATCACATTCAGCCACCATAGTACCTCCCAGTTTGAATACTTAACTTTCTTTATGAAAAGCAGAGACCTGCATCCATATTCCACACAGGGATTCCATCATCACAAAGAAAACTTCAGCATAACCCAGCACACCTGAATTAATAACCAAGAAAATAAAATACACCAGCTTCACCTTTATGAAATATTAAATCATAAAATCAAGACAAAACAAATCAATACATAACTAACAGTTAAAGACAACCTCAAAATATCTAGGAAACAACATGCAACCTCAAGTGAAACAAACAAACAAAAAAACAAAAACAGGAAAAGCATTAGAATCAAAACCACAAAAAAAAGGTCTCATTAAACATGGAGGAAGAGGAGGCAATAGAATTATCTGAGAAGGAATTTAGAATATATGTTTATAGAGCTTTACAAGAGCCTATGGAAACCCCAAGTAGAAGCAAGGAGAACATAGACAATTCCCTGGAAGAACTCAGGAAAATCATTTAAGAATAAAATAACAAGATTAATGCACAATCAAAACTCATACAAAAACAGCAGTTAGAAATCCAGAAGATGAATACCAAAATTACAGAATTACACAATACAGTAGAATCACAAAAGAGTAGGATAGAACTGGCTGAGGAACTCATATTCCAACTAGAAGACAAATCCCTGGACACCAGCCTGTATGAAGAAAAATCAGAACAAAGATTTCAGAGAAATGAAGAGAACCTAAGAATTATATGGGACAACATGAAAAGAAACAACATAAAACTCATTAGAATTCCAGAAGAAGAAGAGATTTAAAAAAAAAAAAAAAAAAACACTGAGAAAATGTTGGAAGGCCTACTAACAGAAAACTTCCCCCATATCATAAAAGAAGAAAAGATATTTGTCCAAGAAACTCATAGAACCCCATACAAGAGAGACCCCAAGAGAAAAATACTAAGGCATATTATAATCAACTCTCTAAAACCAAAGACAAAGAAAAAACTTTGAGGGATGCCTGGGATAAACGAAATATTACTTATAATAATCAAACAGTTAAGCTGATCTCTGACTACTCAGCAGAAACCATGCAGCCAAGAAGGCAATGGGATGGCATATATAAAACACTGAAGGAAAAGAACTTCCAACCAAGAATCTTATATGGAAACAAATTATCCATCAAATATGAAGGCAAAATCAAGCCATTCCCAGATAAACAGATTAAGGGATTTTGTGAAATCCAGACCAACCCTACAAGAAATGCTTAAGGAAGTCCTCCTAATAGAGAACCCACAACAGAGATCAACAAAATTAGAATATGTGACATCAACACTAACACCAAATCAGAAATAGAAACTCAGAATAAGGCCATAAAATATTGTACACTAAAAATAAAGGAAGACAGTCTGTGCATAGCAACAGCAACTAAACTATTAAAGGGAATAAAACTTCTAGGTACAAATTTCCAAATGGAGAGGAAAACAGGGCAATGTCTTCATAGAATGCACTGTTTAATGATGCTGAGACAAGAATTCACTCCAAAGTAACCACAGAAAAAATTAACAATCTCTCTAACCAAATCCAGAAGGAAGGAAAACATATGGGTTTAATAAGCACAAAACCAACAATAAAGAAGAAAAGAGAAGAATCATTAAACAACAAATTGAACTCAGCACAGAAAAGTATATGGACCAAGAAAACACCAACAACATGACAAAAAAAAAACACAATAGAATGACAGCAATCAGTTCATGTCTATCACTAATTGCACTCAATGACTCAATGTGAATGGACTAAATGCACCAATCAAGAGAAAGATAGTAGCAGCCTGCATAAGAAAAGAAGACTCATTGATACGCTGCCTACAAAAGACCCACATTAGACACAAAGATAAAAATAAATAAGGAATTAAGGGGTGGAAAAATATATATACCAAGTCAACGGTAGTAAAAAAGAACAGGAGTGATAATATTAATTTCTGATAAAATAGTCTTTAAGGTGAAAAACATCAAAAGAGACAAAGAAAGGCATTATATGATGAAAAAGTCATTTGACAAAGAAGATATTATAATAATAAAAATTTATGTACCCAATAAAAGTGGTCCAAAATGAAGCAAATATTAACTGAATTAAAAGGGACAATAGGCAACTCTACAATAGTAGTAGGAGACTTTAACACACCACTTTCAAAGAGGGACAGGTCAACTGGAAAATAACTCAACAAAGATACAGAAGAGCTCAATGCAATCAACCAACTTGACCTCATAGACATACAAATCATTCCCCTCAACAAAAGCACAATAGATATTACTCTCCAGTGCACATGGATCCTTCTCCAGAATAGATCATATGTTAGGACATAAAACCAGCCTCAATAAATTTAAAAGCATTGAAATACTACAAAGCATCTTCTCAGACCACAGCACTATAAAATTAGAAATTAATAATAAGAAGATCAAGGACAAAATATCAAACATGGAAGCTGAGCAATTCACTGCTCAAAAACTACTGGGTAATAGAGAAAAAAAAAAAAAAAACTGAAATAAAAAATTCCTAGAAACAAATGAGAATGAAGACACATCATACTAAAACCTATGGGACACAGCAAAAGCATTACACAGAGGACAGTTTATAGCAATAAATGCGTACATCAAAAAAGAGGAAAGAAACAAAATCAATACTCTAACTCATCAACTCCAACAACTAGAGAAAGAACAACAAAAGAATCCTACAGTATCCAGAAGTAAGGAAATAATAAAGATCAGAGCAGAAATAAATGACACAGTAAAGAAAACAAAACAAAAAAGAAGAGAAAATCAACAAAACAAAAAGCTTGTTCTTTGAAAAAATTAATAAAATTGATAAACTTTTGGAAAATCTAACAAAAAAGAAAAAAGAAAGAGAAAACCCAAATCAAAAGAACTATAAATGAAAAGGGTATCATCACAACAGAACCGACTGAAATAAAAAAGATATTGACACAATATTACAAAAAAGAGTACTCCAAAAGATTTGAGAATCTAGAAGACATGGGCAAGTTTCTAGAATCACAAGACCTACCTAAACTATCCCACTCAGAGACAGAATACCTGAACAGACCTATAACAAAAGAAGAAATTGAGCAGATCATTAAAAAAAAAAAAAAAAAAAACTTCTCAAAAACAAAAGTCCTGGGCCTGACAGCTTCGCTGGAGACTTTTACCAAATATTCAGAGAAGAGTTGACACCTATGCTACTCTAGCTATTCCAGATCATAGAAGAAGATGGAATACTGCCAAACTCATTTTATGAAGCAAATATAACACTAATACTAAAACCAGGGAAAGACACCACTAAAACGAAAAACTACAGACAAATATCCCTCATGAACATAGATGCAAAAATCTTTAACAAAATCCTACCCAACATAATCCAACAACATATCAGAAAACTGATATACCCTGATCAAGTGGGATTCAGACCAGATTTACAGCGGTGGTTCAACATCAGAGAAACAATCAATATAATCCACCACATAATAT
>NW_006922090.1:1280930-1281498 GCF_000298275.1 Orycteropus afer afer | reverse complement strand
TGAAAAGGAAAGAGACCTTGGATAAGCAGAGCACTTCTGAAGAAGAAGAACAAAGTGGGAGGTCTCACACTCCCGGATCTTAAGAACTACTATACGGCTACAGTAGTCAAAACAGCATGGTAGTGGTACAATGATAGACAGATAGATCAATGGAACAGAATCGAAAGTCTGGATATAGACCCATCCATCTATGGAGCAGGAGAAAGGGGATAAAAGCCGGGAACCCGGACAGAAGAGCAGTCAGCCCCAGGGTTACAGGTGAGGAGAGACAACTCAGGGATGCAGAAAGTAGCAGATGGGAAGAGCAGGAGAAAGGGGATTAAAACCCAGGAAGCCAGAGAGAAGAGCAATCAGCAGAAGGGATTAAGTGAGGAGAGGAAACTCAGGCCCGCCTGGAGTAGCAGACCAGAAGAGCAGGAGAAAGGAGATAAAAGCCAGGAACCCAGACAGAGGAGCAGTCAGCCCCAGGGACTACTCAGGGATGCCCAAAGAAGCAGGCCAGAAGAGCAGGAGAAAGGGGATTAAAAGCCAGGAAGCCAGACAGAGGTACAGTCAGCCACAGGGACCC
>NW_006922090.1:1278145-1278763 GCF_000298275.1 Orycteropus afer afer | reverse complement strand
TTGTTGTGTTGTTGTTAAGTGCCATCAAGTCAGACCCGACTCATAGTGACCCCTCCTTGGGTTGCCAAGGCAGTATCACTACAGAAGTAGATTGCACCATCTTCCTTCCGAGGAGTGGCTGGTGGGCTTGAACCATCAGCCTTCTGGTTAACATTCAATGCCCTAGGCACTACGTTACAACAATGAGATATCATCTCACTCCAGCAATGATAGCAAGGTTCTACAGATCAGAAAATAAATGCTGGCAATTTGGCAGAGAGATTGGAACTCTTGTGCACTGCTGATGGGATTGCAAAATGCTACAACCCTTGTGGCATACAGTATGGTATATCCTTAAAAAACTGAAAATATTAATACTATTTGACCCAGGAATTCCATTACCAGTAATATATCCTAAAGAGATGAGAGACAGCGCACAAGCAGACATATGTACAACTACGTTCATTGAAGCACAATTCACTATGGCAAAGAGATGTTGCTGTTGTTTGTAAGTGCCGTCGAGTTGTCTCTGACTCATAGTGACCCTATGTACAGCAGAACAAAACACCACCTTGTCCTGAGCCAGCTCCATGATTCTTGCTATACTTGAGCCCATTGCTGCTGCCACTGTGTCAATCC
>NW_006922090.1:1272338-1277836 GCF_000298275.1 Orycteropus afer afer | reverse complement strand
GAGGAGTGGCTGGTGGGTTTGAACCGCCAGCCTTCTGGTGAGCAGTCAAGTGCCTTAGCCACTATGCTACCAGAGCTCCCAACTCTATGAGGAGATTGAAAATAGCATGGCTTTTGTCAGGCGCAGGTTAGAGCTCAAGGAGACATCTTTGCACTTCAGCATTTAAAAAAGGTCCTTTGTAGCCGATTTGCCCACTGCTACACATGGTCTGATGTCTTGACAGCTGCTTCCATTGGTGTTGATTGTAGAACCAAGCAATGTTACATCTTTGACAATTTCAATCTTTTCTCCATTTATCATAATGCTGCTTATAGGCCCATTTGTGAGGATTTTTGTTTTCTTTATACTGAGATGTAATCCATACTGCAGACTGTATTCTTCAATCTTAATCGGTAAGTACTTCAAATCATCCTCACTTTCAACAAGCAAAATTGTGTCATCAGGATATCGCAGGTTGTTAATGATTCTTCCTCCAATCCTAATACCACTTTCTTCATATAGTCCAGCTTCTCAGATTATTTGCTCGGCATACAGATTGAATAAGTATGGTGAAAGGATACAACACTGATGCATTCCCTTCTTGATTTTAAACCATGCAGTGTTCCCTTTTTCTGTTTGAATGACAGTCTCCTATTCTATGTCAGGTTCCTTAGGAGTACAATTAAGTGTTCTGGAATTCTCATTCTTCTCAATGTTATCCACCATTTGTTATGATCCACACAATCAAATGTTTTTGTATAGTCAATAAAACACAAGTAAACATCTTTCTGGTATTCTTTGATTTCAGCCAAGATCCTTCAGCAATGATATCCCTCATTCCACATCTTCTTCTGAAACCAACTTGTATTTCTGGAAGTTCTTTGTCAATAGACTGCTGTAACCATTTTTGAATGCTCTTCAGTAAGATTTTACTTGTGTACAATATTAATGATGCTGTTTGATAATTTCCACTTTTTGTGGGATCACCTTTCTTTAGAATGGGTACAAATATGGATCTCTTCCAGTCAGTTGGCCAGGTAGCTGTCTTCCAAATCTCTTGGGATAACAAAGTGAGTGCCTCCAGTGGGGTATCTGTTTGTTGAAACATCTCAATGGGTATTCCATCAAGTTCTGGAACCTTGTTCTTTGCCAATTCTTTCAGTGCAGCTTAGACTTGTTCCTTCAATACCATTGGTTCTTGAACATATGCCACCTCCTGAAATGGATAAAGATCAGCTAGTTCTTTCCTTCTTCTTTTGATGCTTCCTGCATCATTCAATATTTTGCCCATAGAATATTTTAATACTGCAACTTGAGGCTTAAATTTTTTCCTCAGTTCTTTCAGCTTGAGAAATGCCAAGTGTGTTCTTCCCTTTTGGTTTTCTAACTCCAGGTCTTTGCACCTTTCATTATAGTAATTGGCTTTTTCTGCTCAAGCTGCTCTTTAAAATATTCTGTTCAGTTCTTTTATGTCATCATTTCTTTCATTTACAGCAAAGAGATGGAAACAACCTAAATGTCCATCAACGGATGAGTTCATAACCAAATTATGGTACATACACACAGTGGAGTACTATGCTACATTAAAGAATAATGAAGGATACGTGAACCACCTCACACTGTGGATGAGCCTGGATGACATTATGCTGAGTGAAATAAGTCAATCGTGGAAGGAGAAGTACTGTATGAGCTCATTACTGTAAAAAGACAAGGGTTTTCTTGAGAGAGGGAACTCATGTTCTACGTTACTGGGATGGGGAGGGAAGGGGAAGGATTAATCTAAGGCTAGTTGGGGCCCACATTCTGATGTGGGTAAGGGGAGGGATATATGGAAAGGGATGTGAAAACATTAGGAAAAGGGAGGACACTGAATTATTTACATAGGAGATAGACAACAGATGCTAATATCAACCAGTGTACCCACAATACTGCATTGCCATTAACACCAAACACCAAGCTACAGATAAACACATAAACACCAGAGAGGACCAGATGGGGGTCAATGAACAGGAGTACCCACTAGACCAAAGACAGATTCAGTTGAGGCTAATGTTACACAGATACCAGTGATACAAAATACCTCCAATCCTTACACAAATAATAGAAGATAGACACAGGGCAATCCCTCACAGTCACCCAGATACTATTGGAAAGAGAGCCAACGGATCTACTGTCTCAGTACCATAGTACTGGGGGACACCAGACTCAACTGGCACAACAAAATACATAAAAGCCTTGTTCCTCATCCTACATTGATGAGTAGTGACTGGGGTCTTAAAAGCTTCCAAGTGGCCATCTAAGATGCGCTAATGGTCTCCCAGCATCAGAAGTAAAGAAGAGTGCAAAAAAAAAAAAAGGGAGGGGCATTTGGAAATAATCAGCCCTAGGACACAATGGCCCTTGAGACTAAAAAGCACTAGATGGTGCCTGGCTACCAATGCCAACCACTCAGGAAAGGATCAAATCTGGAGATCCTGGATAGAGAGGGTGGGAAAATCTGGACAAAATCCAAAAACTCAGTAATGACCAGAATTACTGGTCAGATGGAGTCTGGTGAGACCTCCAATCTTATGGCCCTGTGATACATACTGCACCTGGAATAAATCTCACCCCCAGGGGCTGGTTCTCAGCCCAATAGTTAACAAGATGTACAGGCAGACCAGTCAACCCAGGGGGATGCACCCACATGCTCTATGGAAATACATCCCTTGGAGCAATAGACCATGTGACACCAGAGGGGCAACATTCTCAGGGGGGTAATATAAGACAGACAAGAGTACATAACTATGAGGGGCACAGGGGAAGGGTTACTGGGGAAGGAGGGGAGAAGACTGGGTTATGTTTGGGCATGGTAAATGGGGAGAGAAAATAAATGTACACGTAATGTTGAATGTAAAACAAACTCTTCCAAAAATTGCATATATAAACAATCAGTGAAATGTAATTGTAGATTAAATAATTCGGATTCTTTTCAGTGTATCAAACTCCATTATTTGAAATTCTAATATTTTTTTTACATCAACTAATAGAATAGATGCTTCCAAGTGCACCTTTATTCCCTATAAATCATATGCTTTAATTTTTACCATAGTGGAGTCTCATCACAGGTATTTTAATTCTACATCATAATTTACTACTTGATATTTTCACTGAATTCTAAATGACTACTTAGTTCATCATCATATAATAGATACTATGCAAAGAAAATTAGAAAAAATGGGCAGTTTTACTTCAAAGTAGTTCACTGTGGGTTACCTAGACACTTAGAAAGGTAAACAAATACATATTGAGAACCTAGGAAGCAACTGATTTATTTATCACACCTCCAGCTGTAAACTCCTTCAGAAGTAAGTCATGTGGTACCCTGCTGACTTAAAAGAGTTAATATACCTGCCTAAATTCTCTTCTAAGCAATAAGTTGGATGGGCAGGATACCGGTTCTCCTATCAGTAATTTAGACATATTTAGTTGACGTGGATATTTTGGATATTTGGAAATAACACAACTCCTGACAAATCCTATATATATTGTTTTAAAGCATGTATATATATTGTTGTTACTATGTGCCGTCAAGTTGGTCCTGACTCATAGTGACCCCTCCTTGGGTTGCTGAGGCAGTATCACTACGGAAGTAGATTGCCCGACCTTCCTCCTGAGGAGTGGCTCGAGGGTTTGAACCACCAGCCTTCTGGTTAGTAGTCAAGTGCCTTAGGCACTATGCTACCAGATCACATATATATACACACACATACACACACACACATATATATATACATATATATGTGTATATACGTGTGTGTATGTATGTATATATATATACATGTGTGTATATATATACACATATGTGTGTGTGTGCACGTATGTGTATATATATATATAGAGAGAGAGAGAGAGCAAGCTCTGGTGGAATAGTGCCTAAAGCATTTGACTGCTAACCAGAGAAGGCTGGCAGTTCGAATCCACCAGCCATCCTCAGAAGGAAGTTTGGGCAATCTACTTGCATAGAGATATTGCCTTGGAAACCCAACGAGGGGTTGCTATATGTTGAGATCGGCTCCATGGCAGTGAGTTGGTTTTTCTGGTTTTATGTATATATATATATATATATATATGATCAAATTTATATATAATTTTTTTTCTTACCTCAAAATTTTATAATATAGCCTTTTAATATGATTTAAATTTGTTGTTGTTAATGAGACAAGAGGAAAAGAAGATAACTTCTCAAATTAATTTCCAGGCAATTCTCCTCATAATTAAGAGTGCTATATTTTGATTATCTAACTTATAAACACTTTTTTTTATTTCCTTGAAAAACTAACAGTAAAATAATCCTTTGTTACATGTGTCAATTTTAAATTAAAATTCAGACACAATACTCATTATTTTATTTGTAAATGTGTTAAGTAACAGTGCATGAGGATGGCACAAAGGAAAGAACAATCGAGTGTGTATGTATACTGGGCAATTCCAGACACCTGGAGAGCAAGGAAACAAGACATGCATTAAAAATATTCAGATTTCCTCGCAGTTTTCATCCATCTGAGCAGCTACATCTCTTGAACTATAATGATGAAGCAGGTGACCAACTACCAGGGACACTAATGTTTAATCAGCCCATATTTGAAGCATGAAATTTTCACCCCATGAAGGTGATTAGTTAATTTAATGGAAATCGGACTGCTAAACAGGGAGTATGGTTAGAAGAATAGTTTAGATTATTGCTGTCTGTGATTATTCCTGCAATTTAAAGAGTAAATGACCTTTTATCTGGAACTTACATGATTATTTTTCCAACAAAATAATTTCTAAACAGATCAAATAAGACATGTCTTTTTAAGCATTCTTTACAGAAGCAGAAATACCTTAACTCGATTGTTTTCCTGATTTTCATATTTTTAAACTAGGATTTAGGACAGCTGATAAATGTCCTACTGTAGCTAACGAAATGAAGAAAAACTAAGTTGAGTCACACTAAGCACATGAACTATCCATGAATCTAAGGTGACTGGCAGATCAATCTAAATGCCAGTAAAACACTGATCTACTATCACCAGTATAAAACTGCTCCTAGAAAAAGCACTTCATAGTGTTTCTTAAAAGTTTGATTTAGTCTCTAATACAAATTAATAATCAGATCTATAAATGAATAACATAGAGTTAAATCAGTTCCTTTTTGTCTTCATACATCTTATAGTCTGGGGAATCCATATTATGTGATTTCATTTCATTTAACTTTAAGATTTCCATATGTTTTGTACCCTCTTATATGCCATGAAAATTATTTGATTTGTCTGAATGAATGAACAAGCATTAATATTTCATATAAAGTTTATTATATAGGACCTCAAGCTACAAGCAATTATCCCTTTGACCAGGCCATTATCTCTTCTAGAATTAAATGTGATACCTAATTAATATCGGGAGCTCTGGTAGCATAGTGGCTAAGACACTTGCCTGCTAACCAGACGGCTGGCGGTTCAAACCCACCAGCCACTCCTCGGAAGGAAGGTTGGGCA
>NW_006922090.1:1253619-1271528 GCF_000298275.1 Orycteropus afer afer | reverse complement strand
CCATGGAGTCCATTCGGCTACTTAAATAAAATACACTACTAATCTTAAAAGTCTTTAAAGTCTTCAAAAGTATCTTAGTTATCTAAAAAATAAATAAATACATAAATAAACAAAGTCACTGCCATCAAGTCAGGTCCTAATCATAGTGACCCCTCTTTGGGTTTCTGAGGCGGTAAAGAGTTTCCGAGGAATAAAGGGGTTTCCGAGGCACTATCACTATGGAGCTCTGGTAGCATAGTGCCTAAGGCATTTGACTGCTAACCAGAAGGCTGGTGTTTCAAACCCAACAGCCAGCCACTCCTGGGAAGGAAAGTTGGGCAATCTATTTTCGTAATGATATTGCTGTGGAAACCCAAGGAGGGGTCGCCATGAGTCAGGTCTGACTGGACAGCACATAACAACAACAAAATCACTATGAAAGTAGATTGCCCAATAGTCCTTCTGAGAAGTGACTGGTAGGTTTGAACCATTAGCCTTCTGGTTAGCAGTCAAATGCCTTAGGCACTAAGCCACCAGAGCTCCCAGTCTTAGTTATCTGGTGCTCCTATAGCAGAAATACTATACTGCAAATTGAATCTTTGACATAAACAGAAGTGTATTTTCTCACAATTTAGAAGCCTAGAATTCTGAATTGAGAGTGCCAGCTCTAAAAGTGTTTCTCTCTGTCCTCCACAGAGGAATATCTTTGTCTCTTCAGCTTCCCTTCCTGGTTCCTGGAGATCTCTCTGTGCCTTGGCCTCTAGTTTACCCCATCTCTCTTCTGCTCACAAGTTAATTTCTTTTACATCTCAAAAGAGATTGACTCAAGACATACCCTACACTAATCCTACCTCATTAACATGAAAAAGATAACCTTTCCCAAATGAGATTAGAAGCACAGGCATAGAGATTAGGACATACTACACATATATTTCTGGGACACAATTCAATCGACAAAAAAAAATGTTATTTTTTAAAATTATTTCTACAAGAAACAGTGTGCACACAAAAGTTTCTTTGCTTTCCCATTTGATTGTTTAATTTTTATTAATTAATATAATTTTACAGTGTTATTTCTTTTCAATTTCATTTCAGGTTCTTAGCATGATTTTTCAAGGTATTTATACGGGGGTAAAATTACATGACAGAATAATATTTAGAGGAATAGATTTATATTAAATTTTGAAAGTTATATTAATGTCTGTTTCTTTGAATATTCCCAGCCTATTGTTATTAATTATTCTTCATGCATATCTACATACTAATATTTTCAACTCTTATTTTCAAGGTAATTGATTGTCTATGGAAATTTTCAGAGGATTTTTATGCTGTAAGGAAAAAAAAAAAAAAAAAAGAAGAATATATCTCTGTGGTGGTTATGTGTGTGTGTCAACTTGGCTGGGCCTGGTTGAGTGGCTGAGCAGCTGGTGGTAGTTATTCCCCATGATGAGACTGGCAATCAACTTCATGGTGGGATCTACCACAAGCATCTGAGTAGCTGCTCTAGAGATGTGGTCGGCTTCCTGTATATTAGAAGCATCTTTGGAAATGGTCTCTAGCCTATGTCACGCTTGGACCCTGCATGTAGCTGTGTGGTTGCTCAGCAGCCTGCTATGCTCTGCCGACCTTGGAACTTACAATGGACTTAAGTAAATGGCCTGCTGTGTGGTTTGGTAACATTGGGACTGTGCCATTTTATTTGTCAGCCTTGGGCTTGGCAGCCTCAGCAGCTAGCAGCTGTCTGAGTGAAGGAACACCGCTAGCTCCTGTGGACCAGGAACAGGAGGCAGAGCTGGACCCCATGTTGAGGGACTTCCACCCAGCCCCTAGAGCCTGGCACTTTGAACTCGGACATCTAGCCTCCAAACTGTAAGACAATAAACCGTTTGTTAAGGCCATCCCATTGGTGGTATATTCTTGTCAGAGTGGCACTAGGTAAGCCAGAACAATCTCCAACATCCATTTTTAAATTAAAATTAACATCTTACACTGCTGAGAAATAAGTAGGAAGTCATTGGCAAGTGAAGAATGATAATGCATTTCAGATTAGAAATGAGTCTTGTTCCTGTAACTATGTGTCCAAAAGGTAAATGACTAATGCATTTTGCTTATTAATCATTTGAACTAGTCAAAGTGTGTAGCTTTATAATATGAAAACAAATTATTTTACTGAAATCCAGCATGTTAATAATATTAGAAAAACTGAATTTCTTATACCATATGTATCTGGACAAAAAAAAAAAGTAAAACAGAACTGGTGTTCTTGATTTTGGTGACATATGCCTAATCTAATTATGCTTTTTATTTTATTTTACTTTTTGTTAGGATCATATATGATCACATAAACTATACATATTCAGTTCTTATGTTGTATAGATTTCTATAGGAATCTTTTTATCTTTATTTGATGGTATGTATGTACATCAGTGTGTCAAAGAGAGGAAAAAAATATGTTTACAAAACAGAGAAATAGAGAATTGAATGAGATAATCAGACTGAAAGAAATTGGGGTTTTTTGAAGTAGCTAGGTGATTTAAAAAAAGGTACAGATAGTATCAAAGAACAGATGTCTTATAAATAATTGAGGGAGATCAAGCTATGGAACATTCAGTTTATGCTCTATTCTTTTTCCAAGCTAAACTCTAAAATCTGTCTCATAATTACAAAAATCGACCATTACATACCATGTTTTTAAATAGATGGGAATCATCGAAGGCTACTGTGGCAGTTGAGGTTATGTGTTGACTTCTATGGGCCTGATTTTGAGTGGCTGGGGAGCTGGACGCAGTTATCCCTGTGATGAGATGGGCCGTCAACTCCATATTGGAATCTGCCATGAGCAGCTGAGTAGGTGCTCTAGGGAGGTGGTCTCCTTCCAGTATATAAGAAGCTTTCAGAATGGTCTGCAGTTTTTGGCATGCTTAGATCCTTTCTGTAGCTTAGTCTTCATTCACCCTGTCATATTTCCTATAAATCTTGGGACTGTCTCTGGACTTGAACTAGAGGCCTGCTATGTTTGGTAATCTTGGAACTGTGCCATTTTATTTCTCAATCTTGGGTTTGTCAGTCTCAGCAGCCAAGTCCATAAGTGAAGAGACACCTCCAGCTTCGGTTGGCTAGACGCAAAAGGTAGAGCTAAAGCTCAAGGTCGAGGGGCTTTCACTCAGCCCCTAGAGCTGGTACTTTGAACTTGGACTTCTAGTCTCCTAAACTTTAAGAGAATAAATCCCTGTTTGTTCAAGTCAACCATTTGTTGTGTTTTCTGTTAAAGCAGCACTAGCAGACAAAACAACTACTCTCTCTACTGTTTATATACTCTCCAAAATGTGTAGTAAAAATAGAAAAAGAGGATAAAGATTCAATAAACAGTTATACAAAACTCAACTTGAAAAATATATAATATCAAAAAAAGATGACAAGACAGCATCAGCTGGCTTCTGCTACTTACCGTTATCCTGGGCCTGCAATAGTAGAGGTTATTGCTTAGTTTTAATACAAAAAGTCTGGAAATAATTAGAGGAGACAGAAGGCAGTTGTGTTCCAATATGGTGGAAATAATCACAAGGAATGACTGTTGAAGCAATAGACAGGGAGTAGATTAAGAGACACCTATATGGATGAGCTCATTGTGTTGGGCTCTTTGCTCTGAGATCACTAATTCAAGAAAATAAAGCAAACCAAAAGTTTTGGCTTAATACTATAGCATTGCTAGAGAACAGACTGTGTGAGACACTGATAGCAGTAAGTACAACTGGACAGAGCAGATCCTGAAAATTGTCTTTGGTGAAATGTCTTAAAGGCTAAAAATTTTGCTCTACATCCTAACACATAACTACTACAATGTAAAACTTTTCTTATCTTTCAAGAAATTTAAAAAAGCATGAATCTTTGAACAAGTTTCAGTTGACTAACCTTTCTCAAGCCCCAAGCCCCCTAGAGCCAGGAAAGAGAGGGACCAGGAGCAGCCAGGGACCACAGAGTGGCAGGTTTCAGGTAGGAATTAGGTCAGAGGAGGGTGCAGAGTTTTCCAACAGCTAAGGGAGACAAAATTGTCTGTCAGTTTCATCCTGTAAGGTGTGTAAGTTGCTGTGAGGCTTGAAGCTGTGCCACTGGTGTTTCAGATGCCAGCAGATGCACATGATACACAGATTTCAAAGCAGCTTACACACTAAGACAGGCTAGGAAGGAGGATGAGGCCGTTCATTTCTCAAAAATTGGCCAAGGAAAACGTTATGAATAGCAGAGAAACACTGTCTGATACATCACTGGGCAACTTTGTGAATAGTTTGGAATCATTGTCTAACACAGTGCAGGTAGATGAGCCCCTTGGATTGGAAGGCAATCAAATAGGACTGGGAAAGAGCTGCCTCATAGAGTAGAACTGAACTTAATGATATGGATAATGTAAGTCTTTCAGGACCTCCATGTGCTGATGTGGCACAACTCAAATCAAGGAAAAGTAGCTGCAAACACTCATTAATCATCAGAACATGAAATGTACAAAGTATGAATTTAGGAAAATTGGAAGTTGTCAAAAATGAAACGGAATGCATAAAGACTGATATTGTAGGCATTAGTGAGCTGAAATGGACCAGTTTTGGCCATTTTGAATCAGACAACCATATGATCTACTATGTAGAGAATGACAAATTGAAGAGGAAAAACATGGCATTCATCATCACAAAAGATGTTTCAAGATCTGTCCTGAAGTATAACGGTGTCAGTGATAGGATAATATCCACATGTCTACAAGGAAGACCAGTTAATACAACTATTGTTCAAATTTATGTACCAACCACCAAAGCCAAAGATGAGGAAATTCAAGGTTTTTAGCAACTTCTGCAGTCTGAAATTGACCAAACATGCAATCAAGATGTGTTGCTTATCACTGGTGATGGGAATGCAAATGTTAGAAACAAAGAGGAATCACTAGTAGTTGGAAAATTTGGCCTTGGTGACAGAAATAATGCTGGATATTTCAGGATATGGGAGCTCTGGTAGCATAGTGGTTAAGGCATTTGACTGCTAACCAGAAGGCTGGTGATTCAAATCCACCAGCCACTCCTCAGAAGGAAGATGGGGCAATCTACTTCCACAGTGATACTGTCTCGGAAACCCAAGGAGGGGTCGCTATGAGTCGGGTCCGACTTGATGGCACGTAACAACAACAATAACATTGCAGGATAGAATTTTGCAAGACCAATGATTTATTCATTGAAAATACCTTTTTTCAACAACACAAATGGTGACTATACACGTGGAAGTCACCAGACAGAGTACACAGGAATCAGATTGACTATATCTGTGGCAAGAGATGATGGAAAAGCTTAGTACCTTCAGCTAAAACCAGGCCAGGAGCTGATTGTGCAACAGACCATCAACTGCTCATATGCAAATTCAACTTGAAGTTGAAGACAGTTAAAACAAGTACCCAAGAGCCAAAATATGATCTTGAATATATCTCCCCTGAATTTAGAGACCATATAAAGAATAGATTTGATGCATTGAACACCAGTGACCAAACCAGAAGAATTATGGGATGACATCAAGAGCATCATCCATGAAGAAAGCAAGAGGTCATTAAAAATATGAGAAAGAAAGACAAGATCAAAATGGATGTCAGAAGAGATTCTGAAACTTGTCCTCAGGAGAAGAGTAGCTAAAGCAAATAAATGAAAATATAAAAGAGCTAAACAGAAGATTTCAAAGAGCAGTTCGAGCAGACAAAGCCAATTATTATAATGAAATGTGCAAAGACTTGGAGTTAGAAAACCGAAAGGGAAGAACACGCTCAGCATTTCTCAAGCTGAAAGAAGTGAGGAAAAAATTTAAGCCTTGAGTTGCAATATTGAAAGATATTATGGGCAAAATATTGAATGATGCAGGAAGCATCAAAAGAAGATGGAAGGAATACACAGAACCACTGTACCAAAAAGAACTGGTCAATTTTGATCCATTTCAGGAGGTGACATATGATCAAGAACCAATTGTATTGAGGAAAGAGGTCAAAGCTGAGCTGAGGGAATTGGCAAGGAACAAGGCTCCAGGAACTGACAGAGTACCCACTGAGATGTTTCAACATATGGATGCCCCACTGGAGGCACTCATTTGGTTATTCCAAGAGGTTGGGAAGACAGCTACCTGACCAACTAACTGGAAGAGATCCATATTGGTACCCATTCCAAACAAAGGTGATCCCACAGAATGTGGAAATTATCAAACAATATCATTAATATCACACGCAGGTAAAATCTTACTGAAGATAATTATAAAATAATTATAACAGTATATTGACAGAGAACTTCCAGAAGTACAGGCTGGATTCAGAAGAGGATGTGGAACAAGGGATCATTGCTGATGTCAGATGGATCTTGGCTCAAAGTAAAGAATACAGACATGTTTACTTTTGTTTTATTGACTATGCAAAGGCATTTGATTGTGTGGATCATAAAAAAATGTGATTAACATTGAGAAGAATGGGAATTCCAGAACACTTAATTGTACTCATAAGGAACCTGACATAGACTTGGAGGCTGTCGTTCAAACAGAAAAAGGGAACACTGCATGGTTTAAAGTCAAGAAGGGAATGCATCCGTGTTGTATCCTTTCACCATACTTATTCAATCTGTATGCCAAGCAAATAATCCTAGAAGCTGTACTATATGAAGAACGTGGTATTAGGATTGGAGGAAGAATAATTAACAACCTGCAATATCCTGATGACACAATTTTGCTTGTTGAAAGTGAGGATGACTTGAAGTACTTACTGATGAAGATTGAAGAATATAGTCTGCAGTATGAATTACATCTCAATATAAAGAAAACAAAATTCCTCACAACAGGACCTATAAGCAGCATTATGATAAACGGAGAAAAGATTG
The DNA here is from genome assembly GCF_000298275.1 of Orycteropus afer afer. Taxonomy (NCBI): domain Eukaryota; kingdom Metazoa; phylum Chordata; class Mammalia; order Tubulidentata; family Orycteropodidae; genus Orycteropus; species Orycteropus afer. The sequence continues at coordinate 1,264,668 of NW_006922090.1, read as the reverse complement.
AAATTGTCAAAGACATCATATTGCTTGGTTCTACAATCGACATCAATGCAAACAGCAGTTGGGACATGAGACAACATATGTGTTGTTGTTAGGTGCCTTTGAGTCGTTTCCTACTCATAGTGACCCCATGCACAGCAGAATGAAACACTGCCCGATCCCATGCCAGCTCCATGATCCTTTCTATACTCGAGTTCATTGTCACAAGACCTTGTCAAGCCATCTTGTTGAAGGATTTTCCCTGTTTTATTGACCCTCCAACTTACCAAGCATGACATCCTTCTCCAGGGAATGGTCCCTTCTGACAACATGACCAAAAGGGGAGACAAAGTCTGGCCATTCTTGCTTCTAAGGAGCATTTTGGCTGCACTTTTAGTTCTTTTGGCAGTCCATGGTATTTTCAGCATTCTTCTCCAGCACCACAACTCAAAAGCATCAATTCTTCTTCAGTCTTCCTTATTCATTGTCCAGCTCTTACTTGCATACGAGACGATTGGAAATATCATGGCTTGTGTCAGGTGCACCTTAGTCCTCAAGGAAACATCCTAGCTCCTCAGCACTTGAAACAGTTCCTTCGCTGCTGACCTGCCCATTGCTACACGTCATCTAATGTCCTGACTGCTGCTTCCATTGGAGTTGATTGTAGAACCAATCAATGTGACATCTTTGACAATTTCAATCTTTTCTCCATTTATCGTAATGCTGCTTTAGGTCCTGTTGTGAGGATTTTTGTTTTCTTTATATTGAGATGTAATTCATACTGCAGATTGTATTCTTCAGTCTTCATCAGTAAGTGCCTCAAGTCATCCTTAGTTTCAGCAAGCAAAGTTGTATCATCAGTGTATCAGGTTGTTTGAGTCTTCCTCCAATCCTGATGCCATATTTTTATTCATATAGTCCAGCTTGTTGCTCAGCATATAGACTGAATAAGTATGGGGAAAGGATACAACTCTGACACACTCTTTTCTTGATTTTAAACCATGTAGTGTCCCCTTGTTCTGATCAAATGACAGCCTCCTGGTCAATGTACAGGTTCCTCATGAGTACAATCAAGTGTTTGGGAATTCCCATTCTTCTCAATGTTATTCATAATTTGTCATGATCCACACAATCAAATGCCTTTGCATAGTCAATAAAACACAAGTAAACATCTTTCTGGTTTTCTTTGCTTTGATCCATGATGCATCTGACATCAGCTATGATATCCCTTGTTCCACATCCTCTTCTGAGTCCAGCTTACACTTCTGGAAGTTCTCTGTCAATATACTGCTGCAAACGGTTTTGAATTATTTTCAGTAAGGTCTTAACTTGTGTGTGATATTAATGATATTGCTCAGTAATTTCCAGTCTGTAGGATCACCTTTCTTTGGAATGAGTACAAATATGGATTTCTTCCAGTCAATTGGTCAGGTAGCTGTCTTCCAGATCTCTTGGCATAAGCGAATGAGTGCCTCCAGTGGAGCACCCATTTGTTGAAACATTTCAATGGGTATTCCATCAATTCCTGGATCCTTGTTCTTTGCCAATCCCTTCTTTGCAGCTTTGACTTCTTCCTTCAGTACTATTGGTTTTAGTTCATATGCCACCTCCTGAAATGGATGAAGATTTACCAGTTCTTTTTGGTACAGTGACTCTGTATTCCTTCCATCTTCTTTTGATGTTTCCTGCATCATTCAATATTTTGCCCACAGAATCTTTCAGTATTGCAGCTTGAGGCTTACATTTTTTTCCTCCATTCTTTGAGCTTGAGAAATGTCAAGCATGTTCTTCCCTTTTGGTTTACAAACTCCAGATCTTTGCACCTTTCATTGTAGTAATTGGCTGTGTCTTCTTGAGCTGCTCTATGAAATCTTCCATTCAGCTTTTTTATCTTGTTTCTTCCCTTTGCTTTTGCTACTCTCTGCTCAAGAACAAGCTTCAGAGTCTCTTCTGACCTCCATTTTGGTCTTTTCTTCTTTTCCTGTCTTTTTAGTGACCCCTTAATTTCTTTATGGATGATGCTCTTGACATCATTACACAGTTCTTCTGGTTTTTGGTTATTGGTGTTCAATGCATCAAATCTATTCTTCAGATGGTCTCTAAATTCAGGAGGGATATATTCAAATCATATTTTGGCTCTCGAGTTCTTGTTTTAATTGTCTTTAACTTCAAGCTGAACTTACATATGAGCAGTTGATGGTCTGTTCCGACAATCAGATCCTGTCCTGGTTTTGGCTGAAGATATTGAAATTTTCCATTGCCTCTTGCCACTGATGTAGTCAATCTGATTCCTGTGTGTTCCATTTGGCAAAGTCTACATGGAAAGCCACTGTTTGTGTTGTTGAGAAAAGGTATTTGCAATGAATAAGTCATTGGTCTTGCAAAATTCTACCATGTGAGTTCCAGCATTATTTCTGTCACAAGGCCAAATTTTCCAATTATTGGTGATTCTTCTTTGTTTCCAACTTTTGCACTCCAGTCACCAGTGATAATTAACACATCCTGATTGTATATTTGGTCAATTTCAGCATGCAGAAGTTGATAAAAATATTCAATTTCCTCATCTTTGGCTTTGGTGGTTGGTGCATAAATTTGAATAATGGTTGTATTAATGGGTCTTCCTTGTAGGCAGATGGATAACATCCTATCACTGATAGTACTTTACCTCAGGGCAGATCTGGAAACATCCTTTGTGATGATGAATGCCACCCCATTCCTCTTCAAACTGTCATTCCCGGCATAATAGATCATATGTTTGTCTGATTCAAAATGGCCAAAACCAGTCCATTTCAGCTCACTAATGCCTAAGATATCAATCTTTATGTGTTCCATTCCATTTTTGACATTTTCCAATTTTCCTAGATTCATACTTCATACATTCCCTGTTCTGATGATTAATGGATGTTTGCTGCTGTTTCTCCTCATTTTGAGTGGTGCCACATCAGCAAATGGAAGTCTCGAAAGCTTTACCTTATCCATATGAGTAAGGCTTGTTTTACTCTGATGATGCAGTTCTTTCACATTCCTATTCTAAGAGAGCCTTCTAACCTATGTGACTCATCTTCTTCCTCTGTATTGGACAATGTTTCTGAACTATTCATAAATTTGAACAATAATGTATCAGGCAGTGGTTCTCTGCTATTCATAAGGTTTTCCCTGGTCAATTCCTTGAGAAGTGGATGACCTCTTCTTTGTTCCTAGTCTGTCTCAGTCTGCAAGCCAGACCGATACCTGTGCACCATGTGCACCCCCCTGGGTTTGAAACACCAGTGGCACGGACTCAAGACTCACAGTAACACGTCACCACAGTAGGACAAACCGACAGACAAGTTTTTCTTCCTTAGCTGTTGGAAACCTCTCCAGCCACCCTTTCCAGATCCCTGTGACTGACTCTTCACTGTCACCCAGATCCCTTGGCCTTTTCTGTCCTTTCCCTGCTTTCCCACCTTGCTGCTTGGGGTGGAGCCTGTGTTCCCTCTCCTCACCTGGATCCCTGTGGCTGACTGTTCCAGACAACATATAGCACTGGGAAAATTGGCTGCAAAGACCTCTTTCAAATGCTGAAGAGCAAAATTGTCTCCTTGAGGTCTGAGCTGCACCTGACACAGGCCAGGGTATTTTCAATCTCCTCATATGCATGTGAGAGCTGAGCAATGAATAAGGAAGGCCAAAAAAGGGTTGATGCTTTTGGGCTGTGGTGTTGGGGAAGAATGCTGAAAGTACCATGGACTTGTAAAAGAACTAACAGATCTGTCCTGGGGGAACTGCAGCCAGAATTCTCCTTGGAGGTGAGAATGGCAAGACTTTGTCTCACCTATTTTGATCATATTGTCAGAAGGGACCATTCCTTGCTGAAAGATTTCATTCTTGGTAAGGTGGAGGTTTGATGAAAGAGGGGAAGGCCTTCTACAAGGTAGATTGACACGGTGGCGGTGGTGATGGGCTCAAATGTAGGAAGAATCATAGAGCTGGCTCAGGACTGGACAGTGTTTTATTTGGCTGTGAATAGGGTCACTATGAGTCAGAGATGCCTAAATGGCACTTAACAACAATAGCGACAACAACAACAACAACGTTTCTCAATCTTTTTTTCTGAAATCTCTGGTCTGCTTGTTTTTCTTTCTAGTACACTATCCACTGATGTTTCCTTAACATTATTTGATCAAACTCCTTGCTTAAGAGTAATTATCTGTGCTATAATGTTGATGTATTTAGAATTCACTACAGACACTGGGAAAGTCCCTGGATGGTGCAAGCATGCCTGATAACCAAAAGGTTGAAGTTTGAGTACACCTAGTAACACATTAAAATAAATGTCTGGCAATATACTGCCAAAAAAATCAGCAATTGAAAAACCTATGGAACAAAGTTCTATTCTGACACAGCAGGGGGTCCTCATGAAGTTGGAATCTGTTCAAATGCAACTGACAAGTGAATGGGAAAAATGATTCACCAAGGTTGGAGGTTTGAAACCATCAGCTGCTCCATTGGAGGAAGATGACACAATCTACTTCTGTAAAGATTTACAGCCTTGGAAACTCAATGGAGGTCACTTTGGGTCAGAACTGACCCAATGGCAGTAGATAAGAGGCTAGGAGCAGCTCTAGTGGCATAGTGGTTAAAACATTCAGCTGTTAACTCAAACGTTGGAGTTTCAAACCCATCAGCCTCTCTACTGGAGAAAGATGAGGCAATCTACTTCTGCAAAGATTTACAGCTTTGAAAACCTATTGGATAGTTCTATACGTTCTCTATGAGTTGGAATTGACTCATAAGCAGTGAGTTTGATTTTGGTTTAAGAGGTTAGAAACCGTGTTGGCACTTGATGGTTAAGCACTTGACTGCCAAATGAAAAACCAGTGGCTCAAATCCTCCAGTCTCCCCATGGGATAAATACATGGCAGCCTGTTTCCATAAACATGTACAGCCTTGGAATCACTAGGGGGCAGTTCTACTACAATCTAAAGGGCTGCTTTGAGTCAGAGTTGAATCAATGGCAATGGGTTAAAAGGCTGGAACCACCACCCATCTGTCAGTTTTTCATATTGTGCTAGTGTGCACATTGCTATGATGCTGTAAACTATACCACTGGTATTTCAAATAACAGCAGGTTCACTCAAGCGATGCTACTGAGTAATACGGACTGGAAACAAAGTCCTGATGATGTACTTCCAAAAATTTGCCAATGAAAACCTGTTGGATCACAAAGGAGTATCGTACAACACTGTGCTGGAAGATATACCTTTTATATTGGAAGGCATTCCAGATACACAGTAGTGAAAACAGTGAACTCAAACATACCAATGATTGGGAAGATCATACAGGACTGAGTAACATTGTATTCTGTTGTATATGAGGCACCATTAGTAGAGCCAACAAGATGGTTAATAACAATATAAAAGGGCTGAAGACACTTGTGGTGGTTAGATGCTATTGAGTTGTCTCCGACTTATAGTGACCCTGTGCACAGCAGAACAAAATACTGCCCAGTCCCACACCAGCTCCATGATCCTTGCTACACTTGAGCCCATTGCTGCAACCACTGTGTCAATCCATCTCATTGAGGCTGTTACCCTCCTTTTTCAAACATTGACCTTACCTTCTCTAGGGAATGGTCCCTTCTGACAACAAGACCAAAGTAAGTGAGATGAAGTCTGGCCATTCTCGCCACCAGGGAGCATTCCAGCTGCACTTCCTCCAGGACAGATTTGTTAGATCTTTTAGCAGTCCATGGTACTGTCAGCATTATGCATCAACACCACAGCTCAAGATCATCAACTTTTCTTTTGTCTTCCTTATTTATTGTCCAGCTCTGACATGCATATGGGGCGACTGAAAATTCCATGGGCTGTGTCAGGCACACCTTAGTCTTCAAGGAGACATCTTTGCTCTTCAGCACTTGAAAGAGGTCCTTTGCAGACTATTTGCCCAGTGCTATAAGTTGTCTGATGTCTTGATTGCTGCTTCCATTGGCGTTGATTCTAGAACCAAGGAATGTGAAGTCTTTGACAACTTCAGTCTTTTCTCCATTTATCGTGATTCTGCTTGTAGGTCCAGTTGTGAGAATTTTTTTCTTTATATTGAGATGTAATCCATACAGCAGACTGTATTCTTTAATCTTCATCAGTAAGTGCTTTAAGTCATCCTCACTTTCAGCATGGAAAGTTGTGTCATCAGCATATCACAGGATGTTAAGGATTCTTCCTCCAATCCAGATATCACATTATTCTTCTTCATATAATCCAGTTTCTTGGATTATTTGCTCAGCATATAGATTAAATAAGTATGGTGAAATGATACAACCTTGACGCACTCTCTTCTTGATTTTAAACCATGCAGTATCCCCTTGTTCTGTTTGAACGGCAGCCTCCTGGTCTATGTACAGGTTCCCCAGGAGTACAATTAAGTGTTCTGGAATTCCCATTCTTCTCAATGTTAACCATAATTTGTTATGATCCACATAATCAAATGCTTTTGCATAGTCCATAAAACATAAGTAAACATCTTTTTGTTGTTCCTTGCTTTGAGTCAAGATCCATTTGACATCTGCAACAATATCCCTCATTCCACATCCTTTTCTGAATCCAGCTTACTTTTCTGGAAATTCTGTCAATACATTGCTGCAAACGTTTTTTTTAATTATCTTCAGTAAGATTTTAATTGCATGTGATATTAATGATATTATTTGATAACTTCCACATTCTGTGGGATCACCTTTCTTTGGAATAGGTATAAATATGGATCTCTTCCACTCAGTTGGTCATGTAGCTCTTTTCCAAATTTCTTGGCATAACCAGTGAATGCCTCCAGCGGGGCATCCATTTGTTGAAACATCTCAATGTGTATCCCATCAATTCCTGGTACCTTGTTCTTTGCCAATTCCTTCAGTGCAGTTTCAACTTCTTCCTTCAATACCATTTATTCTTGATTATATGCTATCTCCTGAAATAGATGAAAACTGAACAGGTTTTTTGGTACAATGACTGTGTATTTCTTCCATCTTCTTTTAATACTTCCTGCATCATTCAATATTTTGCCATAGAATCTCTTAATATTTCAACTTGAGCCTTGATTTTTATTTTTTTCTCAGTTCTTTCAGCTTGAGAAATGCTGAGCATGTTCTTACCTTTTGGTTTTCTAACTCCATGTCTTTGCACATATCTTTATAGTAATTGGCTTTGCTTGAGCTGCTCTTTGAAATCTTTGGTTCAACTCTTTTATCTTGTCATTTCTTCCATTTGCTTTAGCTAATCTCTGCTCAAGGGCAATTTTCAGAGTCTCTTCTGAGGTCCATTTTTTTTTTTTTCCTACTTTTCTTATCTTTTTAATAACCTCTTGCTTTCTTCATGGATGATATTCTTGATGTCATCCCGCAATTTTTCTCGTTTTCGGTCATTGGTGTTCAATGCATCAAGTCTTTTCTTTAGATGGTTTCTAAATTCAGGAGGGAAATATTCATTGTCATATTTTGGCTTTCATGGATTTGTTTTAATAGTCTTCAACTTCAAGTTGAATTTGCGTATGAGCAGTTGATGGTCTGTTCCACAATCGGCTCCTGGACTTCTTTTGGCTAAAGACATTGAGCTTTTCCATTACCTTGCCACAGATGTAGTCAATCTGATTCCTGTGTACTCCATCTGGTAATGTCCATGTGTATTGCTGCTATTTGTGTTGTTGAAAAAGATATTTGCATGAATAAATTGTTGGTCTTACAAAATTCTACCATGTGATTTCCAGCATTATTTCTGTCACCAGGCCAAATTTTCCAACTACCGGTGATGCTTTTTTGTTTCCAACATTTGCATTGCAATCATCAGTGATAATTAACAAATCTTGATTTCATGTTTGGTCAATATCAGACTGCAGAAGTTGATAAAAATCTTCAAACTTTTCATCCTTGGCTTTGGTGGTAGGTATGTAAATTTGAATAATCATAGTATTGACTGTTCTTCCATACAGACATATGGATATTATCTTATCACTAACAGCATTGTACTTCAGGACAGATTTTGAAACACTCTTTGAGATGATGAATGCCATGCCATTCCTCTTCAAATTGTCATTCACATCATAGTAGATCATATGCTTGTCTAATTCAAAATGGCCAAAAGCAGTTGATTTCTGCTCATTAATGCTTAAGATATCAATCTTCATGCATTCCATTTCATTTTTGACAACTTCCAACTTTCCTAGATTCATACTTGGTACATTGCATTTTCTGATTATTAATGGATGTTTGCAGCATTTCTCCTCAAATTGACTTGTGCCATGTCAGCAAATGGAGGTCCCAGAAGTTTGACTTTATTCATATCATTAAGGTTGGATCTACTGTAATGATGCAGCCCTTCCCCACTCATATACTGGGAGCCTTCTGACCTAAGGGGCTGGTCTTCCTGTATTGTATCAGACAATGTTTCAAGGGTATTCATAAAGTTGAGTGGTAATATATCAGACAGTGTTTCTCTGCTATTCATAAGGTTTTCCCTGGCCAATTCTTTGAGAAGTGGATGACCTCTTCTTCCTTCTTGTCTCAGTGTGTAAGCTGTGTTGAAACTTGTGCACCATGTGCAATCCTGCTGGCATTTGAGACACCAGTGGCACAGCCTCAAGCCTCACAGGAACACGCAAGCCACCACAATATGACAAACTGACAGACATATTTGTCTTCCTTAGCTGTTTGAAACCTCTTAGCCCTCTGCTCACCTGGAACCGAGAAGCTCTATTGTCCTTAGCTTCCCATCCCCCCTTCTGCCCCTTGGGTGTATGGTCTCTCTCCCTCCCATTACCTGAATCCCATGACTCTGTCTTCCCAGCTTTTCCCCCACTTCCTGCCTTTTGAGTGTCTGCCTCCCCTTACCTGGGTTCCCCTGGCTGTGTCTTGACCCCGGCTCTTCCCTTGCCTCCTGTGTCTAGGTGTAGGGCCTGTCTGCCTCCCCTTACCTGGGTTTCTGCAGCTCTGTCTCAACACCACCTCCTCCCTTGTGTCCCATGTCTGGGTGTGGGACCTATCCCCCCCACCCCTTACCTGGATTCCGCAGCTCTGTTGTCTCAGCTTTTCCCCTCTTTCTGTCTCTTGGGTGTGTGGGCTGTCTGCCTCCCCTTAATCTGGGTTCCCATGGCTTTGTCTCTAGGACACTGGGATTTGGGAAAAAACAAAACCAAACTTAGATTTTCTACTCAGACACAGGTTCTCTATTTCATTTCTTGAACTTATAATAGTTTTACTTATAAAAATTGTCTTGTTCCTAATTTAAATGGAAATGTAGGTGCATTTTCACTTAAGTTATTTATTTTTGTTAGATTTAAAAATATTCCTTGTATAAGTTAATTTCCCAATATGCCTTTCTTTCTAAGATTTATTTATATGTTAGGATTGAAATTTACATAATCCTTTTAAACTGTATCATCAAAGTTTTATTTTTTTTTTAATTAATTTACCTCTGTAAGATGTGATAAATAATTCTGAACAAAGTCATTCTAAAGATATTAGTCAGCTAAAATAATATAAAAATATGACATCTATAAGACAAAAAATGATACAAATGTTTTCTTTTCATGTGACCACTTTTGAAGTGTACCTTCCAGTATTTTCCAGTTGCTTGCTTTTACTTTCCTACATTAGTAATAATATTTTAAATATGTGGAATAACTAATGTATTTTCAAATATAGAAATGTTTTCCATTTCTGAAACAAGTATCTGCTCATTTTTATTTTTTATTCTTTTCTTTTTCTTTATTTTCTTTTCACTCCTTTCTCTTTTTTCCTCCCTTCTCTTTTCTTTTTTAAATATCTTTGGACTCTGTTTACTTACATCCATAAATGAAAGTGTTTTTGACATTCCTTGCTTTTTTCCTAATTGCAAACTAATTTAGATTAGGCAATAGACATATTATAGACCTAGAGAACTACTCAACATATTTCTATATGCTTTTTCTATCTTGGGAAAGTTTATATAATAGAATAATATTTTATTTAAAGGTAAAAATGTTTGTGAATGATTCATGTTCATGAAATAGATAAGCAATTGCTTCTCAAAGAGGTTTTAAGAATTTGGCTTCTCATAAATTTGCTTCTTGAATGATTCTTATCAATAAGCATTTTTTCAGATGTAAATTTGTTCTAGATACCACATATCGATTTACCAATGCATCAAAACTTGCTTTACTCTTCTAATCATTATTATTTTTGGTACTAGTAGTAGTAATGATAAAATATGTACTTTTAGAATTTTATTCATTTGTGAGTCCTTTCTTCCTTCATTCGTTTTATTAGCTCCTTGTTATCTTGCAGAATTTTATTTTTCTTTTCTAATTAATTATTCAATATTATAAATTATATTTACCCATATCCTTTAGCTTCCATTTATTCTTTTGCACTTATTAAATCTCTGCTTATAATTATTTTCCCCCACATTTTTGAAGTAAATCTTCAGCCCAGTTTATTTCAGTTTTGTATTCTCCTCACAACTACTGATCTTATTACAACTATTTATTTTATAATATATAATCTTTTACTTTGAGAATCTTAATGATCTTTTGATTTTTTTTTTATATTTCTTAATTTAGATTTAAATACTTTTTGATCTTTAACTATTGAACTGTGATCAAAGGATGTAGCTAGCCATTTTTATTTATATTTAAATTAGTTGAGAATATATTTTTAACAAAATATATTATCACTTTATGTAAATTGTCTATGGTCATTTAATAGAAATTATTGCCAATTTCTATGTGTTGGCTAGAAGGGTTATACACGCCTTCCTCACCTATCATCATGTCTAGGGTCTGTTCTTGTTACCTAGTGCTGCTCTGACAAGAATATATGACAAATGGGATGGCTTGAAAAACAGGAGTTTATTCTGTTACATTTCAGGAGGCTAGAAGTCTGAATTCAAATTGCCAGACTCTAGGAGTTGGGTGAAAAGCCCTCGATCTTAGGCTTCAGCTCTGCCTCTTGCTCCCAGCCCACTGACTGAAGCTAGAGGCATCTCTTCACTCAGGAAGCTACTGGCTGCTGAGGCTAACAAACCTTGTTGTTGTTGTTGTTGTTGTTAAGTGTGGTTGAGTCATTTC
>NW_006922090.1:1250498-1251817 GCF_000298275.1 Orycteropus afer afer | reverse complement strand
CCACTTTGGTCTTCTCTTCTTTTCTTGTCTTTTTAGTGATCTCTTGCTTTCTTCATGGATAATGTTCTTGATATCTTCCCATAATTCATCTCACTATGAGCTCTGGGAGGAAGGTCTTTGTCTCTTTTCAGGCTCTGTTTCTTTGTTCCTTGGTGATCTTCGTTTGGTGTGGATCTTCCTTTGCCTTTGGCTTGCTTGCCTCTGTTTTTACACTGCTCATGCTATACCTCAAAACCGATTGGCTTACTCTGAAACAGCCTCATTAACATAACAAAGGAAATCGTATTCCCCTATGGGATTATATCCACAAGAATCCTTGTCATCTTTTTTGTTTATTTTAACTCATAGGGACCCTATATGATCTAGTTTCTTAGGCTGTTATTTTTATGAATAGCAGCCTTAGTGGCATAGTGATTTAAAGTGCTTGACTGCTAACCTAGAGGTCAGCAGTTTGAACACACCAGATGCTCTTCAGGAAAAAAAAAAAAAAAAAAAGTGGCAATCTGTTTCCATGAAGCTTTGGACAGCCTATGGGGAAGTTTTACTCTGTCAATTGGCTTGCTATGAGTTGGAATCAACTCAATGACACTGTTTTGTTTTTTGTTAATGTAGTCTCTACAGGGTGAGATCACCAGACCTTTCTTTCTCCCTCAAGCAGTTGGTGAGTTTGAACCACCGACATTTCAGTTACCGGTTGAGTGCTGATATATTGAAATGCCATAACTTCTTCTCCATATGTATATAGCTTAGGATTTCTAACATATACTTTTAAGGAAAACAATTCAATACTTAACACCTGTCAATGCTGATATGACATCCAGTATTTCCTGTTTGTTTTGGAAAACCAATTTACTTGGCTTTTATGGATGGCTGAAAGGACCACATATTTGGAGGATGGGGGAAGGAATAGCTCATTCATCTCTAGGGCATACTAACAATTTTCTCCATTTATTAGACCTACTTCCATAGTGAAATCACCTCAGAAACCCAAGGAGGGGTCGCTGTGAGTTGAAATTGACTCGATGTCAGTGAGTTTTTTTTTTTTTTTTTTTTTTTTAGCTAGTTAACTAGATAGATAGATAGAAGATGAATATGATTTTGTAAGTTATTTTCTTGCTCTTAATAAGTTCTGTTGGGACATATAACATTTTCTTCTGTATTTTTAGAAGGTGAAGCTACTTAAAATTGGCCTTAATTTTGTTGATCTATTCACAAATTCAGAAAATAAGTAAAATTTTATGTAATATTTAATTAGTGATGTAACTATTTTTCTAGTCAAGGATCTTTGTTGTTGTTGTTTGCCGTCGAGTCGGCCCCGA
>NW_006922090.1:1235406-1250398 GCF_000298275.1 Orycteropus afer afer | reverse complement strand
ATTGCCCAACCTTCCTTCTGAGGAGTGGCTGGTGGGTTTGAACCACCAGCCTTCTGGTGAGCAGTCAAGTGCCTTAGGCACTATGCTACCAGAGCTCTTCTAAACTCCAATTGAGCCCTTTTCTATTCTGAAGTAAACTACTAGCTAATCCTAGTTCTCCTTCATACACCACTTCCCTCTTCCCTCAATTATTGTAGTTATTAGTCTCCAGACCTCTAATACCATTCATAAGGATCTCTGGTGGAGAAGTGGGTAAGACATGTGTCTGCTAACCAAAAGGTCAGTGGTTCAAACTTACCAGCTTCTCCTTGGCAGGAAGACAAGACAGTCCTCTTCTATAAAGATTTACGACCTTGGAAACCCAATGGGGTAACTATGAGTTGGAATTGACTTGATGGCAGTGGGTTTGGTTTCTTTTGGGTTTAGTACCATTCATGAGATCCTGGATAGTGTAAACTATCAATGCTCTCAGCTACTCACCAAAAGATTGGAGGGTCCAGTACACCCAGAGGCACTGTGGAAGAAAGGGCTAGTGATCTACTTCCAAAAAACAACCAATGAAAACCTTGATGAACTCAGTTCTACTCTGAAACACATGGGGTCTCCAGGTACTGGATCAACTCCATGGAAACTTTTTAATTTTGTTTTAGTATTATTCACTTTATACATTAGTGGTTGTTACACTTTCAAAAAGTAAAATTCTGATCATATTAATTCACAATATATAATTATTAAAGATTTATTTCTTATGCCTTCAAAGCACATTCTAAGTTGTTACTTCTACAGTTTTAAGTCAAACTAAGCTTGCTCCTAAATTAGAAGATAAACATATCAGTTCCTTCCAAAGATGTCCTTGCTTTCAAATCTCTACATTTTCTCCTTTTTGTAATACTTTGATTATCTCCTCTTAACCATTTCATATATATATATAACCTATCAATATATTAGGAGCTCTGGCACTTGACTGCTAACCAGGAGGCTGGCGGTTCAAAGCCACCGGCCACTCCTCGGAAGGAAGGTTGGGCAATCCTACTTCCGTAGTGATAACTGCCTCGGAAACCCAAGGAGGGGTCGCTAGGAGTCGGGGCTGACTCGATGGCAAATAACAACAACAACATCAATATATTATACACCATTCTACCTCCCTTACAGATTTCTGCTACTACAGCTTCTAAGATGATCTCATATTTTCCATTTGAAATGATAAAGCAATTTGTTAGTGTTCCTGATACCACGTCATATTATGCTGTGTAGTATAATCATACTTCTGCCTCTGTTATTTCTCAATAGATAGTATGTCTATTTTAGGCAAGAATAGATCATCATTCAAATATTGAGTATCAAGTTTCAAGTTATGTCTACACATACACATTCATTTTCATGAATTCCTCATGGATGGAACTTAAATGAATGGAAATTTATGCATTCTCTTTTAATATGTAAAATGCTAAAGACCACAAATTTCCATTTCACACATAGCTCTCTCTCAATGTAAAATAGCTTATGCAAAATCATCTGTCTCTTTGATATGTGTATTAATGCTTAGAAATGAGTCACATGATGTGCGTATTAATGCTTATAAATAACTCACATTTAGGAAAGGAGGTTTAAAAGTTTCTATCACTGGAATATGCTCAACTTTTTCTTTTGTTTTTCAACAATAGGTGAATATTGTCAGTATTATCAAAAGTGAATTTTCTCAGTTCTTTTCATACTTTTCATAAAATGCTATATTTTTATGTAGTCACATTTAAATATGCTCAACTTTTAATTATGTTTTTTTGTGGTAGTTCAGTTTTTATGTCAACTTGGCTAGGCCTGGTTGAGTGGCTGGGTAACTGGTGGTAGTTATTCCCCATGATGGGGCTGGCAATCAACTCCATGGTGGGATCTATCACAAGCAGCTGAATAGCTGCCTTTGGGATGTGGTCTGCCTCCTGTATATAAGGAGAAGCCTTGGGGATAGTCTCTAGCTTTTGACACCTTGAACCCTGCATGTAGCTATGTTGTTCATCAGCCTGCTATGCTCTGTCAACCTTGGAACTTACAATGGACTTAAATTAATGACCTGACATGTGATTTGGTAATATCAGGACTGTGCCTTTTTACTTGTCAACCTTGGGCTTGGCAGCCTCAGCAGCCAGCAGCTGAGTGACGAAAAACCTCTAGCTCCAGTGGGCTGGGAGCAGGAGGCAGAGCTGAAGCCCAAGCCTGAGAGGCTTTCACCCAGCCCCTAGAGCCTGGCACTTTGAACTTGGACAAAGCCTTCAAACTGTAAGAGAATAAATTCCTGTCTGTTAAGGCCATCCCATTTATGGTATATCTTGTCAGAGTCGTACTAGGTAAGCAGAACAGTTTTCTGACTAATACTGGTAGAAATATTAATAGTTAACAATTTGTTAGGACTAAGTCAGTAGCAGTGTTAATTTCTCCATGTGCTAGTTTGCAAATAGTTTTTGTAGCAGTGTACTATGCCTATCTCACATTACTTCATCTGGAGATAAAAGGATCAGGACCCAAAAAGAGGTTCAACAAATTCTTTCCTACAATATGTTTCCTTTATAATCCAGTTGGTTTATAACAATCTAAATTTAATACTTAGAGTGTTATAATCATTTTTTGTCTATCTCCCAAATTCAAATACATGTAAATTTCTTGATAATTATGACTTCATATTGCTCAACATTGGACCTTTGTTGTGTTGTTGTTATTAGGTGCCGTGGAGCCAATTCTGACATATAATGACCCTATGTAAAACAGAAATAAACACTGCTCAGGCCTTAGCCATCCTCACACAATCATTGCTAAGCCCATTCGTAGCCTATGTATCACTTCACGTCTTTGAAGGTCTTGCTCCTTTTCATTGACCTTCTACTTTACCAGTCATGGTATACTTTCCCCTCCTCACTACAGGACTAAAGTATGAGAAGTAGTCTTGTCTTGATTCTAAGGAGCATTCTGGCTGTACTTCATCTCAAACAGATTTGTTTGATCGTCTGGCATTTTAGCCTTTACAAATTATGTTTTGAATACACACACACACACACACACACATACACATATATACACAGGAGCTCTGATAGTGTAATGCCTAAAGCACTTGGCTGTTAACCAGAAGGCTGGTGGTTCAAAATCACCAGCCACTCTTTGGAAGGAAGATGGGGCAATCTACTTCCATAGTGATACTGCCTCGGAAACCCAAGGAGGGGTCGCTATGAGTCAGATACGACTCGATGGCACAAAACAACAACATACATTGTCTAATTTCACATTAAATATTTATTCACTCTATAGAGAATGTTGTTGTTGTTGTTGTTGTGTGCCGTCGAGATAGTACTTATTATCTAAGAAATTATTTTTAAATAATAAATTAAGGGATTCATAGCATAAAGCTTTATTCAGAGAAAAAGATCACTGCAAGGAGGGGAAGAGACTATTA
The DNA here is from genome assembly GCF_000298275.1 of Orycteropus afer afer. Classification (NCBI taxonomy): domain Eukaryota; kingdom Metazoa; phylum Chordata; class Mammalia; order Tubulidentata; family Orycteropodidae; genus Orycteropus; species Orycteropus afer. The sequence goes on along the minus strand of NW_006922090.1, from coordinate 1,246,959 downwards.
AAATCAGCAGTCAATTACCCAACAAGCAAGGGAAGCAGAGACTTACATGTGCTTGCTTACTAAGCTGTGCTGGGCAGTTTCATAAGAGAAAGTATTCACCACAGTTTAGTAAATAGGCACAAGTAAGCCTGCATTTACCTTGCTTTGCTGGGTAACCTGTCCCTTTGTACCAAACCAAACTCACTATTGTGGAATCAGTTTTAACTCATAGTGGCCCCTCCTTGGGTTTCTGAGGCAGTATCACTACGGAAGTACATAGCCCAACCTTCCTTCCAAGGAGTGGCTTGTGCGTTTGAACCACAAGCCTTCTGATTAGCAGTCAAATAGGAATTGTAAATTTGAAGAGATATATATTCTGTAGGATTGTTCTTTGGAGTTGGGAGAGAGACAGATGCCAATCATAGTTACCAACAAAACCTTTGATGTAGTGAAAAATGTGAAATTGCTCAATACAGTTTAGTAGGTAAGCACAAAGGAGCCTTTGCTTACCGTGCTTATTGGGTAGTCTGATATTGATTATAAAAAAGAGACCAAAAAAAGAAAAACAAACTCACTGCCATCGAGTCCATTCTGACTCATAATGACCCATTTCACAGGCGGTATCTTGTGGAAGTAGATTGCCCAATGTTCCTTATGAGGAGTGGTTGGTGGGTTTGAAGTAACAGCCTTACGCTTAGCAGTCAAATGCCTTAGCCATTAATAGGGAGAACTCTGTCTATAAGTACAGCAAACACCTCAAAACTTATGCAACACTGTGTGTTCTTTTATAGAGAGAAGAAGAAACAAGACTTCAAAATAAAGGTGTGCTTAATTGGGATGAAAAGGTGATTTAATTGGATAATAAATCAGAGTAGGTGTTACTCTGAGGTCAGCCTATTCTCTGAGAGGGCCTTTGAGGAGGGGTTGCTTGTTGACAAGGAGCCTTGGTGATACAGTGGTCAAACTCTCCACTTGTAGACAAATGCTGAGTGGTTTGAACCCACCCCATGACAGGCATGACAGTAAGATTACAGCCTAGAAAATGCGATGGATCAGTTGGACTTCATACTTTAGGGTCACTATGAGTCAGAATCGACTCCTCTGCAATGGGTTTTGTTTTTGTTTGTCTGATTTTCTTTTTCGAATGTTGGCTAAGTCTGAAGGTGGGCCAACATCCAGGGACTAGCGGGAAGGAGAGAGGCTTAACTGAAGTTTACTTAACAAGCGTTTTCTTTCTGAGTGATTAATGGGACAAACATTTCGGTTAATCATTTATGAAGCAAATAATGGGACAAGAAAAAAAGCCTTGCCAATGGTTATAAAAAGGAAAAAAAAAAAAAAAAAAAGGAAATGCAGGCAGTCCTTGGGTTACAAATGTTCAACTTATGGACAACTCCTACCTGTCCTTTAAAGTTATGTAAACTTGCTCACACTTTGAAAAGATTGAACCAACGCCTACTAAAAACTAATTTTCTATTACAGTCACCTTCACTTGTTATATGTGAAGCTTTTAAATCATTGAAAAGCCTTTGAGTTTTTTCTTGCATTAAAATAAGGCTTAACAAGAACTGTATGCATCTGTTCTGACTCACTTACAAATTTCACTTAAAGACTTAAAGACACAGGAACAGATTCATTCATAACCAGGAGACTTAGACTTCTCTAAGTCATGGAAGGGTGACTCCTTGCAGTAAGCCATTTTGGTGAACACAGACATTGGAAGGATTTCTTAATCATCACTGATCTCCGGGTTCAATAGAATTCAACATTGCCATTATATGAGTATATTTCACAATATATGCCTAAAATGCATGTTGTTGTTATGTGCCGTCGAGTCGGCCCCAACTCATAGCGACCCCTCCTTGGGTTTCCAAGGCAGCATCACTACGGAAGTAGGATTGCCCAACCTTCCTTCCGAGGAGTGGCTGGTGGGTTTGAACCACCAGCCTTCTGGTTAGCAGTCAAGTGCTTTAGCCACTATGCTACCAGAGCTCCTAAAATGCATAGATACTGACAAATCAACATGTATACTAACACAAGCATGCTACTATTCCACCTCACATCAACACAAAACTTTTGTTCCCTAATTCATATGCAAATGCAAGAAATATCCATACAATTTAACCCATATTTAAAGACATTTCTCAGGATTCTCTTGTGACACCTACTAATTCAAATGATCTAGCTTAAGAACTTGTGGCTAAATTGCTGTCACATTCTTTTCCATTTAACAGCTGGCTTATTTATTTATATCAGTGCAGGCCAGCAGGGTGCCAGGGTTGCCCAGGTCAAGGCAAGGATTGTTCTGTATTAGCATTTCAGTCCCAACTGCGATTATTTAGTTCAATCTCATATTTAACCTTAGACTTCAAGTTTATCTTTGTCCAAACTGCTTTGAAAACACTTTGTAACAATACTTCATTAACATATCATCCTCCTGGTATATCCAAAGGCACAGTGAGAGGGGTGCAGAAGGAACATGATTGTGACTTCTGGAACTTGAGGATGTGTTCCTTCCTTGCAAACTAGAGAAGATTTCTAATGAACCAGAAGGATTTTATGATTTTAGAATAAATATATTAAAATCTTAGAAAAAATTTGCTATTAAAATAAAAAGTGAGAGTGACTATAAGAAAATTGAATTGTCATATTTTGATATTCACTATCATTTTCAATATATGCAAAAGCACAGTAATATTTATTTTTTACAAAAATCAATAGTTATATTTTCTCTCTTTGAACATTAATATTTTATGTAGAGATTAATGTTCTAACTGTCCACCACAGAACACATCAGTATTTGCTGATGAGTAATGAAGAAACATTTCAGCACATTAAACTAGTTACTAATTGTTCCACAGATGCTAATGATGACTTTATGTTCTGAAAATAGCTTTATATTGTTGCTAATGGGCTTATGTTTAAGATAGTGCTGATTTACTCTAAGCATTATAATCTGTATTATATGGTTAATTAGAAGAATAATCTTAATTATCCTTTACCCTCACATATTGAATAGTCAAGTTAAAAATAATATGATATTCATGGGAGAAAATTTATATGACCTTGGGTTTGAAACGGAATCATTAGATAGAAGACAAAAAGGAAGATCTATTTTTTTAAAGTGGTTTCACCTTCATTAAAATTAAAAACTTCTGTTCTGCAAAAGACACTTCTTTGTAAAAGAATCAAAAGACAAGACACAAAATAGGAAAAATTACTAGGAAAATACATATCTGATAAAGGACGTATATCCAAAATGTACAAAGAATTCTTAAAAGTCAACAAGAAGAAAACAATCAGTCAAAAATTGTTCAAAAGTTTTCTACAGAAATCTCACCAAAGCATATATACAGAAGGCATATAAGCAAATGAAAAGATGCTCAAAATCATGTCATTGTAAAACGTCTAATTAAAACAATTAGATATCACTATACAACTGTTAGGAGCTCTGGTAGCATAGTGCCTAAGGCACTTGACTGCTAACCAGGAGGCTGGCGCTCAAACCCACGAGCCACTCCTCGGAAGGAAGGTTGGGCAATCCTACTTCCGTAATGATACTGCCTCGGAAACCCAAGGAGGGGTCTCTATGAGTCGGGGCTGACTTGACAGCATACAACTACAACAATACAACTGTTATGATGGCTAAAACCCAAAAGACTCCCAACACCAGGTGCCAGCAAAAATTCGAGCAATGCATATCATTGTTGATTTCTGGTGGGGACACAAAATGATGCAGCCACTTTGGAAGGGAGTGTGACAGTTTCTTACAAAGTTAAACAGATTTACCATATAATCTAGCTTCGATCCTCCTTGGTATTTATGCAAATGAGTTGAAAATATATGCCCACATGAAAACTTGTATGTGTATATTTATAGCAGCTTAATTCATAATGGTCAAAACTTGGAATCAATCAAGATGTCTTTTGATAGATAAATAGATGAACAAACTATGATACATCCATACAGTGGTGAATATTTAAGCAGCAGAAGTAAATGAGTTATCAAGCTAGAAAAGTAAATGAGGAAATTTACATGCACATTGTTAAGTAAAAGAGATCAATCTATAGAGATTAGATACTGTGTGATTTTAATTATATGGTGTTCTAGGAAAGGTAAATTATAGAGACATTAAAAAGATCAGAGATTTCCAAGGGTTCAGTGGACGTGATTGTGGGAGCACAGTGAATAGATGGCACACAGGGGATTCTAGGACAGTGAAAGTATCCTGTATAATACTGTAATGGTGGTCTCATGACATTATATATTTATAGATTGTACACCACCACCCCAAAAACAACCTTAACATATTCAAGGTAATTTCTCCTATCTCTGGGGACAGGTATATTATCTGACAGGTATACAAGGATAATGAGGCTGGCACAGGACCAGACAGAGTTTCTTTCTGTTGTACATAGGGTTGCTGTGTGTTGGAGCTGACTAAATGACACCTAACAGCAACAACAACATCTTGGGACACCACATGGAATGCTGAATGTGACATATTTATGAAATATTATCACTGAATGGGATGAGAGAAAATATATTTATCTGAGTTGGGTCAGACTCGATGGCACATAACAACAACAAAAGTTGTGGTGGTTAAGTTTGTGTGTCAACTAGGCTGAGTCTGGTTGAGTGGCTGGGCAGCTGAATGTACTTATTCCCCATGGTGAGATTGGTAATTAACTCCATGGTGAACTCCTATGGGAGCAGATGATTAACTGCTTTGGGTATGTGGTCTGCTTCCCGTATATAAAAAACAGCTTTGAGAATGGTCTCCAGTTTATGGCACACTTGGACCCTGCATGTAGCCGTGTCATTGTTCAGCAGTGTGCCCTGCTCTGCCAACCTTGGAACTTTCAACAGACTTGAATTAATGGCCTGCTGTATGGTTTTGTAACATCAAGACTGTGCTATTTTATTTGTCAACTTTGGGCTTGTTAGCCTCAGCAGCCAGTAGCTGCCTCAGTAAAGAGATGCCTCTAGCTTCAGTGGGCAAGGAACAAGAGGTGGAATTGAAGTCCAAGGTCCAGAGGCTTTCCCACAGCCGCTGGAGCCTGGCACTTTGAACTTGGAGTTCTAGGGTCCTGAACTCTAAGAGAATAAACTCCTGTCTGATCAAGCCATCCCATTTGTGGTATATCTTCTGTCAGAGCAACACTAGGTAACCAGAACATAAGTGATTTTGGAAAGGAGAAGAGTCTGTACAACTAACTGATGTAAGCACTGTTCTCCAGTTGATAAAGTTGTTTCCCACAGATGATAATAGGTTAAGTATTCTGGCACTGTTACATAAGTGTACTGGAATTGGATAATTAAGTAAATATCTGTGAATGGTTATAGCTAGGCTTTTCTCTATTGTACTAGGTGTTTACAGACATGCAAGAGAACAAGGCTAGAATGATCCATGTAATGGATTAGCATTGATGACATCAACATGAATTCAAGTGTAGTTTACTATAAATGCACTTGTCTATATGTGTTCTGGTTACCTAGTAGAGCTCTGACAGGAATATGCCACAAATGGGATGGCCTGAACAAATAGGAGTTTATTCTTAAAATTTGGAGGCTGAAAGTCCAACTTCAAAGTGTCAGGCTCTAGGAGCTGGGTGAAAACGTCTCAACCTTGGGAATCAGCTCTGCCTCCTGCTCCTGGCCCACTGGAGCTAGTGGCATTTCTTCACTCAGACAGCTGCTGGCTGTTAAGGCTGACAAGCCCAAGGTTGACAAGTAAAGCACAGTCCTGATGTTAACCAAACCACACAGCAGGCCATTAATTTAAGTCCATTGAAAGTCCCCACGTCAACAGAGCATGGTAGTCTGCTGAACAACAACATGGCTACATACAGGGTTCAAGTGTGCCATAAGCTAGACACTATTCCCAAAGTTGCTACTTATATACAGGAAGTAGACCACATATCCAAAGGCATCTGCTCACAGTAGATTCCACCATGGAGTTAATTACCAGTCTCATCATGGGGAATACTACATCTAGCTGCCCAGCCACTCAACCAGGCCCAGCCAAGTTGACACAAACTTAACTACCACAACATGTTTAAACATTTGAATAGTCTGAGTTATGACTGAGATCTATTTCTAAGTGTATCTTTATGTTGAATTTGTATGTAAGTTGCAACAGGTGCATAGAGTCCTTATTTAGCCTTACTTTAAAGTTTCAATGCCTTTTCAATGATTTTAAAGCTGGACATGAAGCAAGTAAAGGGAACTGTGATGAAAAATTTGTTTTGAGTAGGAGTTAGTCCAATCCTTTCAGAGTGAAAGCAAATTTACATAACATTAAAGGGCAAGTAAGAGCTGTCCTTACATCAGATGTCCCTAACCCAGGAACTGCCTGTACACACACACGTTAGTATCCACTATGGTATGTACTTGTTCTGTCACCTTTCTAGAAGGCCTACAAGAAATGACAACCTAGTAGCAATAAGCATACCTAGAAAACAGATCTTGGAATCTAATACCAATAAGAAGATCATAGGGTCCTTGGAGAAATGGCTTAATTCTAGGACATGGGAAGGAAATATGCAAGATGATCCTGGTGCATTCTAGAATGACATAAAGCAAGAAAGTTCTTAAAAGCCTGTGTTAAATTTAACCCTAAGGACTCTGTGGGTTTCTTGACTGGTCAGTCAGGTAAGCCAAACAACAGTGAGACTAACACAGAAAAAGGAAACATACAGAATTACTCACAGATCCCAAGAGAAAATCAAAGTGTGCCTCAGTACAGAGCCACACAGGGGGTTTCCACCCAGGGACAGGGTAACATCAAACTGGAATTGTAGGAAAGGCCTTATGTATGGCAAGCAGGGTTCATACATGCTGAAATTTTACTGGTCAGTTTAAAAGTTTCTAGTGAATTACCATTGGTAAGGGAGAAGTTTTTTTCATAGGAAATTATATGGGACATGGCTGGAGGAACTAGAACCATTGAGAAACTAGATTATAAGATAGAAAAGGGTTTTTATCACTGGAATTCATATTGGGCATGGCTGGGAAGGGCATTTAGAGACTACAATTGTTGAGAGACTGTATGACAAAATGAGACTGGTCAGGTCACAAACTGGGCAACTAGGAGGAATTAACGGATGGCAAGGCACAAACTTCATAGACTGAAAATTGACCTTATGATAAAGTCCACAACCAAATAGTCAGAAAGTAAACCCACAATGAGAAAGGTAAGTCAAAGGTGCACCGGAGCCAACCAAAACAGCTCCCAGTGGCCAAATTTAGAATGATTTGAACAACAAAACAAATAAAATATTGGTGTGTTATAATCCAAAATATGAAACAAATATACATGAATTCATATATAAAGTGTTAAAAAGCAAAGATGTCACTTTGAGGATGAATATGTGCCTGACACAATTCATAGTATTTTCAATCACCTCATGTTGTTGTTGTTGTGTGTCATTGAGTCGGACCTGATAGGCACGCAAAAACAAGACAATGGATAAGAAAGGCCAGAGAGTTGATGCCTTTGAATTATAGTGTTGGTGAGGAATATTAAATACAGCATGGGCTGTCAGAAGAATTTACACATTTATCTTGGAAGAGGTACAGCCAGAATGCCCTTTAGAAGTGAGCATAGTTCATCTCGTGCATTTTGGACTTATTATCAGGAGGGATCTGTTCCTTGAGAAGGACATGATGCTTGGTAAAAAAGAAGGTCAGTGTAAAAGAGGAAGACCTTCAACCAGATGGATTGATACAGTGGCTGAAACAAAGGGCTCAAACAGTAAAGACTGTGAGGACAGTACAGACCAGGCAGGTTTTGATCTGTTTATATAGCATACTAAGAGTCAGAACTGACTTAAAGGCACTTAATGACAACAACAATACTCATATCAATGAATGAATAAATAAATAGGGACAATATCTAAATCTCCTATGTTAAACAATCTACCACATTTATGCAGAAACTCTGCCCTCAATAATTCATACTGCAGTTTGTTACTCCTGCATTGGGCACAGTAACTTTCTTCAAAATAGAGAATATTGAAAGGTGGAAGGGAGAGTAACTTTACAGTGAAGAAACTTGGCAAAAACTGCCTCAGCCAAGAGATTAACCTTAACATCAACCATTATAAATCATATCAATAGTGTGTATAATTGATATGACATGATGAAAATGCAAGTTTACCTTTGTAATCTTTATTCCAAAAGCAAATAGCCCTAATATAACCATGTTGTTGTTGTTGTTGTTGTTTGCCATCGAGTCGGCCCCAACTCATAGCGACCCCTCCTTGGGTTTCCAAGGCAGTATCACTACGGAAGTAGGATTGCCCAACCTTCCTTCTGAGGAGTGGCTGGTGGGTTTGAACCACCAGCCTTCTGGTGAGCAGTCAAGTGCCTTAGGCACTATGCTAAAATTAAAAAACAAAACAACAACAACAACAAAATGCCGAACACATTCAGTAGAGAGACATTCTGTCAAATAACTAGCTGATACTTCTCAAAAAGGAACCCTAGTGGCACAGTGGTTAAGCATGCAGCTGCTAACCAAAAGGTCAGCACTCTGGTAGCATAGTGCCTAAGGCACTTGACTGCTAACCAGAAGGCTGGTGGTTCAAATCCTCCAGCCACTCAATGGAAGGAAGGTAGGGCAATCTACTTCCATAGTGATACTGCCTCAGAAACCCAAGGAGGGGTCGCTATGAGTCGGGTCTGACTCGACGACACAAAACAACAAGAATAGGTGCTCCATGGGCAGACAGATTTGACAATTTCAGCTAGGAAATCCCGTGGGGCAGTTATACTCTATCTTATGCAGTCACTATGAGTTGGATTGGGAGCTCTGGAAAGGTAGTGCCTAAGGCACTTGACTGCTAACCAAAATGCTGGCGATTCAAACCCACCAGCCACTCCTCAGAAGGAAGATTGGGCAATCTACCTCTGTAGTGATACCATCTCGGAAACCCAAGGAGGGGTCGCTATGAGTCGGTTCTGACTCAACGGCACATAATAAAAACAACAACATGTGTTAGAATAGAGGGCACACAACAATTTATCAAAAGTGTGTGGCTCCAGAGCCCAAGAGAGAAATGATAGGCAGTAGATGCACACACTACATCTTTCTTTGGAATGGGTACAAATATGGATCTTTTCCAGTTGTTTGGCCAGGTAGCTGCCTTCCAAATCACTTGGCATAACTGAGTGAGTGCCTCTAGCAGGGCATCCATTTGTTGCAACATCTCAATGGGTATTCCATCAATTCCTGGAGCCTTGTTCTTCATCAGTTCCTTCAGTGCAGCCTCGACTTCTTCATTCAATACCATTACTTTTTGATCATATGCCATCTCCTGAAATGGATGAACATCTACCCATTCTTTTTAGTACAGTGACTCTGTGTAGTCCTTCCATCTTCTTTTGATGTTTTTTGCATCATTCAATATTTTGCCCATAGAACCTTTCAATATTGCAACTCAAGTCTTGATTTTTTCCTCAGTTCTTTCAGCTTGATAAATGCCAACTGTGTTGTTTGCTTTTGTTTTTCTTACTCCAGGTTTTGCATATTTCATTATAATAATTGGCTTTATCTGCTTTTTTAAATCTTCTATTCAGCACTTTTATCTTGTTATTTCTTCCATTTGCTTTAGCTACTCTCCACTCAATGACAAGTTTCAGAGTGTCTTCTGGCATCCATTTTGCTCTTTTCTTCCTTTCTTGTCTTTTTAATGACCTCTTGCTTTCTTCAGGAAAGAAGTTTGGGCAATCTGCTTCCATAGTTATAGTTCCTCAGAATCCCAAGGAGGGGTCACTATGAGTTAGATTTGACTCAATGGCAGTCCTTTGCATTACATTGTTGCTTTCTTCATGAATGATGCTCTTGATGTAATCCCACAATTCCTGGTTTTCGGTCATTGGTGTTCAGTGCATCAAATCTATTCTTTTAATGGTCTCTAAATTCAGGAGTGATATAATCAAGGTCATATTTTGGCTCTCATGGAATTATATTAATTTGAAATATTTTAATAATTATTTTAATTGTCTTTAACTTCTACTTGAACCTGCACATGAGATGTTGATTGCCTTGATGCATATCAGCTCCTGGCCTTGTTTGGGCCAAAGATATTGAACTTCTCAATTGCTTCTTGCCACAAATGTAGTCAATCTGATTCCTGTGTACTCCATCTGGTGAAGTCCAAGTGTATAGTCATTTTTTATGTTGTTGAAAAAAGGAATTTGCAATGAATAAGTTGTTGGTCTTGCAAAATTCTATCATGTGATCTCCAGCAATATTTCTATATCCAAGGCCATATTTTCCAACTACTGGTAACTCTTCTTTGTTTCCAACTTTTGCATACCAGTCACCAGTGATAATCAACACATCTTGATTGCACATTTTGTCAATTTCAGACTGCAGAAGTTGGCAGAAATCTTCAATTTCTCTTCTTTGGCTTTGGTGGTGTGTAAATTTGAGTAATAGTCATATTAACTGGTTTTCCTTGCAGGCACATTGATATTATCCTGTCACCGGCAGCATTGTTGGGCAGTCCACTTCTGTCGTGATGCTGTCTCGGAAACCCAAGGAGGGGGTCGTGAGGTGAATCTGACTCCACGGCAGTGAGTTTGGTTTTTAGTTTTGGAAAACATTGTACCTCATGACAGATCTTGAAACATTCTTTGTGACAATGAATGCCACAGCATTCCCCTTCAATGTATCATTCCTGCAGAGTAGATTATATGATTGTCTTATTCAAAATGGCCAAAATCAGTTCATTTCAGCTCACTAATGCTTAGGATTGATCTTTATGAGTTCCATTTTATTTTTGTCAACTTCTAATTTTCCTAAATTCATACTTCATATATTCTACATTCTAATTATTAATGAATGTTTTCATCTGTTTCTACTCATTTTGAGTCATGCCACATCAGCTAAATAGTAATATTTGTTATGTCTTTTTACACATTACAATGATGCCACATTGTTGTTAAAAAGTATAAAATATAATTCTATTTATTTTCCTTTCAGCCATAGACTTTACTTTGATGATTTTAATGTAATACCAAAATCTATCAATAATCCATGTCTAGGCTTTGAGTGATATGCAAACATATGTAAATATTATTCTGTGTTTGTGTAAGTATTTGTGCACACACATAATACTAAATAAATCAGTGTTATTGTTCTGGTTACCTAATCCTGCTCTGACAAGAATATACCAAAAATCGGATGACTTTAACAAACAGGACTTTATTCTTACAACTTGGAAGCTTTAAGTCTGAGTTCAAAGTTCCAGGCTCTAGGGGCTGGGTGAAAGCCCCTCTGGCTTTGTGTTCAGCTCTGCCTCCTGCTCATGGCCCAGTGGAGCTAGAGGCTTTTCTTCACTCAGCTGCTGGCTGCTGAGGCTGACAAGCCCAAGGTTGACAAGGAAAAGGCACAGTCATATATATATATGACTCTGGTAGCGTAATGCCTAAGGCACTTGACTGCCAACCAGAAGGCTGGCGGTTCAAATCCACCAGCCACTCCTCAGAAGGAAGGTAGGACAACCTACTTCTGTAGTGATACTTCCTCAGAAACCCAAGGAGGGGTCGCTATGAGTCAGGGCC
>NW_006922090.1:1214708-1232007 GCF_000298275.1 Orycteropus afer afer | reverse complement strand
AACCAAACTCACTGTCATCGAGTCAATTCTGACTCATAGCCACCCCCTTTGTGTTTCCAAGGCTGTAAATTTTTACAAAAGCAGATTGTCTAGTCTTCTTTCCATGGAGCAGCTGGTGGATTTGAACCACCAACCTTCTAGTTAGCAGTCATACGTCTTAGGCACTATGCCACCAGAGTACCTTATATATGTATACATATATTGTTATTTTTAATGTAGAAAGCTAACTTAAATATCCATAAAATATTATATAAATAATATAGTGAATGTTTGTGCACTTTACACCCAGATGAAGTAAAGCACTATATTATTGAAGGATGCAGTACTGCATGGTTTGGTTGCACACATATCCCTGCTCCCAGACATACAAATCTCCATCTTAAATTTCTCTTTTGAAGCCCACATAATTTTCTTATACATATATTATGTTTTTATTGTTATGTAACTTATACGTTATTTCACCTTTTATTTGATGTGTAATATAAATGTTATATGTTATATAAATATATTCTGAAAAGATTTGCTTTTTAAATTCTATTTTATGATTTTGAGCTATATCTCTTACATAAAGAATCTGTAGTAGCCTCCCCTGAGGATTTTGACTTATAAAGCATTTGCCGATTCTCTCAGTATCATGCCTCTGCGCACAAAACTGATTCAGAACCTAGTCAGACTAATGTTGAAAGTTAGAAATCGTGACCCAAGAGAAGGTAGCATAAATGCCAATGATTACAAAATTATGAGCAGAAGCCAGGAAGACACTTATGGAAAATTATCTTATGAGTGTTAAGGTGGAAGAGATATAATGTTAGATCAAGTGACAATATTGATTTTGGGACAATAACAAACAAATAAACAAAAACAAAGCAAAAACATGGATTCAGTGTGTTAGCATAATAACGACTAGCAGTTTTAATAATTAGTTGGGTTGGTTGAATAAAAAATCTAAGGAACATTAAAAGTAGTAAAACATCCATGGTATAGTAGCAGAGAAAGTATTTTAAGGCTTAGGAGTTGGGAAGGCTGAAGTCAATGCATTAAGTTGGATTTGCTCATCTTCTCTTAATTGAGTAGCAGAGTGTTCATAGAATATCACCATCATTCAGGTTTTGAGAAGTGCGTTGGTGAAGTAAGGTCTGACCTTGTTTGATGGCTTTGTAGTGGCTCTTTTCTGCAGGTCTCAAATGGCACTGGAAATGATTCCATTTTAATGACACTGGAAGTGCTTCCATTTTAGTGTTGTTGTTGTTATATGCCGTCCAGTCGGACCCGAGTCACAGAGACCCCTCCTTGGGTTTCCGAGGCAGTATCACTATGGAAGCAGATTTCCCAATCTTCCTTCTGAGGAGGGGCTGGTGGGTTTGAACCACCAGCCTTCTGGTTAGGAGGCAAGTGCCTTAGGCACTATGCTACCAGTGTTCCATCTATTGTAGTAGACTTCATGAATTCAATGAATGTGATAGAGTCCCAAGAGTATGAAGCCAAGGACAAAATATACTTTCTAGAGAAAACATTTCATGGTTGCCATAATGGGTAGCTGTCAAAGATTTCATTTCACTTGTATCCACAATAAACATCCATGGAAACATGAGTGAAAGAATCAGATGTCATATTGCACTGGACAAATCTGCTGCAAAAGATCTCTTTAAAGTGTTAAGAAACAAAGATATCATATGAAGATTGAGGTGCACCTAACCGAATCCATGCTTGTTTCAATCACCTCATATGCATGTGAAAGCTGTACAATGAATAAGGAAGACTGAAGAAGAGTTGATGCCTTTGAATTATGGTGTTAGTATAGAATACTGAAAACACAAAGAAGTGGCAGAAGAATGAGCAAATCTATCCTGGAAGAAATAAAGCTGGAATTCTTCTTAGAAGGGAGAATGGCCAGATTTTGTTTTATCTACTTGGGTCATGTTAGAAGGGGCCAGTCCTTGGAAAAGGATATATGCTTGGTAAATAGAAGGTCAGAAAGAAAGAGGAAGACCCTCAAAAAGATGGATTGACACAGTGGCTGCAATGATGGGTTCAAGTATAGCAAGGATTGTGAGGATGGTGCAGGTCCAGGCAGTATTTTGTCTGCTGTACATTGAGTCACTGTGAATCAGAGTCAACTTGACAATACCTAACAACAAAAACATAATGGGTAGCCGTGCAAGAACTGTGATTAGAATTTGACTCACAGATATATTTGCTGTGGCTAATAGATCATTAATGCACTAAAGCACTGCCATCAAGTAGGACCAATTCATAACGATCTCTCCTTTGGTTTCCGAGGCAGTGTCACTGTGGAAGTAGATTGCCCAACCTTCCTTCTGAGGAGTGGCCGATGGGTTTGAACCACCAGCCTTCTGGTTAGTAGTCAAATTCCTTAGGCACTATGCCAGCAGAACAGTGAATTAATAATTAATAGCCTAGGAATTTTATATTTGCTTTATGTAAGTAGAAATATTAAATACTTTTCAGTAATGCTGAATAGCATGCTACTTCTCTATACTCAGTGGATTTAAGTCATTTATTTTCATGGATCTGTTTTACTGAGAACCTTTTGATTTCCTCTGAGCTTAGTTGGTTGGATTTTCTGAAAGTGACTGGATATGCTTAAGCATCTTCTTGTTGCTGTTGTTATGTGCCATTGAGTCATTGCTGACTCATAGCAACCTTATGTACAACAGAATGAAACACTTCCCGGTCCTGTGCTAGCCTCACAATCTCTGCTATACTTGAGACCATTGTTGCAGCCACCATGTCAATCCATCTTGTTAAAGGCCTTCTCCTCTTTTGTTGCCCCTCCACTTTGCCAAACATGGCTGTTTTGGTTACCTAATGCCACTCTAGGAGCTCTGATAGTATAATGCCTAAGGCTCTTGACTGCTAACTAGAAGGCTGGTGGTTCAAACCCACCAGCCACTCCTTGGAAGGAAGGTTTGGCAATCTACTTTTGTAGTGATACCCAAGGAGGGGTCGCTATGAGTTGGGGCCATCTCTATGGCACATAACAACAACAACAGCAGTGCCACTCTGACAAGAATATACCACACATGGGATGGCTTGAAAAAACAGGACATTATTCTCTTACAGTTTTGGAAGCTAGAAGTCCAAGTTCAAAGTGCCAGTATCCAGGGACTGTGTAAAATCTCCTCAGCCTCAGGCTTCAGATCTGCCTTTTCCTCCCAGCCCACAGAAGCTAGAGGCATCTCTTCACTCAGGCAGCTACTGGCTACTAACGCTAACAAGCCCAAGGTCACCAAATAAAATGATACAGTCCTGATGTTACCAATCAGGCCACTGATTCAAGTCCATTGAACGTCCCAAGATTGACAGAGTATGGCAGGCTGCTGAACAATGACACAGCTACATGCAGGGTTCAAGCATGCCATAAGCTAGAGACTGTTTCCCAAGGCTTCTTATATACATGAAGCAGACCACACCCCTAAGGCAGCTACTCAGCTGCTCACAGTAGATTCCACCATGGAGTTGATTACCAGTCTCATCATGGGGAATAATACATCCAGCTGCCCAACCACTCAACCAGGCCCAGCCAAGTTGACATACAAACTTAACTACCACAATGACATCCTTCCCCAGAGAATGGTCCCTTCTGACAACATGTCCAAAGTAGGTGAGATGAAGTCTGGTCATTCTTGCTTCCAAGGAGCATTCTAGCTACACTTCTTCTGGAACAGAATGATTCATTCCTTAGCAGTCCATGATACTTTCAGCATTCTTTGCCTACACCATAACTCAAAAGCATCAATTTTTTTTTTTAGTCTTCCTTATTCATTGTCCAGCTTTCACATGCATGTGAGACAATTGAAAATACCATGGCTTGGGTTAGGCACACCTTAGTCTTCAAAGAGATAGATACCTTTGCTCGTCAGCACTTGAAAGAGGCCTTTTGCAACAGATTTGCCCAATGCAATATGTCCTTTGATATCTTGACTGCTGCTTCCATTGACATTGATTAGAGAACCATGTAGTATGAAGTCTTTGACAACTTCAATCTTTTCTCCATGCATCCTGATGCTGCTAATAAGTCCAGTTGTGAGGATTGTGAGGATTTTTGTTTTCTTTATATTGAGGTGTAATCCATACCACAGACTGTAGTCTTTAGTCTTCAATCATCTGTTTATCAGCTTGCAATTTCATGATCTAGGCTGGTCTCAACTTTG
This sequence comes from Orycteropus afer afer, assembly GCF_000298275.1. Taxonomy (NCBI): domain Eukaryota; kingdom Metazoa; phylum Chordata; class Mammalia; order Tubulidentata; family Orycteropodidae; genus Orycteropus; species Orycteropus afer. The sequence goes on along the minus strand of NW_006922090.1, from coordinate 1,227,832 downwards.
GAAGCTCTAAGGGGCAGCACTGTATTGTTAGTCCCTGATAACACTCAGTGCTGGTGAGCTTTTCTGGAAAGGTTTATCTTATGGAAATTGCACAAATGCAAAAGAAATCTCAGTCATTCCCATACTTCTCAAGGCTCAATTTATCTCATTTCTGCCAACAACATCCTGTTGGCCAAAGAAAGTCACATGAGCAACCTCAAAGTCAAAGAATGGTGAAGTATGCCCTGCTCACAGTGGATGTAGCTATATAACTCTTTTACCAGTGAGGAAGTGTCTTAGGTTCATGTGATAGTCATTGCTGTATGTCATCTTGATTGGGCAACAATTTTAAGGTTTTAGCAGTTATAATGCAGTTATATCCCATGATAAGATCTGATATAATGTAATCATCTCCATGATGAAGCCTATGACTAGTCAATCAGTTGAAAGAGAGCTTGCTCAGTGGTGTGACCTGCTTCCAGCATATGTCCAAAAGCTTTTGGAAGGGCCTCTGTTTCTGCTGGATCTGGATCCTGCATCTTGCTCAACATTGTCTCTGGTTCTGAACTTGGCCCAGTGGCCTGATATATTACCTGCTGATCTTGGGATCATTGCCTTTGCAGCCTGTAAGCCAACAATCTGCCTTTGTAACAGTTGATCTTGGATCCGTCAACCTCCAAAGCCAGTAGCCAGCTGCATTGCATGTCGATCTTGGGTTCCTTACCTCTTGCAGCTGCATGAATTGGGAGAAGCCCTCAGCTGGATGTCTGACTCGCAGAATGGACATGGGATTACCAGTCTCTAAACTGCATGAACTCTGGTTGTGTAATGCCTAAGGCACTTGACTCCTAACCAGGAGGTTGGCAGTTCAAACCCACCAGCCACTCTTCAGAAAGAAGATTGCGCAATCTACTTCCACAGACATACCACCTCGGAAACCCAACAGCAACAACAAACTGCATTAGCTGTTTCCTTGAGATAAATCTCTCTTTTTCTATATGTATATATAAGCTTTACTGTTTTGCTTCACTTTTGTTGATTTTTTTAACCAGGATAACACACTTAGGTCCTCCAAAGAAGCAAGCAAAACCAGTAAAGTTTATATAGAGAGGGAGATCAAAGTGATATAATTTCTCCCAAACACTGTCATTCATATAAAATAGACATTTACTGTCCACAACAATAAACCAGTTCAAAAGTAAGCAGTTTTATAATGGTTTGGCTCCTTTCTGATCAGTGACCCAATCTCCTTCCATCTTTCTCCATGTTCGTTTGCAATTTATGCTCTTCCTCAGTGTCCAGTATGGCTTCTGGATCTCTAACCATACTAATGGGGTTCTATGGTAGGTAGATGAAGGATGTGTGAAGGTATAAATTTTCCTTTAAGGATTCTTCTTGAAAGTTCATACCATCTTTGTTATACACCATTGGTCCATTACTCATTGTTGTTTTTTTTTTGTTGTTGTTGTTAGAAGCCATTGAGTTGGCTCTGACTCACAGATTGTATCCTTTGTACAACAGAATGAAACAGTACCTGGTCCTGCATTAGCCTCACAGTCCTTGCTATACCTGAGTCCATTGTTGCAGCCACTGTGTCACATGATCTTGATGAGTGCCGTACCCTTTTTTGTTGACCCTCCCTTTGCCAAGCAAGATATTCTTCTCCAGGGAATTGTCTTTTCTGACAACATGATCAAAGTAGGTGAGACAAAATCTGGCTATTCTCCCCTCAAAGGAGCATTCTGACTGCACTTCTTCCAGGACAGATTTGATAGTCCTTTTAGCAGACTATGGTACTCTTAGCATTCTTCTGAAACTCTACAACTCAAAAACATCAACTCTTCTTTGGTCTTCCTTATTCACTGTCCAGCTTTCACATGCATATGAGACAATTGAAAACATCATGGTTTGGGGTAAAAAAAAAAAAAAAAAATTCCACTGCCATTGAGTCTATTCCTACTCATAGCTAACCCCATTGGGTTTCTGAGGCAGTTAATTTTTAGATAAGTAGATTGCCCACTCTTCCTTCTGTGGAGTAGCTGATGAGTTTGAACCACCAACCCTCTTGTTAGCAATCAGAGACATTTTTTGCTATTCAGCACTAGAAAGAGGTCTTTTGTAGCAGATTTGCTTAGTGCAATACATTGTCTGATTTCTTGACTGCTGCTTCCATTGGAAGCATTGATTGTGGAACCAAGCAATATGTAATCTTTGACAACTTCAAACTTTTGTCCATTTATTGTGATGCTGTTTATTGGTCCAGTTGTGAGGAATTTTGTTTTTTTTATGTTGAGGTGTAATCCATCAGAAAATGTTTCAAGTCATCTTCACTGTCATCAAGCAAAGTTGTGTCATGTGCATGTCACAGGTTGTTAATGAGTCTTCCTCCAATCCTGATGTCTCATTCTTCATATAATCTACCTTCTTGGATTATTTGCTCAGCATACAGATTGAATAAATACAATGAAAGGATACAACCCTGACACATTCACTTCCTGATTTTAAACCATGCAGTATTCCTTTGTTCTGTTTGAATGACAGCCTCCTAGTCTATCACCATGTGCACAATTAAGTGATTTGGAATTCCCATTCTTCTCAGTGTTATCCACATAATTTGTTATGCTTCACACAATCAAATGCTTTTGTGTAGTCAATAAAACACAGGTAAATATGTTTCTGGTATTCTTTGCTTTCAGCCAAGATACGTCTGATAACCCTCATTCCACATCCTCTTCTGAATCCAGCTCACAGTTCTGAAGTTCTCTGTCAATATACTGCCGCAGCCAGTTTTGAATTATCTTCAGCAAGATTTTACTTGCACGTTATATCAATGATATTGTTCTATAATTTCCACTTTCTGTGGGATAACCTTTTTTTGAAATGGATACAAATATAGGTCTCTTCCAGTCAGTTGGCCAGGTAGCTGTCTTCTAAAGTTCTTGGCATAGAAGAGTAAGTTCCTCCAGTGTGGCTACCACTTGTTGAAACATCTCAGTGATTATTCTCTCAGTTTCTGGAGCCTTGCTATTTGTCAATTCTTTCACTGCAGCTTTGAAACTTTTCTTCAGTACCGTTGGTTCTTGATCATATGTCACCTTCTGAAGTAGATGACTACTGACCAATTATTTGTGGTACTCTGCATATTCCTTCCATCTTCTTTTGATGTTTCCTCTGTCAATCAGTATTTTGCCCATAGAATCTTCCAATATTGCAACTCTAGGCTTGAATTTTTTTTCTTCAGTTCTTTCAGCCTGAGAAATGCTGAGTGTATTATTCCCTTTTGGTTTTGTAACTCCAGGTCTTTGCACATTTCATTATAGTAATTGATGTTGTCTTCTCAAGCTACTCTTTAAAATCTTCTGTTTAGCTCTTTTGTCATTTCTTCCATTTGCTTTAGCTACTCTGTTCAAGGGGAAGTTTCAAAGTTTCTTCTGACCTCCATCTTAGTCTTTTCTTCCTTTCTGGTACTTTTTATGACCTTTTCATTTCTCTATGATATTCTTGATATCATCACACAATTCATCTGGTTTTTAGTCATTAGTGTTTAATTCATCAAATCTTTTCTTTAGATGGTCTCTAAATTCAGGAGGAATATAATCACAATCATATTTTGACTCTAGTGGACTTGTTTTCATTGTCTTCAGCTTCATCTTGAACTTGCATATGAACAGTTGATGGTCTGTTCCACAGTCAGCTCCTGGCCTTGATTTGGCTGAAGATACTTAGCTTCTCCATCATCTCTTTCCACAGATGTAATTGATATGATTTCTATGTATTTGCTCTGGAGAAGTCCATGTGTATAGACAATGTTTATGTTGTTGAAAAAAAGGTAATTATAATGAATAAGGTGTTGGTCTTCCAAAATTCTATCATGCCATCTACAACATCATTTCTGTACCCAGGGCCCTATTTTTCAACTACTGTTGAATCTTCTTCTTCTTTCTTTTTTTCCCCCAAAACTTTTGCTTCCAATTACCAGTAATAATCAACACATCTTGCTTGTATGTTTGGTCAATTGCAAACTGCAGAAGGTATTAAAAATCTTCAATTTCCTTGGCTTTGGCTTTGGTGGTTGGTGTGTAAATTTGAATAATTTAGTTGTTCTGGTTACCTAGTGTGTGAAAGCCTGAGTGAAGAGATGCCTCTAGCTTCAGTGGGCTGGGAGCAAGGGGTAGAACTGAAGCCCAAGGTCAAGGGGCTTTCACACAGCCCCTAGAGCCTGGCACTTTGAACTTGGACATAAAGCCTCCAAACTGTAAGAGAATAAACTCCTGTTTGTTAAAGCTGTCCATTTGTGGTATTGCTGTTAGAGAGGCACTAGGGACCATTCCCAAAGCTGTTTCTTATATACAGGAAGTAGACTACATCCCTAAAGCAGCTAATTAGCTGCTTGTGGTAGTCCCACTATGGAGTTGATTGCCAGTCTCATTATCGGGAATAACTACCACCAGCTGCCAGCCACTCAACCAGACCCAGCCAAGTTGACACACAAACTTAACCACCACATTAATATTAACTTGTTTTCCTTGTAGGTGTATAGATATTATCCTATCACTGACATCATTGTACTTCAGGATAGATCTTGAAGCATTCTTTGTGATAATGAGTGTCATACCATTCCTCTTCAATTTCTCCTTTCTGGCAACCCTAGTATGGTTATCTGCTTCAAAATGGCCCAAACCAGTCCATTTCAGCTCACTAGTGCTTAGGGATCTCTGGTAGCATAGTGCCTAAGGCACTTGACTGCTAACCAGAAGGCTGGCAGTTCAAACCCACCAGCCACTCCTCGGAAGGAAGGTTGGGCAATCCTACTTCCATAGTGATACTGCCTCGGAAACCCAAGGAAGGGTCGCTATGAGTCTATGAGTCAGGGCTGACTCGATGGCAAATAACAACAACAACAACAGTGCTTAGGATATCGATCTTTACGTGTTCCATTTCAATTTTGACAACTTCCAATTTTCCTCAATTCATACTTTGTACATTTCATTTTCTGATTATTAATGGATGTTTGCAGCTGTTTCTTCCCATTTTGAATCATGCCACATCAGTAAGTGGAAGTTCCAAAAGCTTTACTTCATATACGGCTTTAAGATTAAGTCTTCCCCAGTCGTATTTTTAGTGCCATCAGACCTGAGGGCCTCATCTTTTAGCACTATATTGCACAATGCTTCAGGGCTATTAATCAGGTTTTCCAGTAATATATGAGACAGTGTTTCACTGCTATTCATAAGGTTTTCACTGGCCAAATCTTTTAGAAGTGGCTGGTCCCTTTCTTCTTCTAAGTCTGTCTTAGTCTGGAAGCTCTGCTGAAAGCTGTCCACCACTGGTGACCCTGCTGGTGTTTGAAATACTGTGGCATAGCTTCCAGCCTCACAGCAACTCTGAAGCCACCACAGTACAACACACTGACAGACGAGTCCATTCATCATATGACCGCACAATTATGTCAGGCTTAAATGTTTCATTTTTCTCTTTCCCTTGAGCACACACTTCTCCTTAATAAAATTGGAAAATAGTTGACAATTATCATAAATGGCCCCAAATATTATAATATATATAATATATATATATTATATATATATAAAACTATAATCAAAAGAAACTCTAATATTGGCTATTGTTCTTTCTGTTATATACTAGTTAAATTATGCAAATCTTCATCACATTTTATATTTTATTGGATCTTCATTCTGCTTTGCATAATTTTCCATTAAAAAAATCCTTAAGTATTTAATATTATTATATTTTTTCATTTTTAGATTTGCTCATTTCTTTTTTAAAATTAACCCTTTTCATGTATTTTAATTGTTCTTCAATTTTATTTTTTACTGTGATATCTTACATCTGTGCAACATTTTAATAATCTATTCTGCTCATTTTTTATGGCTTTTATTTATTGTAATCTTTTTTTCTCCTTTCATATTATGTTCATTTATAGCATGACCTCATATTTGTTTACATTCTTTATAACTCATAAGCATAGGGATTAAGGGTGCATTTCTTTTGGATGTGACTTGGATTTACTTTTACCATGAGCCACAAGTCACTACCAACTAGAGACTAGTTAAGGATTTGGAATTCCCATAATACATCAATATTGTATGTTTTCAACCATCAAATCTGTGTGACAGCTGACCTACCTATGAATTTTTTAAGCTTTTTTTTTTTTCCCATACTGAGCCAAAGACAAGATAATTTGGTTTCTTTATTATTTCCCATTGCTTGCAATGTACTTATTCTTTAATATTTTTAATGTCTTTATTATTCCAGTATTGCCATTTTCTAATTTGTTTGCATTTTTGTTTATTTGTTTGTTTTAAAGGGAAACTTCATTCAATAGCATGCAGGCCTAAGGCTTTGTCTCTTATTGTCATAATATTAATAAATCCTAAATTTATTGAGAGAGTCCAAGGTTTTTCTACTTGTTTAACTTTTTTTTCTTTGTCTTCCACTTTTTTGTTTGTTTTTAAGCACATATATATTTAGTAATATTTCATTAAAGTTATCATTGTTTTTGAATGGAAAATGTTTAAATTTTTCTTTGTTTCCATGTAAGAATATTATGGATGTGCTCAGAAATCATTATCTATAGATCTCACATTTAATATCTATCACCTATTTATCTATCATAACTGTATCTATCATCTTTCCACATATGCATGCAATTTAATATAAATAGGATCATCTATTTCATTATTTTAATGTAGTGTATTTTCTACACTGTGGTATCCATCAATGTCTTTACAAAATATTTCTAGAGCAATGATTCTCAATCACTCCCCAAGCAATGTCCTCCCCGAGGGAATATTTGAAATGTATGGAAACATTTTTGATTGTCACAACTCAGAAGATAGTACAGGGATCTAGTATGCAGAGATCAGAGTTGCCTCTACATATTTTGCAATGCAAAGGAGAGCCCACATAACAAAAAGTTAGCATCTTAAAAAGAGTTCTAAGGTTGAGAATCCCTGTTATAGCCATATTATTAGCAAGATTACATTTCCCTGTCCTCTTCCATCGGCCCATGGCATATGAGAGCAAATGTCAGGTGTCACTATACCATAAAACCTTCTGAGACAGCCTGCAATATGACATTTTGTTATCCCCCTTGCCAGAGCATACCACTCCCGGCATATAGTTAATGTTTCTTTAGCTTGTATATTTGTGTAAGGAAGATATGGAGCAGAGATTTAGTTCTTTAATCTGAGATGGAAAAGAAATGTAAGTGAGAAAACCTACTATTGTTTTAAGCCACAATGGATATATACGTATTTTTTTTTTCCTGTAGCATAATATAGATATTAACATATGTGGTTATTTAAAATTAGCCTCAAATTAAATTTTAAAATAAGCATTTCATTCACTGTAGCCATCTTTCAAGTGCCTAAAATCACTAGTGCCTAGAGACAGATGTATATAGATCATTTGTATCAGTGCAGAAGTTTATTTTGGACAACAGTAATAGGCCATTCTGATTGATGTCTCTTCATTTTCCCTCCATCTTTCAGCACTCAGCACAACTCTACATAACAAAGTTATCATTATACAACCTATATCACTGTATGTTTCAATGTGATTATATATTTTTTAATTTCCTGCAATATGCATAATAACAGCCCTGGTGGCACGGTGGTTAAAGCATTAGGCTGCTAACTATAAGGTCAGTGGCTTTAACTCACAACCCACTCTGCAGGAGAAAGATGTGGCGGGCTGCTTCTGTAAAGATTTATAGCCTTGGAAACTCTATGGGGGCAGTTCTATTCTGTCCCATAGGGTAGCTATGAGTTGGAATCTACTAGATGGCAGAGGATTTGACTGGGTTGGTTGTGTTATGCATTTCTCAATCAAAAGGATATCATTGATTTTTTAATTAATCAATTAATTTTAATGCTATATAAATTCCCTGATGAAATATTCCACTGATTATCAGTCCTCACCCCTGCTGCCATCTTTATTCAGGTTTGGCACTGTGTGCTTCAACTGGAAAGGGTTGACACCCCAGACATCAATGAATAACAGATCCATTTATATAGAGTTCTGTATGTTACTGCTTTCAGTCGTTTAGGATAAAGTCCCTTGACTTCTGGGCATGAGCTGTGTTTTCTTATTTGTTTGTTTTTGCATTTATATGTATTCTTTCCAGACTGCTTTTTGTCCCCAAATGGTTGTAAGAACTCATGTTTCTATCAGCAATAGAAAATATTGTTCTGAACTGGATATTATATTTCTCATACCAATTTTATAGGTGTTCAATATATCATTTTTGGTTTGTTTCTTTCCCAAGTACATCTAAGTAGACTTCTCCTGGCTTCAAACACAGTTTCAGTATCTACATAATATCTTACTCTATTTTTGTCAACACAATTTACACAGTATTTTATTGAATATTTATGATATTTTAAGTGATTTTCTTTAGTAAAGATGTAAGTTCTTTTCCATATGTATAATTATTATTTTAGAAGTTCTTCCAAGATTCCGATTTTTCAACCATTTTTGAGACTTTTAATAAAAATTATTAAATTCTTTCTAGAAATAAGTGTGCTATCATGGTAACCTGTGGTGGAAATAATTACATGTTATTGTGTCCTTTTTTTGCAACACCAGAGTGGATTTGTTCTTACAAAACACATACAAAAAGTGGATAGTTCTTACAAAACACATAGTATTGTGAGATTGGGAAAGGTAAATTCACATGAATTAATCGTTACTTCTTATCTTTTCCATTTATTTCTCCCTACATGTATGAATGTTCTTGATATTTTTATGTCTAATCAAACACTATATTGCTTGACACAGAGTATATATATGATCACCACATTTTGAGTGAATAAATGTTTAATTTCTGTCATTTTCGTCCTTACAAATGTACACTAAATATTCCTGGTGTCTTCCTTTTAATAATAAATATTAAAACTGTTTTGCTTAGATGGAAATACAATCTTTTCCTGAAATCTCTCTCAGAAGTACTCTCAAGGAACCTCACTGATGGTTGCCAGTGCCTTCAAGACCAACTCACTCACTTTTTCAAAGCAGCAACCTGCAGTGTGTCTCTGCTATGAGAGATTTTGAAGAAATGTCTGTATCAGCCACTGCTACTGAAGCCTGCTCTCATCAATTTCTGGCTTGCAGAACTCAAGATATGTAAGATTCTCTGCTCATTTACTCCAGTCATAGTGGCTCTAAAAGTATCGGGGAGGTCATGCTCACCCAAGCCACACATGGTGAAGGTTGTATCGTATCAAAAACTGCTTGACTCCCAATCTTATTTTTCAGTACTTTAAATTTACAGATGAGTGCACATACCACAGCAACCCATATTTCCCCCAACATATGGTAGACAGTTCTGTGAGTTACAACAGGCCATTCTGTGACCAAAGTAATCATTCCAGTGCTCACCTAACCAGGGTGAGGTGGCCAAATGATCCGACCCACATTTACCCTATGGCAAATTATTTCTCAGGCAGTACATTGCCCCTTTGCTTTCATTTACCTTGGTCAGGGTGAGTGTAATTCATCCAAAGGATTTCAATAATATTTATTTCCAAAGAGATAAAATAGTGAGATCCTTACCAAGGGCTAAGATTTGTACTAGTGGATGCCTGAAACAGCTGAGTGACTTGGTAAGGAGCAACATGGAAAAATGCACGTACAAAGTTTATAGCCTGTGTCATCAGAATGGCCTGATACACACTCCGTTATATAAATGGGTGAATTCTTGCCTCTAACGGGGTGTTTACAGTGATTATTTTCAGGACAAATAAGGTCTGGTCAAAAGATTAATTTCTATTTCTATTTCTACTTGTGGATAAAATAATACAAACCTGTGCCTGTGAATAGATTCTGACTCATGGTGACCCATGCATAGAGCAGAACTGCTCCATAGAGTCTTCTTGGTTTTAACCTGTATGGAGACAAATCACTGGGCTTTCCTTTCACAGCTCCACTAGGTCAGGTTAAACCACCAACCTTCAGGTTCATAGTTGAGTGCAAATCAACTAACCTGACAAATCTAATGGTTTTTAAATGATAAAATTGTGTGAATTTTTTTTTTCTCCTATGTTGTTGTTGTTGTTAGGTGTCATCAAATCATCTCCAACTCATAGTGACCCTATGCAAAGCAGAAGGACACACCACCAGGTACTGCACCAACTCTAGGATCCTTGCTATACTTGAGCCAATTGTCCCTGCCATTGTGTCAATTGAGGGCCTTTCCCTCTTTTGTTGACCCTCCACATTAACAAGCATGACATCCTTCTCCAGTGAATGGTTCCTTCTGGCAACTTGACCAAAGTATGTAAGACAAAGTCTGGCTATTCTCTCTTCCAAAGAGCATTCTGGCTTCACTTCATCCAGGACAGATCTGTTAGTTGTTTTAGCAGTCCACAATACTTTCAGCATTCTTCACCATCACCACAACTCAAAAGTATCAACTCTTCTTCAGTCTTCCTTATTCATTGTCCAGCTCTCACATGCATAGGAGGTGATTGAAAATACCATGGTTTTCTCCTATACTAGGTACTTTTTTATTAATCAATCAAAGAATGCATAGAAATAGATTTAGGAAAAAGCTATAGGAACAGTCTTCTGGTGTATTTAACAAGAGAAGAGAAGTTAATTATTTATTTGACTAGAGAAAAATAAATAAGGATCAAAAAAAAAAAAAAGAAAGAAAGAAAGAAAGAAACAGAAAAACTAACAAAAAGAAACTCAGAAAATCATAAAAAAGGATTTTAACTCCATTTCCACCTGTAGGTGACCAATTTTACTTGATGGGACATTTTGTGGATTTGCTTCCATTTTTTTTTTTTTTTCTGTCTGCTTTTTGTCCTTCACAGATGAAAATGTTTCATAGCCACCCTATAAACAAGAAACTCATCTGTTAATGTCAATGAACAGTTTATTAATGTAGAAGTTATGTAGCCTACATCCACACATATGTCATATTATATGACAAGGCATCATTTGTTATACCACCTTCTACAATCAGACATATGTCGATTCCTATAGCAGAGTACACATATATCAAAAATGAGTTTTGAGAAATGTTATTTAATCAAACAAGTAAACCATTGAATTACTTAAATACATGCCCATGTTAAGCATGCATATAAATCTATTTGCATCTTAGGACAAATTTGCAGATGTATCTTTGATATCTTGGTTAGCACAAGTAATCATTTTGCATCATATGAAATGGAATATTTTTCCTGATTACATTTAAGTTTAAAAAAAGTGCATAGAGGAACCAGACATACAACTTGTAGAGATGCAAGGCCTGGTAAATAAGATCGGAAAAGAATAATGCATTCCCATAACTGAAAGAAAACTTTGGTTCTTTAGATAAAACCTTAAGCTGGTAATTTGAAACTAATCAATTTACCACATACAATTTTGTGAACCTATTTTTGGTATATTATATTTTTATTCAGTTGCATGTCAGAACTCAGTAAAAGCATTTGAGAAGGAGAGAGTGGAAGATGGCAGACTAGTTAGAAGGACTGCACAGACCCTCTTCAACAAAGAAAAGGGAAACCAATTGACACAGACACAGAGGTTAATCTTGGACCCCTGAGCCTTGAAGGGAAGGATACAGAAGTAGACTAAACCCCAACCAGCAGAAGAATTTGCGTGAAAATACCAAAAAAGGAGATATACGGAGCTGCAGTCCGGCAGGGGCCTGAGCGCCCCTGACAGCACAAACCACTTTGACATTCCCGAGTGGTGGTAGGACCTAAAAATTAAACTAAAAATCACCCTGCTATCCAGGGACTGCACGGACTGTGCACGGTGGCTGGGGAACAAACAGAGAAGGTGAAGAGAAAGGTGAGCTGAGTTGCGGACTTTTGCCGGTCCAGAGGACACTGCCATTTTGTACATTTAAAAAGCGGCTTGACTATTTTGGATATTTAAAGAGACAGCGCTCTCGCAGAATCCTGTGGTGGTAGAAATTAAGAATTAACCTAAAAATCCCCTGCTAGCCAGGGACTACACGGAGGACTGTGTACAGTGGCTGGGGAACAAATGGGGAAGGTGAAGAGAAAGGTGGGCTGAGCTGTGGACTTTTGCCAGTCTGGAGGACACCACCATTGTGAAGGTTTAAAAAGCAGCTTGACTATTTTGGATATTTAAAGAGACAGCGCTCTCTCAGATTTCTGGGGCTTAAGATCAAGTTCTGCTTTCCAGCAACCTCAAGGACACTCAGGGCCTGCAAGACTGAAAAGGTATGATATTCTTCTTGTTACTATGCCCTACAACCACTTGGTAAATGGAGGTGTGACCATCCCCACTCCCACTTATCTTCTGGGCCCACAAGAACTCCATCACAGCCTGTGTGCTCAGAGGGAGCCAGGGTGCCCTAAGCAGTCCTCCTCCAATTTTTTTTTTTTTTTTTTCACTTTCTTTTTCCTGGTGATTAGTTTGCTTGTATTTGTCTGTTTCAAACCAACTAATATTATTAATATCTTTGTCCATTTTATTATTATTCTTAATCTTCCCCTACCAGGTCCTAGTTTTTAGCAGTTTTCTTTTCCCTGTGTCTGGTTGAAATTTTGCACCTCCCCCCAATTTAAGGGTTTTTGTTTGTTTGTTTGTTTTATGTTTGCTTTTTTCTTTTTCCCATTTTTTTTCTTGTGACTAACCACATTCCCTGTTTTTCTTTTTGCAATCTTCCTATTTTTTTCTTCATTTATTATTCTCCTTCCCTATTTTTTTCTTCTTTTTTTTTTTCTCTCTTCTTAATGCCCTATGCCCAGATATTGCAGATTTGATTGTTTTTTTCCTCTTTTTCTTCCCTTTGCACTTTTTTTGGTTATTGTTCATGTGTGATTACATGGTGTGTTTTTGGTCCATGGGCTTTTAGTTTTTTGTTGGTTATTCAATTGTAATTTGTGTCCAACTGAGTGGGAGACAACAACAGTCCCCATAATACACAACTACACCCACAACTCCTGCAACTTCACTTACTGAGCAAGAGCCACTTCTTCCTTCTCCACCAACGGGCCAACAATAAAAAACCACCAAGAAAAGCCTGAACCACCCTAGGCTGCTCTTCATAAACAGTTAACAGAGATCTAAATACAACAACGTCATGATGCCTCGGAAACAACAGACCATCACAGTCCACACAAAGAAGCAGGATAAAG
>NW_006922090.1:1200785-1204722 GCF_000298275.1 Orycteropus afer afer | reverse complement strand
CTTATGCACAGGGAGACAGCTCAGGGGACAGGAGAGTATGGAGAGATGGACACTGGGAAGTGGTAACTGTGGGGAGGAAGTGGGAGGGGAGCTATTGCATTGTGGTAAACTGTGGTCAATGACATGAGACAAAGTGTATGTGAACTGCTGTATGGAGAGTGAATTTGCTCTGTAAATCTTCACCAAAATCACAATAAAAAATAAAAAAAAAAAGAAAAAAAAGTGTGTCTTGAAGAAAGTTGTTTGTCTAAAGTTTTTTTTTTTAGACAATAACATTCTGTCAGCACTTTTCTAATATTCAAACCTATTTCTTAATTAAATAAATCATTAACAAAAGAAGTAAATAAAGCTGACTTGCACATTAATTTTAATAAAATTGGAAAAAAAAAACCTCTTGAAAGATTTAACAATATTTTAACAGGAAAAAATTGAAATTGTTATTTATCAATTATAAAAGTGTGGAAAATATTTTTAGGGGTTTATAAAAATTTCTTTCCTTCCTTTATTTTCCTTTGCCAATTCTTAAAATTTCATAAAATTATTAAATATTTTATAGTGAATTGATGAATGTAATCAAATATACACCATTAATACAATAAGAGAATCCAAATTAAAAGCAAACAAAATAAGAACAACAGAAAAGTAAACCATACGTAAGAAAATTCTCACATTTTAAGGAATTATTTATTATGAAGGTTAAAATACAGTTATATCTGATTCACTACTTCAAATTTTAGACTTAATCTTCATTTAATTTAAAACATAATGTTTTCTGTATTTGTGTAGCAATCTCTCATTCGTTGTTGTAATTAGGTGCCCTGAAGTCAGTTCCTAGTCATAGAGACCCGATGATGTAGGACTAAAGAAACACTGCTTGGTCCTGTGCCAATCTCACAATAGCTGTTGTGTTTGACCCCATTGTGGCAGCTACTGTGTCCATCCATCTCTTTGAGAGTCTTTTTTTTTTTTTTTACTGAGCTTCTTCTTGAGCAAGAATGATGTCTTTTTCCAGGATCTGATCCCTCTTGATATCGTGTCGAAAGTACGTGAGATGAAATCTTGCAATCCTCACTTGTAAGGAGCATTCTGTCTGTACTTCTTCCAAGACTGATTTGTTTGTCCTTCCATGATATATTCAATAGTCTTTGCTATTACCACAATTCAAAGGCTCAATTCTTGTTTGGTCTTCATTATTCATGGTCCAGCTCTCCCATGCATATGCAGCAATTAAAAATGGCACAGCTTTGGTCAGGCATACCTTAATCTTCAACATGACATCTCTGTTTTTTAACACTTTTAAGAGTTCTTTTGCAGCAGATTTGTCTAATGTATTACACCACTTGATATCTTGCCTTCTGCTACCATGGATGTTGATTATGGACACAAGTAAAATTAAATCCTTGACAACTTCAATATTTTCTCCACTTACCATGATGTTTGTTAGCACATTTTCTCATTTATTTATTTTTTAATTTCAAAAGGAAAATCTTATACAATTTTACTTTTCCATTTTCCTTTGGAAAATGCTCAGGTGATATGTCTTTCTTTCTTATAGAAAAATATATACACACTCAGCCAAGGTACTGTACAAGAAGTAGATATATACTTCAAAATAATGGGAATTATTTAAGTAAGTTTCAATTAGTTATGATATCCAGAAATAAAAATTATCTGCAATTTAATAGCAGCTCCTACTGATATTGAGTGTGTTCTGGTAGCATAGTTGCTAAGGCACTTCACTACTAACCAGAAGGCTGGTGGTTCAAACCCACCAGCCACTTCTTGGAAGGAAGATGAGGCAATCTACTTCCGTAGTGATAATGCTTCGGAAACCCAAGGAGGGGTCGCTATGTGTCAGGTCCGACTAGACAGCACATAACAACAAACAACAACAACTGATATTGAATGGGAATATTTTCTTTTGTTTAATCACTTATTGTATCAAAATAATTTATTTTAAAAAATATATTTTAAATGTTTCCATTTAGGCATTGTCTTTTTTTTTTTTTTCAAAATGTATAAACCACAAATTGACTCGAAGCAAAATATCATTGAGAAGTAGTTTTAGATAACACCCAGTCAATATATATTTAAGTCACTCACTAAAGCTATGTTACACCTAGGTGTATACGGCCTCCTGTATCACTGTGACAGAGCTCTGGTGGTGTAAGGCCTAAGGCATTCTGCTAACCAGAAGAATGGTGGTTCACACACACCAGCCACTCTGCAGAAGAAAGACTGGGAACTCCACTTCAGTAAAGATCGACTGCCTTGGAAAGTAAATGTCTTATGTTTGAATTCCATCATTTTCCCACTTCCTACTTTAAAGATTACAGATTATCTTGCTTAAATTGAAGAGGGATAAGCCTGTTTCTTTTGGGGTGAATTTTATCAAAAGTGATCTTGTATCTATTTTTTCCCATCTTATTTTGACCCAGAATTTATTAATTACGCATGTATATCCTTAAGCAAAGCGTGATCTATTTGCACTTATTTATGAGCAGAGAGTGTGTTTGTTTTACATTTGTCAGGTTGTCTATATACTTATATATTGTCATATCTCCATTTCATATATTCACCTGGAAAGAGGTTGTTTTGATATACTCCTAATGGAATACTGTAGCAAGAATTTACCTAAAGCAGTTGCAATTGTCTTAGTTTACACCATGTCTATTCCTCACAACCAGTTCTCCAATATTATAAAGCAGTGAAGTATAAGAAATCCATTTTCCAGCATGTATTTCTACTAAGATTTTCCTTTTCCTAACTCTCTGAAAATCATATAATAGATATCAAAGACATTGCCTGGGTTATGAATGAGATTTATTGATAATTGTGTCTTTAAGAATTTGTAGGTAAATTGGACCAAATGGTTCTTATTTAGCCTTAATCTAGTTCAAGAAAAACATATGAAGATTTTTCCATAATTTAAAAGCTGCATGTGCAGCAAGTGAAGGTAATTGTAATGAAGAATTTTTTTTGCAAGGAAGAGTTGGTTCGATCATTTCAAAGTGAGTGCAATTTACATAACTTGAAAGGGTAAGTAGGAGTTGTCAGTAAGTTGGACATTATCAGCTCAATGACTTATTATATTGGAAGGATTGCTTACAAAAGGTACATTCTCTATTACAATAGAATATGTGATTTGTATTACCTCCCATTTCCACCCCTAAACCCATAAGTGTTTCATTATTCTATTAAAGTAACCAGTGCATTTTAAAAAGGAGAGGGTAAGTGGTCTTGAGTTAGAAAAAGAAAGTGATAATTTTTTAAATACTTAAATGGATGCTGTACAAAGAGACTAACCTGTAGATAGCTTTCATGTACAGTATCTGCCAAGTTGTTATATTGTACACATGCTATTGTTACTTTTAGGTGTCATGAAGTTGGTTCTAATTCATAGCAATGCCATGTGCAACAGAACAGAACACTGCCTGGTACCGCACCATCCCACATCTTTACCATATTTGAGCCCATTGTTGTAGCCACTGTGTCAGTCCATCTTGTGGAAGGCCTTCCTCTTTTTTGCTGACCCTCTGCTTTGCCAAGCTTTATGTCCTTGTCCTGGCACTGGTCCCTTCTGACAACATGATCAGATGTGACACAAAGTTTCAGCAGTCAATATCAAGGAGCGTTCTGTCTTTATTTCTTTCAAGACAAATTTGTTCAATATGTGTGTATATGTTTGTATGTGAGTATATGTTTCTCTTTTTACACACATGTGCACACACATAAATATATATGTATACATATATTCAATTAAATTGAGTTAATGATTGTGGAGCTCATGCAAATAACAAAAAGAAAAATATTTAGAATAAAGTAAAAATTATTTATCATAAATTTTCCATAACAGTCTGAACTTTGTATCTCTAATATTCAAGATTTAGTTGATAATTAGTTTACCAGACCTTTTTTGTAAATTTTAAATGATAAA
>NW_006922090.1:1188217-1200685 GCF_000298275.1 Orycteropus afer afer | reverse complement strand
GAAATGATAGCATAGGATACCTTATTGGAATAATTTTGTAAAAGGAGAAAAATATAATATGTAATGTTATTATTTAATTATTTTAAAATTACTTAGGTATTATGGATAACTGTATATATATATTACATATATATACATAGAGAGAGAGAGAGAAATTCATAATTATTTGTGCAAGTAGGGACCTAAGGATAGTAGTAATTGTATAACACAGAGAATTTAGGAAATGGTTGGGTCTGATATTAGAAAACGTATAAAAACTTTTGCAAGATGGATACTCTAGGAGAATTTTTTTTTTTTTTTTTTTTTCCAGATACCATGACCCCTTTCCCACATAATAACTTCTGTGGCTACCACATAAGGTATAAAAGGATAATAAATTATTCTTCCACTTGGTTAGGATATCTTAAGACAAAAGGCTTAACTGACATGATGGTGGAGGGATACACATGTGGCGGACTGACAGAAGGAAAGAGAGGGAGACAATGGAGAGACTGCAGTGTAGACTCCTACATCAAACCTAAGGATGACTTTCCTGCATGTTTTTGAATCTCGTCCAGGGTATATCTGGCTTCCTTGACAGACAATGACTCTCAAATGACAATAAAGGTAATGTAATTGTACTTGGGCTTGTTACAAGTGAAGGCCAAACAGATCTGGAATGGCTGGGGAATAATACAGCTGGTAAAATTGGATTTTTTGTGATAAATTTGAGGTTTTATTGAGTTATAGTATAGGGTTTCAACTAACAACCAGGGGAAATTTGGAAAGTTATTTTCTTTGGTGCCTTTTTTTCATAATACACTTTGGTTAGAATTTCACCTTTACCGCTTTATTGACTCTCTCTTGAAATTAATTCTGTAGCTGGAGACAAGATGGTGTCCTGGTAACACACTCTGTCCAATCCCTCTACAACAGAGACCAGGAAAACTGAGTGAAACTGATACATATAATGATCCTGAGCATCAAATGAGGTTATAAACAATCAGACTGAGTACTGAATGGAAAAGCAGATGTAGGGATAGCAGTGTCAGGGAGAAGGAAGAAGCTGGGCTCAGTGAAGCATGGCCATTTTGAGATGAAAATATCATATACAGGCAAGGAGAAATTAACTTCACAGAATCCACACTGGGACAGACAGAGAACGGACATATCTGGAAGGAATCAAAGTGAGAAGAAGATGCACTGAACCTGGAAGGGTAAAGAAAGTGCAGAAAGATTTCCAGTGGCATAGAATCAATCAATGTTTTTAAAGAGTTGGAAAAAGACATCACTACCCACCAGCCACTCCTCAGAAGGAAGATGGGGCAATCTACTTCCGTAGTGATGCAGCCTCAGAAACCCAAGGAGGGGTTGCTATGAGTTGGTCCTACTCGACGGCACATAACAACAACAATAATAACAATTTTATATGGGAAGGAAAGAGATCACAAATAACCAAAACACTACTGAAGAAGAACAAAGTAGGAGGACTCACACTTCCTGATATCAAAACCCACTATACCGCCATGGTAGTCAAAACAGCCTGATACTAGTACAACATTTGATACAATGGAACAGAATTTAGAACTCAGAAATAGATTCATCCACCTATGGATAGCTGATCTTTCATGAAGGCCTGGAATCCTTCAAATGGGGAAAACAGTCTCTTTAACAAATGGTGTTGGTAAAAGTGGATATCCATTTACAGAAAAATGAAACAAGATTCATTACACACATAAAACAAAAATACTTACAAAAATTAAATCAAGGTGGATGAAAGACCTAAGCCTAAAACTATAAAATCATCAAAGAAAAAATAGAGACAAATATGTTGTTGTTTTAGGAGGTGTCAAGTTTGTTCTGACTCTCAGTGACCCTATGTACAACAGAATGAAATTGCCCTGTCCCGAGC
Source organism: Orycteropus afer afer (assembly GCF_000298275.1). Taxonomy (NCBI): domain Eukaryota; kingdom Metazoa; phylum Chordata; class Mammalia; order Tubulidentata; family Orycteropodidae; genus Orycteropus; species Orycteropus afer. The sequence continues at coordinate 1,198,794 of NW_006922090.1, read as the reverse complement.
CAGGCTCACAATCCTTGCTATGCCTGAGCTCATCATTGCATCCACTGTTTTGATCCATCTCATTGAGGGTCTTTCCCTTCTTCACTGACCCTCTACTTTAACAAGCATAATGAAAGTATGGTGAAAGGATACAAACCCAAAACACACCCTCCCTAATTTTAAATATGACATGACAGCCTCTTGGTCAATATACAGGTTCTTTGAGAGCATGATCAAATTCTGAAATTCCCATTCCTTGCAATGCCATTCATAATTTGTTATGATCCACATTGTTAAATGCCTTTGCATAGTCAATAAAACACAGGTAAACATTTTTCTAGAATTCTTTGTTTTCAGCCAAGATACATGTTACTTCAGCAACGGTATCCCTCATTCTAATTCCCCATCTGAATCCAGCTTGGATTTCTGGAAGTTGTCTGTCAATATACTGCTGTAACTGTTTTTGAATTATTATAAGTAAAATTTATTTTGTGAGATATTAATGATTTTGTTTGATAATTTATACATTTTGTTGGATGACCTTTCTTTGGAATTGGCAAAAGTATGGATCTCTTCCAGTCAATTGGTCAGACAACTGTCTTGCAAATTTCTTGGCCTAAATGACTTAAGTGCCTCCAGCACTAGTTCCATTTCTTGAAATATCTCAAAGGATATTCCATCAATTCCTGGAGCCTTGTTTTTTCTAATTCCTTCAATGCAGCTTGGACTTTTTCCTACATTACTGTGGTTGTTAAGGTTGGTTCTCAACTTGATTGGTCCGTGGGTTTGAGTAGCTGGCCACCTGAATGCAATTGTTTCCCATAATGAAACTGGATGTCGTAAATCTACTGTGAGCAGCTGATGAGTTGACTTTGAGTTATAGCCCACTTCCAGTATATGAGGAGACACTTTGAGAAAGGTCTCCAGCATTTTGGCACATCTGGACCTTGCATTTGATCGAGTCTTGGCCTACAATGTTGCCTGATGATCTTGAGATTTTTCCCGGTTGTGAAACATTGGTGTACCGCATGTCTGTTAATCTTGGGACTGTGCCATTATGCCTGTTGATTGTGGGTTCATCAGCCTTAGCACTCAGCAGCTGCCTGAGTCAGAAAAAGCCTCCAGCTCCAGTGGGCCTGGAACAGGAGTCAGAGCATAGCCCAAGGTCAAGGGGACTCACCAAGCCCCTAAAGCCAGCACTTTGAACTTGTACTTTTAGCCCCCTAAACTGTAATAGAATAAACCCCTGTTTGTTAAAACCATCCAGTTGTGGTATTTGTGTTATAGCAGCACTAGAGAACCAAGACAAATACCATTGATTCATCATTACATGATACCGCCTGAAACAGTTAAACATGGACAAACTCTTTTTTTTTCCACAGTGACTATTGTATTTCTTCAAATTTCTTTCTATGCTTCCCGCATCATTCAATATTTTGCCCATAGATTCCTTCATTATTGTGTTTTGAAGCTTGAATTTTTTCTTCAGTTCTTTCAGCTTGAGAAATATCGAGCACGCTCTTCACTTTTGGGGTTCTAACTTCAGGTCTTTGCATAATTCATTACAAAAGTTTACTTCTCTTTTAAGAAGTACTATTTTTCCCTTTGAACTCTTCTAGCTATTTTTTTTTTTTCATAATAAATGTCTTCATTTATTCCATGCCCTCTAGCTACTCTCCATACAAGAGCAAGTTTCAAAGTCTCTTCTGACACCACTTTAGTGGTTTCTGCGTTTCCTGTCTTTTTAATGACCTTTTGCTTTCTTCATGCATGATGCTCTTGATGTCATCCCACAACTCATTTTGTCTTTGGTCATTAAGGTTCAATGCATCAAATCTATTCTTAACATGGTCCCTAAATTCAGGTGGAATATACTCAAGGTCATATTTTGGCTCTTGTGGGCTTGTTTTAATTGTCTTCAGCTTCAACTTGAACATATGAGCAATTCACATTCTGTTCTACAGTTATTTCCTGGCCTTGTTTTGACTGAAGATGTTGAGCTTCTCTATCACATCTTTTCACAGATGTAGTTGATCTGATTCCTGTGTATTCCATCTGGTGAGGTCTAAGTATGTAATTGCTATTTATGTTTTTGAAAAAAGGTATTTGCAATGAATAAGTTGTTGTTGTTGTTGCAAAATTCTATCATGTGATCTCTATGGTCATTTCTTTCACCAAGGCCATGTTTTCCAACTACCAAACTTCTTCTTTGTTTCCAGCTTTCTCATTCCAATCATGAGTAATTATAAAAAATCTTGATTACCTGTTTGGCCAATTTCAGACTGCAGAATTTGGTAAAATTATTCAATATTTTCATCTTTGGCTTTAGTGCTTGGTGTATAAATTTGAATAATAGTTGTATTAACTGGTCTTCCTTGTAGCAAAACCAAAACTCACTGCTATTGAGTCAGATCCAACTCATAGTGATTTCTCCTGGAGTTTCTGAGGGTTATCACTATGGAAGTATATTGCCCAATCTTCTGGGGAGTGGCTGGTAGGTTTGAACCACCAGCCTTCTGTTTAGCAGTCAATGCCTTAGGCACTATGCCACCAGACCTCCTTGTAGGTGTATGAATATTATCCTATCAGTGACAGCATTATACTTCAGGATAGATCTTGAGATGTTCTTTCTGATAATGACTATGATGCCATTTCTCTTTACTTTGTCATTCCTGGCATGGTAGACCATACATTTGTTTGATTCAAAATGGTCAATACCTGTCCATTTCAGCTTACTAATGCCTAGAATATTGATCCTTATATACTCTATTTCATTTCTGACAACTGTTTATTTTCCTAGGTTCATTCTTTGTACATTCTATGTTCTGATTATTAATGAATATTTGCAGCTGTTTCTTCCCATTTTGAGTCATGCCTCATCAGCGAATGAAGATCCTGCAAGCTTTACTCCTTCCACTTCATTAAGGTTGTCTCTCCTTTGAGGAGGCAATCCTTCCCTAGTCATATTTTGAGTGTCCTCTATCCTGAGAGGCTCATCTTCTGACACTGTTTCAGACAATGTTTCACTGCTATTCTTACAATTCCCCAGTAATATACCAAAAAGTGTTTCACTGCTATTCATAGTGTTTTCAGTGGCCAATTTTTTTAAGAAGTGAATGGTCCCATCCTTCTTCCCAGTTTGTTTTAGTCTGGAAGCTCTGCTGAAACCTGTCCACCACGAGTGACCCTGATGATATTTGAAATACAGGTGGCATAGCTTCCAGCCTCAGAGCAGCATGCAAACCACCACTGTATAACAAACTGACAAATGGTGGTATCCAACTCTTGAGAACTTGTACATAACAGAATGAAATCTTGCCTTGATATGTGTCTTCTAAACGCATATTGGTGTCTCACACATTGTAAGTGACTTTCGACCTAAGGGTCTCATTTTTCAGCACTCTACCAGAATATGTTGTTTTGATCCATAATGTTTTCATTGGCTGATTTTTTAAAAAGTAGACTTCCAGGTATTTCCTCCTAGTCTTTCTTAGTCGGGATACTTCAGGGGAATGAGTCAAACAGGTGATACTGCTGGTATTTAAAAAAACAGTTGCATAGCTGTCAGTATTAAACCAATAGATAAGCCACCAAAGTATGATAGACTTACAATATGCTATTATTTCTAATATTTTAAAAAAAACATGTCTTTGACAACCTTTTATTTACACTTTAGTACTCTGCTCCATTTCTCTGATCTTTTTTACAGAAAAATTACTTGGAAGAATCTATTTTATCTGAATTCTATTACTGTTTTCCCAAAATCTCTAAAACTTCTTTTTGTCTTCAACCCAAGACTGAGTATGGTAGGGACATTAAGTCAGTCCTCTGTGTGTGAGATATGGAACTCACATGAAAGAGACTTTGGCTCAGGAATGTTCTTGCCAAATTGTCTTAGACACGTCTTTCATTATAAGATACAATTATAAGATTCAATCTTCTTTCATTCTCTTTCTCTTCCATGCGGGACCAGTTCTGGCTTTTCTCCCACTCTTTGACAATACCTTCTCCATTTTATTTCATAGTCATTACACTTAATGCATGTTTGGCTAATTCATTCTTGGTGTCTACTCCTTAGAAGATCTAACATAATAAAAGAAGTACCAGGAATCTTCCAAGAAAACAGATGGTAAATGGGAAAGAGGTATTGGTATACCTATATAACATGAGAGAGAACTTCCAGAGGTGCAAGCTGGATTCAGAAGAGGACATGGAACAAGAGATATCATAGCTGCTGTCAGATGGATTTTGGCTCAAGGCAAAGAACACCAGAAAAATGTTTACTTGTGTTTTATTGATTATGCAAAGGCATTTGATTGTGTGGATCATGACAAGTGATGGATAACATTGAGAAGAATGGGAATTCCCAAACACTTGATTGTACTCCTCAGGAACCTGTACCTTGACCAGGAGGCTGTCGTTTGAACAGAACAAGGGGTCACTGCATGGTTTAAAATCAAGGAGGGAGTGCATCAGGGTTGTATCCTTTCCCCACTTATTCAATCTCTATGCTGAGCAAATAATCTGAGAAACTGGACTATATGAAGAAAAACATGGCATCAGGATTGAAGGAAGAATCATTAACAACCTGAGGTGTGCTGATGATACAACTTTGCTTGCTGAAAGTGAGGATGACTTGAGGCACTTACTGATGAAGATTAAGAAACACAGTCTGCAGTATGGATTACATCTCAAAATAAAGAAGACAAAAAATCCTCCAACTGGACCAATAAGCAGCATCACTATAAATGGAGAAAAGATTGAGGTTGTCAAATAATTTATGTTGCTTGGTTCTACAATTGAGGCCAACGGAAGCAGCAGTCAGGCCTTTAGATGACGTGTAGCACTGGGAAGGTTGGCTACAAAGGAACTGTTTCAAGTGCTTAGGAGCAAGGATGTCTCTTTGAGGACTAAGGTGTGCCTGACACAAGCCATTACATTTCTAATCGCTTCCTATGCATGTGAGAGCAGGACAATGAATAAGGAAGACCGAAGAAGAGTTGATGCTTTTGAGTTGTGATGCTGACGAAGAATGCTGAAGGTACCATGGACTGCCAAAAGCACTAACAGGTCTGTCCTGGAGGAAGTGCAGCCATAATGCTCCTTGGAAGCAAGAATGGCCAGACTTCGTCTCACCTACTTCGGTCATGTTGTCAGAGGGGACCATTCCCTGGAGAAGGATGTCATGCTTGGTAAGGTGGAGGGTCAATGAAAAAGGAGAAGGCCTTTGACAAGATGGATTGACATGGTGGCTGCGACAATGGGCTCAAGTATAACAAAGATCATGGAGCTGGTGCGGGATCAAGAGGTGTTTCGTTCTGCTGTGCATGGGGTCACTATAAGTTGGAAACATCTGAGTGGCACCTAACAGCAACATCTCACATGAGAGAAAGGATGATATCTTCATGTGTAAGTGTGGTACAGAGTCCTGGGTGGTGCAAATGGTTAGCAAACTAAGCAAATTGAAAAACTGGAGGTTAGAGTCCACTCACTGATGGCTCAAAAGAAAAGCCTTGGAATTTACTTTCAAAAGCTCCATGGCATTGAAAATCCTATGAAGCATAGTTGTACTCACATGGAATCATCATGAATCATAATCAATGTTATGGAAATTATTTTTTAAGAAGGGTATAAATTGTCCCTTCCACAAAATAGTAGCTCAACTGCTAAATACTTCACTGTTTGGATACTTGGTAAAATGGTCAAATGTTCCAGTAGAGAAGAATGCTATAGCAGATGTGATAATGTAGCATTAAAATATATTAAGGAGAACAGTGCTTACAAAGATAGCAGAGCTGGCTGGCTGCTATAATGTTGTATTGATCCTCTGTAGAGTGATAATTAGAGATTGAAAGTCATTAACAAGCAGTTAATGGCTAAGTATGAGGGCCAAAGGGTCTCTGAGAAAGCTAAAAGATAACTTCATATCCTGAAGAGGAGGAGCAAGATACAAGGTAAACAGCAGGGAAGAGATCTATTTTTAAAAATTGCAGACCTCCAGAAACATTTTGGTGTTCAACCATGGCAGGTCTGTTGTAAGAAGGCCAAGGCCCTGGTTAGAAAATCTGGGACCATGAAGCTTGGTACACGGTCATACACATGGATATATGACAGGATGTTGACTAGACTCTGGATTTACAGAGGTTCCTTAGTCTTCCCTAGTAAGAATTTTCGGTTTTATTGCATGGGAAAATGCTGCAGACACTTCTGCACATATCAGAAACTTCCCTCACCTACATTACTGATGCCCAGAGTGAAAAATGATGAGTCTCAGCAAAACTTGGCTAGGGCATACTGACTTTAATATAAGAAGGAAACTGCAATACCAAGAGAGCTGCAAAAAGTAACATGTACTTGCCAGGGCCAGGGGAGCATTCCTGTGATTGAATCGTGAGATGGCTTGATCAAAGAGACCAGAAAGTAAGAGCAAGAATGTATTGCCTGACTTGAATAATTTATTTTCAGAATATATTATTTAATATCCCAGAGGAGACTTCAAGGAATTGGGCAAAGTTGCCATTGTAGTGGCCCTTGGAAGCCTAGAAAAAGTAAAGTCTAAGTGAGGTAGAAATAGCCACCAGAGTTCCTTAAATTGCCCTAGGAAACGGTAAAGGAAGGAAGAAGGAGGTTAAGAGAAACGGGTATGATGAAACAGATATATTATGTATGGCCATCAGATATGTATGTTTCATTGAGAACCCAGAAGACACATTGCTCATCAAGACCTTTAGGCAAGAAAAGTACCAGCAACACTAAGAAGTTCTCTTCTGAAGACTAGGGATGAAATAGGAGAGGCAGCTGCAGAACTAGTTAATGAGGGCTCAAATAATAGGAGACAGGAGTCATCATTTAAGTACTATAAAAATGAGAATACCTTTATGTCTGGCAAGATCAGAGGGGGAGATAAGTGTGGTTAATCAACAAATGTTCACACAGATAGTAAAGATTACATAACCTTTCTTGGAACAAGATAGATAGATAATCCAGAAGTTTGCTGCTTAATAGCAATTTTTATATTTTTATTTAAAATAAAATGCAAGATTTTAAAAAGTAGGGGACTGAGAGTAACTGCCCAAATAATATGTCATGCTTCTTTACTCAAGTCCTATAAAAATGGGTCCATATTTATATTTGGAATCTCTGGTAGCACAATGGCTAAAGCACTTGACTGCTAACCAGAAGGCTGGCAGTTCAAACTCACCAGCCACTCCTCGGAAGGAAAGTTGGGCAATCCTACTTCCGTAGTGATACTGTCTTGGAAACCCAAGGAGGGGTCGCTATGAGTCGGGGCCTACTCGAAGGCACATAACAACAACAACAACAAATGATGAACTAGCTAGGACTAGTCACTCTAAAGACTGGCAACTTCAGTTAAGTACTTAAAAAAGACAAAGATCACTATGATTTAGATATAGATATAGATATAGATATAGATATAGATATAGATATATATGCTTGATATATGCTGAGCAAATAATCTGAGAAGCTGGACACTATGAAGAAAAACATGGCATCAGGATTGGAGAAAGAATCATTAACAACCTAAGATATGCAGACAATACAACTTTGCTTGCTGAAAGTGAGGATGACTTGAGGCACTTACTGACGAAGGTTGAAGAATACAGTTTGCAGTATGGATTACGTCTCAATATAAAGAAAACAAAAATTCTTACAACTGGACCAATGAGCAGCATCACAATAAATGGAGAGAAGATTGAGATTGTCAAAGAATTCACATTGCTTGGTTCTACAATCGATGTCAATGGAAGAAGCAGCAGTCAGGACATTAGATGACATGTACCTTGGGAAAGTCAACCACGAAGGAACTATTTCAAGTGCTGAGGAGCAAGGATGTCTCCTTGAGGACTAAGGTGCACCTGACAGAAGCCTTGACATTTCCAATTGCCTTGTATGCATTGAGAGCTGGATAATGAATAAGGAAGACCGAAGAAGAGTTGATGCTTTTGAGTTGTGGTGCTGGCGAGGAATGCTGAAAGTTACATGGACTGCTAAAAGAACTAACAGATTTGTCCTGGAGGAAATGCACCTGAAATGCTCCTTGGAAGCGAGAATGGCCAGACTTCGTCTCACCTATTTTGGTCATGTTGTAAGAAGGGACCATTACTTGGAGAAGCATGTCATGCTTGGTAGGGTGGAGGGTTGACGAAAGAGGGGGAGACCTTCAACGAGATGGATTGACACAGTGGCTGCGATGATGGACTCAAGTATAGCAGGGATCATGGAGCTGGCGCTGGATCAGGCAGTGTTTCGTTCTGCTGTGCATGGGGTTGCTATGAGTCTGAAACGACTTGACGGCACCTAACAACAACAAAAAGAACATATATGCTTGATTAGGTTAAAATTAAAAATACTATTCACTAGAAAGAGTTAGAAGTATAAAATTTCCAATATTTATAGTTTAATATATATATTTTATTCTAGTAATGTCCTTTTAAAAATATATTTCTCATTTTTAATATTTTTATTTCACTTTGCATGGTTCTTTTTAGGAGCTCTGGTAGTGTAGTGCCTAAGGCACTTGACTGCTAACCAGAAGGCTGGTGGTTCAAACCCACCAGCCACTCCTCATATGCAAGTTTGGGCAATCTACTTCTGTAGTGATACTGCCTCAGAAACCCAAGAAGGGGTTGCTATGAGTTGGGTTCGACTCCACGGCAAATAATAACAACAACAACAGTGGTTCTTTTTTATCTCTTTCATAATATTAAATATATGTTTTATCATCTTGCACTCTAGTATGGAAAAGCACATTTGAATTCTGTTCTCTTGTAGAATAGGACTTGGCATTTTCTTTCTTCATGGGAGAATCCTTTTACCTTGTCTTAGTTCCACTATAGATGGGATGTCTTAATAATTTAAACACTAATTTGATTGAGGATAATAACTTCCAGGGTGAGATATATATATATATATATATATATATATATATATATATATATATATATATATAAAAGATTACTTGTCACTACATCACATAGACTCATCTCCATTAGCGACATGAACTTTAGAGTTACAGTCTTAGCCTTTAGGGTATCTATTCCTCTTAGAAAAGTATCATCATGCTAGGTAACTTCTATAGATTTGACATACATTTTCATTTAATTTCCTAGTTATTTTTTTCACTTTTTTAACTTGAAAAACTGTAAACTATCTAGCATTTTTTTTAAAATCTGTGATATAGATACATGTTTTTATGTCTCTCTGTATGTATACATGTGTGTATATATTTTTTGAAATATATGTATTTCTGTGTAAAATTATAAATAAGAAAGATACGAGAAGAATTTTTTCCTGTGAATTATAGTGTTAGTGAAAACTATTGAATATCCCATGGACTACCAGAAGAAAGAACAATTGTCGTGGAAGAAGCATATCTACAATACTCCTTGGAAGCACTAATGGCAAGACTTTATCTCAAATATTTTGGGCATGTTATCAGGAGGGACTAGTACCTAGGGAAGTGGTACACTACACTTTCTTGGCAAAGTGGAGGATCAGCAAAAAAGAGGAAGAACCTCAACTAGATGGCTTGACAGAGTGGCTGAACCAGTGGTCTCAAAACTAACAATAATCATAAGGATATGGCAATGTTTCATTCTGTTGTACATAGAGTTACTATGAACTGGAACCAATTCAACAACATCTAAAAACAACAGCAATGTGTGTGCGTGTGTGTATAAACATACAAAATCTCAAGTTAACATTTTCATAGCCTTTAGGACATATATTAACCCCCAAAATATGCAGCCTCTCTGTTCTTTGGGAAGCTGTTATCCCAGGTGTACATGCTGCCACCTTTGGGTATTCTGTATAGCTATGAATCTGAAGAAATGGGCCTAAACCCACCAACTCTACAATGAGTGCCACTTGAGACATATGTTTGTCTCACATAATTGTATCAAAATCCATATTACCTCAATTTTTTTCCCCATGATTTCAGCATGCCTTTCATTACTGAAAATACATGGTACCAACAAGAAATTCAAAGCATAAAATAATTTGGTCATGAAGGGATTAATAGCAAGACTGATTGAATGGGCAAAGGTTGCAATATATTAAATGTCAAAAGTATTTTCAAAAATGATAAATTTATATAACATTTCCATGTATGTATCTATTCATTTATATGTTTATGTCTCACCTACCTACATATCTACTAAGGAATAGAGAAGAGAACTTTTAAAAGGAATAAGAAAAACAAAAAGAAAAGAAAACTTTACATTCCAAGTGGTAAATCTGAAAGCTAGTGAAATTTTCCCTTTTTTTGAATCATTCCACTGATTCCCATTGTAACTGTTCTCAATAAATCTAGATAGGTTGCCTTGACTTATCCTGAAATTTTATTTATAAAATAAATTTATTTCAGCCATCTACATGCAAACTTGTCTGTCGATTTTTCCTACTGTGGTGACAAGTAGACATGAGTTTTGAGGCTGAGTCTCTGGTGTTTAAAACCCAGCGAGATGCACCTGGTGCACAGGTAACAGCCCTGCTTATAGACTGAGACAGACTAGGAAGAAGGAAGAGGCCGTCCACTTCTCAAAGAATTGGCCAGGGAAAGCCTTATGGATAGCAAA
>NW_006922090.1:1180432-1184752 GCF_000298275.1 Orycteropus afer afer | reverse complement strand
CTGGTATGCATGTGAGAGCTGGACAATGAATAAGGAAGACCGAAGAAGAGTTGATGCTTTTGAGTTGTGGTGCTGGCGAAGAATGCTGAAAGTACTGTGGACTGCTAAAAGAACTAACAGATCTGTCCTGGAGGAAGTGCAGCCAGAATGCTCCTTGAAGGCAAGAATGGCCAGACTTCGTCTCACCTATTTTGGTCATGTTGTCAGTAGGGACCATTCCCTGGAGAAGGATGTCATGCTTGGTAGTGTGGAGTGTCGACGAATGAGGAGGAGGCCTTCAAGGAGATGGATTGATATGGTGGCTGCAATGATGGGCTCAAGTATAGCAGGGATTGTGGGGCTGGCGCAGGATCAGGCAGTGTTTCTTTCTGCTGTGCATGGAGTCGCTATGAGTCAGAAATGACTCGACGGCACTTAACAACAACAACAACAACAACAACATCTAGACGCAACAATGGGTCTCTCCTCATCCAGAGCAAAGAACAGTGAGGAAAACCAAAGATTCCTGGAAACAATTAGTCCAAACAACTGGTACCCCATGTGATCCTCAGCCTATGAGACCAGAAGAACTAGATGGTGCCCAGCTACCACTGTCAACCACTCAGAGGGGGATCTACACAGTAGACCCTGGATAGAATGGGAGAACATTGTGGACCAAAGCTCAAAATCATTTGAAAAAAAAGAACTTGTTTTGCTGGTCTGATACAGCCTGATGTAACCACTGAGACTATGGCCCCTAGTTGTCATATATTGTCTGGATTTGAATCCACTCCTGCGGCTTCCAGTCAAACAAAAGACAGGCATAAAAGATGAAGATTGACAATTGGTAGATACACTCCTTGAAGAGAATATCATGAGAGAATATCATGGAGTTGTGTATGTACAGGGAGATAGCTTGGGGGCAGTAGTACATGGGAGGGAAGGACACATAGAAGAGGTAACAATGGGAAGGAAGTGGGAGGGGAGCTGTTGCATTGTGGTAAATTGTAGTCTATGTCATGAGACAAAGTGCATGTGAACTGCTGTGTGGAAAGTGAATTTGCTCTGTAAATTTTCACCCAAATCACAATTTTAAATAAATAAATAAGCTTAATTACTTGTCACAATATGCATCAAATTGCTAAATTTCCCATGTATTCAGGAAGTCTATGTGATAAACTATCATAAAGGAAATGATAAGTAACATAATGAAAATTGTGTAAACAAAGGAATTCATTACAGATACAAAGTGTTTTGATAATCCAAATGCCTGACAAAATGAATTAACTATGTGTATCATTATATCTATGGGAAGAGACATTGAGGAATGATTCAAGAGTTCAGTATTGTCAGTTAGGACAAAGCCAAGGCCAACTTTGAAACAAACCATAAGTTGCTCATTTGCAAGTTCAAGTTGAAGCTGAAGAAAACTAAAAGAGGGTCATATGAACCAAAGTGCAATTGTGCACATATCTGGCATGAATTTAGAAACCATCCCAAGAAGAAATTTTAGACATTGAACATTGATGACTAAATATTGGAAAGGTTGTGTAATGACATTAAGACATCATACCTGAAGAAAAGAAAAAATCATTAAAAAGATAGGAAAGAAAGGATTAACCAAAATGGATGTTAGAAGAGACTCTGAAACATGTTCTTGAACATAGAGTAGCTAAAGCTAATGGGGGAAAAAAAATGTTTGAACAAAATGATTAGACAAATGTTTAAACAAAAGCAAAAATATAAACAGAAGAACTTAACAGAAGAATTCAAAGGGCAGCTCAAGAACAACATATTATAAGGAGATATGCCAAGACCTGGGGTAAGATAACCTAAAGGGAAGAACATTCTTTAGTTGGAAAAAAAAAAAAAAAAAAGAAGAAAAAAAAAATCAAATCTTAAGTTGCAATACTGAAGGATTCTATAGGCAAAAAGTTTAACAGCACAGGAAGTGTCTAATGAAGATGGCAAAGAATACAAGGAGTCACTGCATTAAAAATAACTGGTCAATTTCCATTCATTTCAGGAGGCAGCATATGATTAAAAAACAATGGAATTGAAATCATTTGTGAAAAACAAAGCTCCAAGAATTGACAGAATATTGATTGAGATGCTTCAACAAATGATGCAAAACTGGAAGTGCTCAGTCAGGCATGAAAGGAAATTTGGAAGCCAACTAACTGGAAGAAATCCATATTTGAGTTCATTCCAATGAAAGGTGACCCAACAGAATGCAGATTTTTTTCAAAAATATCATTAATATTCCAAGCAAGTAAATTTTTGGTAAAAATAAATTCAAAAACTGTCTATAGCCATATATCAACAAGGGTGTGACAGAAATTTAAGTCAGATTCATAAGAGAACATGGAATGAGGAATGTCATTGCTAATGTCTCATGGATCTTATTTGAAAGTAGAAAATAGCAGTGTGGTAGCTCAGTTTGTGTGTCAACTTGGCTGGGTCTGCTTGAGAGAGGGGCAGCTGGATGTAGTATTCCCCATGATGAGACTGATAATCAGCTCCATGGTGGAATATACTATGAGCAGCTGAGTAGCAGCCTTAGCAATGTGGCCTGCTTCATCTATGTAAGGAGAAGCCTTGGGGAATGGTCTCCAGCTTATGGAACACTTGAACCCTGCACTTATCTATGTCATTGTTCTGCAGCCTGCCATGCTCTGCCGACCTTGGGGCTTTCAATGGACTTGAATTAATGGCCTACCATGCGGTTTGGTAGTATCAGGACTGTGCCATTTTATTTGTTGACCTTGGGCTTGCTAGTCTCAGCAGCCAGTAGCTGCCTGAGTGAAGAGATGCTTCTAGCTTCATAGGGCTGGGACAAAGAGGCAGAGCTGAAGCCCAAGGTTGAGGGGTTTTCACACAGCCCCTAGGGCCTGGCAGTTTGAACCCAGACTTTTAGCCTCCTGAAATGTAGGAGAATAAACTCCTGTTTGTTCAAGCCATCCCATTGGTGGTTTATTACTGTCAGAGTGTAATTATGTAACCAGAACAACCAGAAAGAGGTTTAAATGTGTTTTATTGACTTATGCAAAGGCATTCAACTATGTGGATCATAACAAATTATGGGTAAGATTGCAAAGAATGGGAATTCTAGCACACTTAATTGTGCTCATTCAAAATCTATACACAGATCAAGGGCAGTTACAAGAAATTAATGTGTTTTGAAGTCTGAAAGAGTGTGTGTTAGGATATTATCTTCTCACCATATTTATTCAACCTGTATGCTAAGGAAATAGTTCAAGAAGCTGAACTATATGAAGAAGAATACAACGTTGGGATTGGAGAAAGATAAACCAACAACCTTTATTATGTAGATATTGAAGGTTTCTTGATTTTAACAACATTGCTTGCTGAAAGTGAAGAGGACTTGAAGCACTTACCGGTGAAGATAAAACACTTTCACCTTCAGTATTGATTATACCTCAACATAAAACAAAAAATTTGCTCTGTAAACTTCACCTAAATGACAATAAAAATTCTAAAAAAAAATTAGTAATAATTACTGGACCAATAATCAGTCTGATGATAAACAGAGAAAATATTGAACTTATCAATGATTTTATTTTTCTTATATTAACAATCAATGCCCATGAAGCAACAGTCAAGAAATCAAACATCGTATTAAGGTGGGGAAATCCACCACAAAATACCTCTTTAAACTCTTAATAAACAAAGATATGTCTTTGAAAATTAATGTGTTCCTGACCCAAGCTGCTACATTTTAATTGTCTCATATGCATACAAAACATATGACAATGCCTACAGATAGAAATCCAGAAGACTAATAATAAATTTTCAAAAATAGATAACACATTAAAAGAGCAAAAGAGTGAAATCAAATTAAGGGAAGACAGAATTAATGAGACTGAAGACAAATAGCTGAATACTTCTTTGGAAAGGGATCAATCAGAAAAAAAGATCAAACCAAAATGAAGAAAGACTAAGGTTCACGTGAGATAGCATCAAAAGGAATAACCTATGTGTAATTGGAACTCCAGAACAGGAAGAGAAAAAGAAAACCACTGAGAAAATTGTCCAAGATTATGTGGAAGATAACTTCCCTGATATGATGAAACATGAGAATATATCCATTTAGAAAGTCCAATGAACCCCAAACAGGATAGACCCCAAAAGAAAATCACCAAGACATGTCATCATGAAACTCAAAAAAACCAAAGACAAATTAAAAATCTTGAAACCAGCATGGGAAAACACAAAGTTACTTACAAACGACAACCAATAAGAATAAGTTCTGAAAACTCAAAATCATTTGGAGGCAAAAAAAAAAAAAAAAGAAGGTGGGGACCAGGTTTGCTGGTCCAA
>NW_006922090.1:1176056-1179977 GCF_000298275.1 Orycteropus afer afer | reverse complement strand
TTAAAGGTGAGGCCCGAAAGTAGTAATCCACACATGGATGGATTTTTAAAAAGATCTGAGGGAGGGTCTCCCAAAAAGGCTAATAACACTTATCCTTGGGTGTTGGAATTATGGATACCATTTTAGGATTGTTCTTGTATATATCTCCTACATTGAGCATGGATGCTATATCTATAACCACACCTGTAATCTTATATACTGGCATTTCCCATTGCCCACAGGGAGTTCTAGGTCAGATGAGGTGTGCACAGATGCACAAAGCTTCCCACAGGAGCCTGCACATGGTGGGCTTCCACACCTCAGAAGGCCCAGTTTCTTCTCTTAGTTTTGTTGGATCTGCTTGGGATGGGGTGGGAAGAAGGAAGGAAGGGAACAAAAATTGAGTGCACTGCAGAAATGGAGGCTCGGAATGCCAGTTCTCCATCTCTTGCCCCACCATTGCCCAAGACAGCTGGTCCCCCTTTTTTTCCATGCAGAGTTCACTCATTTCAAGCATTGCCAGTGGAAATCCCAGTGCTCTTGATAGCTCTAGTTTGTCAGCGAGGTAACAAGCACAACATTAAAGGAGGCAGGATAGTATAATGGTTAACTGCAAGACTTTAGACCCAAACTGGGTCAGTGGCTCACTGCACCTCTTATTACTATGTGGTGTAGGGTTGTTTGCTCCTCCCTCTGTGGCCTCTTGGCCTCCTCTGTGAAATGGGATTCTGGCTAGTTATGTCTCTCTATAGACATGACGTTCTGCAAAGGGACCTGGCTCACAGGAGGGACTTGGTAAATGGTAGCTGTTGTTTATGGTTCAGGTGTAATGGGCCTGGTTCAAGACTGACTCCATGACCTGCATTCACAACACTGTCCTTATCCCAGCACTGAGGAAATATCAGCTAAGACAGTTTCTCTTCCTAGTTACTATGTCATCATTCATTCTGTAACCCAGACCATTAATGTAACAAGGATTTTGTTCTTTCTGTGGCCACTACTGTTTTGTTTGTTATTAATGGACATGTTTTTATAGCCCTGTTTTACCTGCTTCACATTGTCTTCTCAGATTAAAATAATAATACCTTCAGTTAATAAAAAAAAAAAAGAAAAGAATAAGTTCTGAACTCTCAGCAGAAACCAAGAAAGTGAGAAGGCAATTTTATGGTATATATCAAACCTTGAAAGAGAAAAATTTCCAACCAAGAGTTATATACCTGGCAAAATTGTCTCTCAAATATGATGATGAAGTTAGGAGATTTCCAGATAAGCAGAAATTAAGGATTTTTTTTTTTTTTTTAAAATACAGATTAATCTTCAAAGAGGTACTAAAAGGAGTCTTTTGAATAGAGAACCAGTAATAGCAAATAACAACTGACCAATAATACACAAGATTATATATATAACCCAGAAACCAATACAGTGATGGAGGAATGCAAATTAAAATAAGTTTACAAATTGTAAACAAGGAAGCAGAGACATCAATTGGAAAATGAGGACAACTACAAACCAAAAAGAAGGAAAAAATGGTGATGTAGTTACAAAACTTCTAAATGGTGAGGAAGTCAAGTGTGTTGCAAGAGAGAATAGACTGTTCTAAACTTGGGGAGAAAATTATAAACCACAGGGTAACCTCAAAGATAAATTATAAACCTTCACATCACAATAAAAAAGAGGAAAACACAAATATTTAGCAAATACTAAAGCAATACCAACAAAGTAAATGATAACATGATTCATAAACATAAAAAAATGAGCTCAGCACAGAAAATTATTTGCAGCAAAGAAACAAAGAACACCATGAAAAAACACATAACAAAATGAAAACAAGCAATTCATACTGGTCAACAGTTACACTGAGCGTCAACGGATTAAATGCACCACTCAAGAAATGGAGAGTTGGGGACTGGATAAGAAAACATAACCCATCAATATGCTGTCTATAAGAGACACACCTTAGAGACAAAAACAAAAATAGACTAAAAATCAAAGGTTGGAAAAAGATTTATCAAGCAAATAGCAACCAAAAAAGAGCAGGAGTGTCAATATTAATTTCTGATAAAATTGTCTTTTGGACAAAAACCACCATAAGAGACAAGGAACTTCCTTCTGATAGTTACCTCATCCCTGTGTCCATCCCTCCATGCACTCCTGCCCCCTGAGCTGTCTCCCTGTGCATAAGCAGCCCTTCTTTCTCCCATGCTTGTTCTCTCCAAGGAGTGTATCTACCTCAGGCAAATTTTCAACTCATATGCCTGTCTATTGTTTGGCTGGAAGCCACAGGCGTGCGTTCAATTCCAGACCAGAAGGGCAACTAGAGGCCATAGTCTCAGTGATTCCACCAGGCTCTATCTGGCCAGTAAACCAGGTCCCCCCCTTAATTAATTTATTTATTTTCTTTCCAAATGATTTTGAGTTTTGTTCAACATTGTTCTTCCTGTCTATCCAGGATCTCCTACATATATACTCTTCCAAGTGGTTGACAGTAGTAGTCAGGCACCATCTAGTTCTTCTGGTCTCATAGTCTTATAGGCTTCAGATTGGATGGTGTACCAGTAACTAGGATTAATTGTTCCCATGAATTTTTTGTTTTCTTCAATCTTCTTGGCTCTGGACAAAGAGAGACCCATTGTTGCCTCTAGATGGCAACTTGCAAGCTTTTAAGATCCCAGTCGCTACTCGCCACAATAGGAGGTGCAACAATGTTTTGTGTAGTATGTTATGCCAATTGAGCTTGATGTCCTCTGAGACTATGGCCCCGAGCCCACAGGTTCAACTACTCGGTCCTTCTGGGTAGCTGGCTGTGACCAAGTAGTGACTACAACCTCGCCCCTTGTCAGCTCCATTATACACCTGGGAATTCAGATCATACAAATAAAGTTATAGGACCACTGTCTGCCAACCCTATACATATTCTTGGGTGCACTTCCCAATTCATAGACATACCTAATAGTTCAGTCTATCCACCCATCTATTCATTCATATGCTGTGTTTGCCTTCACTGACCATGCTGTACTCTATGCACAAAAGGGTTCATCTTTGTTGTCTGTACTTCCCACGTACCTCTCTATGTCTTTCTCTTCCTCAATACCACTATATTGATCACTCACATTTGGTACATTGCCCTTATCTTCATCGAAACCAAACTTATCTCTATCTATCTAACAGTATTCCGTACCCTACCCTCCCACCCCTGTTAATCAACAAAGAAAATGTCCTTCAATAGATAAGCATATCCTTGACTTTTACAATAATGGACTAATACAGTATTTATCCTTTTGTGATTGACTTATTTCACTCAGCATAATGTCCTCCAAGTTCATCCATGTTATGCGGTGTTTTGCAGATTCTACACTATTCTTTAGGGTTGCATAGTATTCCTTTGTGTGCATGTACCATTGTTTGAATATCCATTCCTCAGTTGATGAACACCTAGGTTGTTTCCATCTTTTGGCTATTGTAAATAGTGCCATGATGAACATGGGTGTGTGTATGTCTGTTCTTGTTGGTTCTCATTTCTTTAGGATATATACCTAGTAATGGAATGGCTGGTTCAAATGGTATTTCTAGCACCAAATTTGAAGAAATCGCCATACTGCTTTCCACAATGGTTGTATAATTTTACATTTCCACCAGCAGTATATGACAGTCACAATCTCTCCACATCATCACCAGCATTTATTATTTTCTGTCTCTTTGAACTTTGCTACTAGTGCTTGAGCAAGATGGTATCTCATTGTTGTTTCGATTTGCATCTCCATAATAGCTAATGATCTTGAGCATTTCTTCATATGTTTGTTGGTCACTTGAATATCCTCCTTGGTGAAGTGTCTATTCATGTCTTCTGCCCATTTTTTAATTGGATTGTTTGCCTTTTTGTTATTGAGGTGTTGGAGTTTTCTATAAATTCTAGAGATAAGTCCCTTGTCAGATATGTCATTA
>NW_006922090.1:1173991-1175956 GCF_000298275.1 Orycteropus afer afer | reverse complement strand
ATAAAAATTTAATTTTTAGAAGGTCCCAATCATCTGGTTTCTCTTCTGCTGTTTGTGCATTTTGAGTTATGCTTGATAGTCTATTTATGCCATGTATTAGGGCCCCTAAGTCTGCCCCTAGTTTTTTCTTGAGGAGCTCTATGGTTTTGGGTTTTCATTTAAGTCTTCGATCCATCTGGAGTTCATTTTTGTGTATGGTGTGAGGTACAAATCTTTTTTCATTTTTCTGCAAAAGGATCTCCAGTTTTGACAGCACCATTTATTAAACAAACATTCTCTTCCTGATTTAATGGATTTTAGACCTTTGTCAAAGATCAGCTGATCATAGATCAATGGATCTATCTCTGTGTTCTCAATTCTATTCCATTGGTCTATGTATCTGGCATTAAACCAATACCAGGCAGTTTTGACTACTGTGGCTGTATAGTAGGTTTTGAGATCCGGCAATGTGAGACTTCCTACTTTGTTCTTCTTATTCAATAGTGCATTGCTTATCTGAGATCTCTTTCCTTTCGATATAAAGTTAATGATTGGTTTCTCCATATCCCTAAAGAATGTTGATGGGACCTGGTTTGGGATTACATTGGATGCATAGATTACTTTGGGTAGAATTGACATTTTCACAATATTCTACCTTACTAACCATGAGCATGAGATGTTCTTCTATTTATGTAGATCTCGTATGGTTTCTTGAAGTCATTTTTTATAGTTTTCCTTGTACAGGTATTTTGTGTCTCTGGTAAGATTTATTGCCAAGTATTTTATTTATTTATTTTTTTTTTTTGTACCATTGTAAACTGTATTGAATTACTTATTCCTTTTTCAGTAATCTCTTTGGTGATGTAGAGTAATCCAACTGATTTTTGGATGTTGATCTTATATCCTGCCATAATTTTTGACTGAGTCTCTTAGGTTTTCTAGGTATAGAATCATATCATCAACAAATAAGGATAGTTTGACTTCTTCCTTATCATTTTAGATGCCTTTGATTTCCCTTTCCTGTCTTATGACCCTAGCTAGGACTTGCAGTACAATGTTGAATAGAGGTGGTGATAGTGGGCATCCTGGTCTCGTTCCTGTTCTCAAGAGGGAGGGTTTCAGTCTCTCTCCATTGAGAATAATGTTTGCTGTTGGTTTTGCATAAATGCCCTTTATTATATTGAGAAATAGCCATTCTATTCCTATTTTGCTGAGAGTTTTGAACAGGAATAGGTGTCAGATTTTATCAAATTCCTTTTCTGCATCAATTGATATGATCATGTGGTTCTTCTTCTTTGTTTTATTTATGTGGTGAATGACGTTAATTGTTTTTCTGATGTTGAACTATCCTTGCATACCTGATATGAACCCCACTTGGTCATTATGAATGATTTTCTTGATATGTTGTTGAAGGCTATTGGCTAGGACTTTGTTGAAGATTTTGCATTTATATTCATGAGGGATATTTGTCTGTAATTTTCCTTTTGACTGATGTGTTTGCCTGGTTTTGGCATCCAGGTTATGCTTGCTTCATAAAATGAGTTAGGGTGGATTCCATCCTTCTCTATATTTTGGAGTAGTTTGTGTAGAATTGGTATCAGTTCCTCTCAGAATGTTTTATAGAATTCTCCAGTGAAACCACCAGGGTCAGGACTTTTTTTAGGTGGCAATTATTTGATGACCTGTTCCATTTCTTCTTTTGTGATGGACCCGTTCAACTTTTCCACATCAGTCTGTGTTGTGTTGTTCTTGTTAAGTACCATCGAGTCATCTCCAACTCATAGCGACCCCATGCACAGCAGAACGAACCACTGCTCGATCCTGTGCCAACCACACAATCCCTGCTATACTTGAGCCCATCATCGCAGCCACTGTGTCAATCCAACTCGTTGAAGGCCTCCCCCTATATCGTTGACCCTCCACCCTACCAAGCATGACATCCTTCTCCAGGGAATGGTCCCTTCTGACAACATGACCAAAATAGGT
>NW_006922090.1:1170891-1172086 GCF_000298275.1 Orycteropus afer afer | reverse complement strand
GTTTGTGTTGTTGAAAAAAGGTGTTTGCAATGAACAAGTCGTTGGTCTTGCAAAATTCTACCATAAGAATTCCAGCATTATTTCTATCACCAAGGCCAAATTTTCTAACTACTGGTGATTCTTCTTTGTTTCCAACTTTTGCATTCCAGTCTCCAGGGATAATTAACACATCCTGATTGCATGTTTGGTCAATTTCAGACTGTAGAAGCTGATACAATTCTTCAATTTCCCTCTTCTTTTCTGTGTTAGTTTAGGTAAATTTGTGTTTTTAGAAATCTGTCCATTTCTTCCAGATTTTCAAATTTGTTGGAGTATAGTTCTTCATAGTTTCCTGACATTATCCTTTTTATTTCAGTGGGTTCTGTTGTTATATCACCCATTTCATTTCTTATTTGTGTTATTTGTATTCTCTCTCTCTTTTCTTTTGTTAAATTTGCCAGTGGTTTGTCAGTTTTATTGACCTTTTAAAACACCAAATTCTGGTCCTGTTGATTTTTCCTATTGCTCTTCTATGTTCTGTTTCATTGATTTCTGCTCTAATCTTGATTGTTTCCTTCTTTCTGGTGACTGTGGGCTTTTCTTGCAGTCCTTTTTTAATTGTTGGGGATGCTGGTTTAAAGTGTTGATTTTGCCTCTTTCTTCTTTTTTGATGTGTGCACTTATTGCTATAAGTTTACCTCTGATCACTGCTTTTGCTGTGTCTCAAAGATTTTGCTATGTTATTTTCATTCTTGTTTGATTCAAGGAATTTTTGAATTTCAATTTTTATTTCTTCTCCTAACCAATTTTTCTCAAGGAGGGTACTGTTCAGTTTTCATGTGCTTACTCTTTTTCTGCCAATCTTTCTATTGTTGATTTCTAATTTGATAGCAATATGATCTGAGAAGATGCTTTGCTTTTCAATGTTTTTAAATTTACTAAAGCTTGCCTTGTTGTTGTTGTTGTTAAGTGCCATTGAGTCGTTTGCGACTCATAGCAACCCCATGCACAGCAGAACAAAACACTGCCCAATCCCGCGCCAGCCCCACAATCCCTGCTATACTTGAGCCCATCATTGTAGCCACCATATCAATCCATCTCCTTGAAGGCCTCCCCCTCTTTTGTCGACCCTCCACCCTACCAAGCATGACATCCTTCTCCAGGGAATGGTCCCTTCTGACAAAATGACCAAAATAGGTGAGACAAAGTCTGGCCA
>NW_006922090.1:1166677-1167906 GCF_000298275.1 Orycteropus afer afer | reverse complement strand
AAACGGACTATTCCTAAAGTTGTGCGGTAATGTAGCAAACAGTGTTTCTTTGCTATTCATAAGGTTTTCCCTGGCCAATTCTTTCAGAAGTGGACAGCCTCTTCCTTCTTCCTAGTCTGTCTCATTCTATAAACTGGGCTGTTACCTATGCACCAGGTGCATTTCGCTGGGTTTTAAACACCAGAGGCTCAGCCTCAAAACTCAAAATACTCAAAAAAAAAAAAAAGTGTAATTAAGGCTTGCCTTAATGCCTAACATATGGTCTATCATGGAAAAAGTTCCATGTGCACTGGAGAAGAATGTATATTGTGCTGCTGTTTGGTGAAGTGCTCTGTAGATGTCTATAAGGCCATGCTGATGGAGTGTATTGTTAAGCTCTAATACATCTTTGTTCAGTTTCTTTCCAGTTTTTCTATCTTTCAAAGAAAGTGGTGTATTAAAGTCTCCCACTATGACTGTCGGGTCATGTATTTGACTTTTCAACTCTTTTAAAGTCTGATTTCTGTATTTTAGGGCGCTTTCATTGGGTCCATAGATATTTATTATTGTCATATCTTAATGTTCAATTGATCCTTTAATCATTATATAATGTCCTTCATTGTCTCCTATGGTGGTTTTTGTCTTAAAGTCAATTTGATCACAAATTAATATTGCCACTCCTGCTCTCTTACAGTTGCCATTTCCTTGATATATCTTTTTCCAACCTTTGGTTTTTGGTCTATTGTTGTCTTTATCTCTAAGGTGTGTCTCTTGTAGGCAGCAAATTGATGGGTCTTGTTTTCCTATCCAATCTGCAACTCTCTGTCTATTAAGTGGTGCATTTAATCCATTAACATTCAGTGTAATTCAGGATTTTATATATACCATCCCATTGCCTTCTCGCTTGCATTGTCTCTGCTGAGAAATCACAGCTTATTATTGCTGGCTGTCCTTTGTAGGTAACTTTTTGTTTTTCTTCTGCTGCTTTCAGGATTCTGTCTTTGTCCTTGGTTTTGGTGACTTTGAGGATGATATGTCTCGGTGATTTTCTTTTGGGGTCTATCCTGTTTGGGGTTTGTTGGGCTTCCTGAATGCGTATTTTCTCCTCTTTCATCATGTCAGTGAAGTTTTCATCCAGCAAATATTTGGACAATTTTGTCAGTGGTTTTATTTTTCTCTTCCTGTTCTGGAATTCCAATGACACATAGATTATTCTTTTTGATGGTATCCCACATGAACCTTAGGCTTTC
>NW_006922090.1:1146152-1165861 GCF_000298275.1 Orycteropus afer afer | reverse complement strand
GGAACTGGGAAAAGAAAAACAAGGTGTAAACTAGGACCTTTTCAGTCATGCAGGTCCAGAGATTTCTTGGGGTTACTGGAAAGCTGGACCTCTTCTTAAGCCCCTAGAATCTGGTAGAGCACTTTCTGTTTAGGTTGTCTCTAGCTGATGGTTATGTGTTGATTTGTTTTGTTTTGGTTTTATGGTTTAATATTTTGAAAAGTTGAAGCTGCTATATTTTATTTTATTTTTGATTCAGGTATGTTGGGTTGCTCTGCTGTTTTCTTTGCGATGTTGGAATCACTGCAGAATGTGAATAAGTCTTTCTGTTTTTCATAAAGAGGGTTTAGAGTTTGAAGCGGGGGGTTTTATGGTAATTGGCTGAATATGGTTTCTTCTATTGAATGAGTGAAGTTATTGGTGGAGAAAGTGGGAGCAGAAGAAGGAAACGTTAGTGTTGCTAGAGTTGTTTTCTAGAGCTTTGTGCAGGTTATTATTGATGATGTAGTTATTTACAAGTCCGTGGCTCAATCTCAGGAAAGATTCCTTTTGTTAGGGAGTCACAACTTTCCTCCAGGCTCAGGCACACTCAGACCCCAATTCCAAGGCCCCTCAGTGCCCAAGAGCCGATCCAAGGCAAATTCTCAGAACCTCACTTAGCTGCAGTTCCTCTCTCTCCTTGCTCTGTCTGCCCACGGCAATGGCACAATCCTGCCAGACCACTAATGGCTCTGGAGTTTTTCTATGATACTGCCCACCTGTAGCACCAAAGATATGTGCAATTTCAGCTGTGTTGGAGTCGTGGGAGTACCTGCTAATAAACTGTGGTCCCGCTATCTGTGACAAAGATAAGCATGATGTCTCCTAGGCTGACCCAAGCTCACTCAGTGACTTGCTAAGAGGGGAGAGATCTTGCCTTCCTGGCACTCTCATTGGTGCACCAAAATCCCTAATTCAAACTGCTGTACCTAATTTTTCAAGCATTTAGATGCTAGAGGAAAATAGTGTGGCTTGCTGATGAGACTCCATTTTGAATCTCCCACCAACGTTCTTTAAGGAGATGGAAAAACCAATCACCAACTTTATATAGAAAAAAAAAAGAGATCTTGGATAAAGCAAAGCATTATTGAAGAAGAAGAAAAAAGTGGGAGGTCTCACACTCCTGGATCTTGGAACCTACTATACAGCCATAGTAGCCCAAACTTCCTGGTATTCATACAATAACAGAGACACAGACCAATGGAATAGAATTGAGAACTCAGAAATAGATTCATCAACCTATGGTGAGCTGAGGATCTCTGGTAGCATACTGCCTAAGGCACTTGACTGCTAACCAGAAGGCTGGCAGTTCAAATCCACCAGCCACTTCTTGGAAGGAAGGTTGGGCAATCTACTTCCATAGTGATACCACCTCAGAAACCCAAGGAGGGGTTGCTGTGAGTCAAGTCTGACTCCACGGCACATAACAACAACAACATGGTCAGTTGATTTTTGACAAACTGCCACAGTCCATTAAATGGGGAAGAGACTGTCTGTTTAATAAATGGTGCTGACAAAACTGGATATCCATTTGCAGAAAACTGAAACAAGATCCATACCTCACCTCACACACAAAAACTAACTCCTAACAGAACAAATACTTAAGTGTGAAATCTAAAACTATAAAGTTCCTCAAGGAAAAACTAGGAGCAAATTCCATGGCCCTAATATATGGCATAAATAGACTATTAAGCATAACCCAAAATGCGCAACAACAGAAGATAAAATAGATGAATGGGACTGCATTAGACTGGGTTCTCTAGAGAAATAAAATCTGTAAAGCTTATAAATACAGAGAAAGAGAAAGTTATCTTAGAAAAATGTCTCACACACTTACAGAGGCTGGCGAGTCCAAAGTTCTAGGATCAAGCATCAGGATGGAGGCATTTCCTGACTCATGCACCTACAGGGGCTGAGGAGCTCAAGGTTGTTAGGCAGTATACTGACTGTTGACTCCAATGAATGACAAATCCAAGATCTCCAGCCTGAATGGTGAATTGTTTTCTCATGGACAGTTGTAGGCAGCACAACAGTATCCCGATCCACAGAAGAGAGTTTTTTTCCCCAGGATGTCCATAAATATACTTGAAGCAGACCACGCCCCTATGGAAACTCCCTTTCAATGGATTGGCTGCTCAAAATATATACATCTGATCCCATCATTGGAACAACCCACATCACAATTGCTTAAACCAGACAGAATTGTCGTCCAGCCAAATTGATACACAGCTCCAACTATCACAGTCCACCCCTTGTCAACTTGATAGTTTTACACATCTTCTTAACCATATATAATCTCTAAATAAGGACAATTATAAGTCATATTTGAGCCTAACAAAATACATTAACATATGTACAACAGAAACACATTAATCTTATTTACAATTCACAGTTAGTAACAGAAGGAAACAAAAATATTTGATGCACATATACAATGAAGAAATATAACAGTCATGGTCCTGGTTTCTGCATCTGGTCAGGAGGTTATAGCTGATATTCAGAACTACCATCTTCCACCACCCATTCTGTATTTCCTTTGCCCTCAGCAAACACTTCAGCTGGTCATTGTTCTGCCTGGTGGGGTGACCCAAAACTTCATTCCTGAAGGGTCTGGGCTATTAGCAGTCATATCATAATTGAGTTGCACAATTTTCCATTGACTATAATCACAGGGCATGGTAGTACTCAGAGATGTCCTAAAGAATCTCCTGTATTCCAGACATATTCTTCTTTACCTTCATTATGTAATCTCAATCCAATTTCCCCTTGAAAATCAGGATCTATCACACCAGATAGTACAGTAATGTCCTTCTTTGTCTGTTGATCCAGAGGCATAAGGAAGCCAAAATGGCCAGGTGGCATTCTTAATTGCCAGTTCAATGCAATCAGTAATGTGTCTCCAGGTGGGAGTTTTCCTGCCTTTGAGACTAACATCTCCAGACCCACAGAGCATAGAGTAGCAGAGGCAAGAATTAAAAAAAAAAAAAAAAAAGTGGGTGACTAGGGATACTAGGAGCTCTGGTAGCATAGTGCCTAAGGCACTTGACTGCTAACCAGAAGCCTGGCAGTTCAAACCCACCAGCCACTCCTTGGAAGGAAGGTTGGGCAATCTACTTCCGTAGTGATACTGCCTCGGAAATCCAAGGAGGAGTCGCTATGAGTCGGATCTGACTTGATGGCACATAACAACAACAACAACAAGGAATACTAGTGAGTGCTACCACTCCTGTTTCCACCCCTTGGTTCCTGGACCCATAAATCCTGGCTATTGGAGAAACAGAACCATATATTGGATGTTGGTTTAGAGCATATACAGCCTCCTGGAGAACACTGCCCCAACACTTGAAGGTATTGCCACCTAGCTGGCACTATAATTATGTTTTTAATAGGCCATTCCATTGTTGTATCAAGCCAGTTGCTTCAGGATGATGGGAAACATGGTAAGACCAGTGAATTCCATGAGCATAGACCCATTGCCACACTTCATTAGCTGTGAAATGAATCCCTTGATATGAAGCAATCCTATGTGGGATAACATGACGGTGGATAAGGCATTCTGTAAGTGCATGGATGGTAGTTTTGGCAGAATCATTGCATGCAGGGAAGGTGAATCCATATCCAGAATAAGTACATATTCCAGTAAGAGCAAAATGCTGTCCTTTCCATGACGGAGGTGGTCCAATGTAATCAACCTGCCACCAAGTTCCTGGCTGATCACCCTGAGGAATGGTTCCATATTGTGGACTCAGTGTTGGTCTCTGCTGCTGGCAGATTGGGCACTCAGCAGTAGTGGTAGCCAAATCAGCTTTGGTAAGTGGGATTCCATGTTGCTGAGCCCATGCATAACCTCCATCCCTGCTACCATGGCCACTTTGTTCATGAGCTCATTGAGCAATGACAGGAGTAGCTGGGGAAAAAGGGTAGCTGGTTTCCACTGAACATGTCATCTTACCCACCTGATTGTTAAAGTCCTCCTCTGCCGAGGTCACCTTTTGGCAGGCATTCACATAAGACACAAATATCTTTACCCCTTTGGCCATTCAGAGAGATCTATCCATATACCTCTTTCCCATACATCCTTGTCACCAATTTTCCAATCATGCTCTTTTCAAGTCCCAGACCATCCAGCCAAGCCATTAGCCACAGACCATGAATCCATATATAATCACACATCTGGCCATTTCTTATTCCATGCAAAGTGAAGAGCCATATGTATGGCTCAAAGTTCTGCCCATTGGAAGGATTTCCCTTCACCACTGTCCTTCATGGAAGTTCCAGAATGGTGTTGCAACACTGCTGCTGTCCACTTTCAAGTGGTGCTTGCATGTCATGCAGAACTATCTGCAAACCAGGCACAAATTTTCTTTTCCTCAGTCAATTGATCATGGGGAACTCCCTATGAGGCCATAGGTGCAGAGTGGGACAGGGAAGGTAATGTGACTAGAGTGGAGACCATAGACATTTGGGCCACTTCCTCATGCAACTTACTTGTGCCTTCAGGTCCTGCTTGAGCCCGATCCCTGATATACCACTTCCATTTAATGTTGGAGGGCTGCTGTGCACATCCAAATTTATGACTCTGTGGCTCAAACAACTCCCAGTTCATGATGGACCACTCAGACCTCATGGTGCCTTGGTGGCCCTTGGTTAGGCATTAAGTCTCTACTGAAGCCCAATAACAAGCTAAAAGCTATTGCTCAAAAGGAGAATAATTATCTGCAGAGGATGGCAGGGCTTTGCTCCAAAATCCCAAGGGTCTGTGTTGTGATTCACCAATAGGGACCTGCCAAAGACTCCTAAGAGCAACTCTATTTACTATAGACACTTCAAGCACCATTGGGTCAGCCGGATCCTATGGCACAAGTGGCAGAGCAGCCTGTATGGGAGCCTGAACCTGTTGCAGAGCTTTCTATTATTCTGGGCCCCATTCAAAACTAGCAGCTTTCCGAGTCACTTGATAAATAGACCACTGCAATATACCCAAATGGAGGACATATTGCCTCCAAAATCCAAAGAGGCCCACCAGACATCATACCTCCTTTTTAGTTGTGGGAGAAGCCAGATACAATAACTTATCCTTCACTTTAGTAGGAATATCTCAACATGCCCCACACCATTGGACCTCTAGAAATTTCACTGAGGTGGAAGGTGCCTGAATTTTTGTTGGGTTAATTTCCCAACTTCTAACACATATAAGACTCACTAATAAGTCTAGAGTCATCGATTTTCTTCCTTACTAGGTCCAATCAGCATAATGTCATCAGTATAATGGACGTGTGATGTCTTGTGGAAGCAAAAGGCAAGCAAGATCCCTATGGACTAAATTATGACATAGTGCTGGGGAGATGATATACTCCTAGAAAGGAATGTGAAAGTATGCTGTTGGCCTTGCCAGCTCAAGGCAAACTGCTTCTGATGGTCCTTTGAAACTGGTATCGAGAAAAAGCAATTAGTCAGATCAATTGCTGCATACCAAGTACCAGGAGATGTACTAATTTGCTCAAGCAATGAAACCACATCAGGAACAGCAGCTGCAATTGCAGTCACCACCTGATTAAGTTTACGATAATCTACTGTCATTCTCCCAGACCCATCTGTTTTTTGCACAGGCCAAATAGGTGAATTAAATGGGGATGTGGTGGGAATCACCACCCCTGCATCCTTCAAGTCCTTGATGGTGGCATTCATCTCTGCAACTTCTCCAGTCTTGCAGTGTTGTTTTTGATTTAATATTTTTATAGGAAGAGGCAGTTCTAATGGCTTCCACTTGCCTTTTCCTACCATAATAGCCCTTACTCCACATGTCAAGGACTCAGTGTAGGAATTCTGCCAATTGCTGAGTGTATCTATTCCAATTATGCATTCTGGAACTTGGAAAATCACTACAGGATGGGTTCGGGGACCCAATGGACTCATTGTGACACACACCTGAGCTAAGACTCTATCAATAACTTGACCTCCACATGCTCCCACTCTGACTGGTGGACCACGATGACACTTGGGGTCTCCTGGAATTAGTGTCAATTCAGAGCCATTGTCCAGTAATCCCCAAAATTCTGATTGTTTCCTTTTGCTCAGTGAAGAGTTACTCTCATTAAAGGCCTCAGATCCCTTTTGGGAAGGCTGGGAAAAAGATGGACATTATAGATTTTTGACCATGTATTGGGGTCCTTCCTCAAAGGGACCTGCCTCCCCTTCATTCAAGGGTTTGTGGGTCTGTAAACTGATTCAAGTCTGGGAATTGATTGAGAGTTCATGACTCTTTATTCTGGCGATTCAATCTAGGTCGCTGTTCACATGACCTAGAATTCTTCTGTCTACACAGAACAAGAAAATATTTAGTAGGTTTGCCATGTATTTCACTACTAGGTACACCATGAGTAAGTTGCCAGTGCCATAATTCCCCATGAGTTAGATTTATTCTGATTACTGTTCCAATTCTGCTGTTCATTATGGTTACTGTGCTCACCTTGCCTTTGTCGATTAACTGCTACCACTTGGCCCCTACTTCCAAGGGGTCCAATCAGCTCCATTGTAGTTAAGTGTCTTAATTCAATTAGGCTATTCCCACTGTCAAATCTGGTTTACATAAAATAGAAATCAAAGCATCTTTGAGGATACTGGAGCTTCCTTCACAAATATATTCCTCACTGTACTGGTGAGAGACATATCTTCTGGGCTCTCCACTTCTGTCTCTTAGGGATCTAACAGATAAATCCATTCTAACAGTCCAATTTCCACAAGCCTCTGGATACCTTCTACTTTATACCATGGCAGGTCTGGTACTTCAACTTGACTTAAGGTAGGCCACCGCATAATCCATGCTTCAGTAAGCCAACCAAATAAACTATTAGTTCCTTTCCTAACCTCTGAAGCTGAAACATTGAATGAAGAATCCATACTTAGTGTCTAAATCAATAAACTCATATTGATCCATTCCTTACACCATTATCCCGCACCCTCAGTAGCCATTCCCAAATATATTCTCCAGGTTTCTATCTGTAGATATTAGCAAAATTGAATAGGTCCTTTTGGGTGTAGCATAACACCTCCTTAGTTATACTTTGTATTTCACCTTTTTGGGCTTTGCTTGGACTTAACTTTAGTTATTGTTCTAGCAACAACAATGAGTGGTAGGGGAAGTTCCTGAGAACATTCATCAATGGCTTCCAAGGCCTCTGCCTTAGGCAATGACCCAGCAGAAACTGTTGGGCTAATCCCATCAAACTGAGGTGGAGGAGATAATGATTTTACAGTAATCCCTTCAGATGAGAGGGATTCAATAGAATTTATAAGTGCCATGGTGTCCTGATTTTCCTGACTGCCCATATGTCCCCATTCCTGGTTTCATGATCCCACTTTTTCCCAATCAATGCCCTCACTTTAACTTCAGACACCATTCTGGGTTGGTAATTTAATTGGTATTGTAATTCAGCAACCTTTACAATAAGACTCTGGGTTTTGTTTTTGACAATATCAGTTCTGTTACTAGAAGAAATAAGGCTTTCTTTCAGAGGACAACTAGAAACATTGAGGTCTTTTATGCAGCACTTAAGCTGTGACTCAACAGCCCTGAGCTCATCTCGCTCTTTCACCACTTTGTCTAGTGTAAGTAGGACCAACCAACCTGCTTCCTTATACTCCTTATGTCTACAAAATTACAGAAAAGTATGAAATATGTGATCACCCAGAGTGTCACTTCTCACAAGTACTTGATCTATTAGTGGTGCTATTTTGCATATTAATGTTGCCACCTCATGCCACAGATTAGCAAGGCCCTCTTTACTAACAGAGGCAGGGTCACTAGTGTCTTTATGAACAATCTAATTGGGAAACTAATTTAGGAAGCCTATCCTTATGATTTTGTCTTTCTAGAACCACTCTTGGTAGCAAATGTGTTAGACTGGGTTCTCTAGAGAAACAACCTGTAAAGCTTATAAATATAGAGAAAGAGAAATTTATCTTAAGAAAATGGCTCACATACATATAGAAGCTGTCAAGTCCAAAGTTCTTGGATCAAACATCAAGCTGGAGGCTTTTACCGACTCACGCTGTTGCAGGCGCTGAGGAGCTCAAGGTTGGCCAGCAATATACAGGCTATTGACTCCAGTGGATGATGAATCCAAGATCTCCAGTCCGAATGGTGAATTGTTCACTCACAGACAGCTGTAGACAGCAAAACAGAATCCCGATCCACAGAAGAGTGTCTATTTTCCTAGGATGTCCATAAATATACTGAAAGCAGACCACACCCCTAGGGAAACTCCCTTTCAACTGATTGGCTGCCCAAAATATATATATTTGATCCCATCATTGGAACAACCCACATCACAGTTGCTTAAACCACACAGAATTGTGGTCCAGCCAAGTTGACACACAGCTCCAACTATCACAGTGACCTTCTCAAATTTAAATTTTTATGTGCTTCCAAAGACTTCTCCACAAGAGTCAAAAGAGAACCTAAAAATTGGTAAAAAAAAAAAAAAAAAAATTCGGCAATGACATCTGTGAAGGGAGTTATCTCTAGAATTTATAGAAAACTCCAGCAGATCAACAACAAAAATACAAATAATCCAATTAAAAAATGGGCAGAAGACATGAACAGACACTTCATAAAAGAGAATATTCAGGTAGCCACAAACATATGAAGAAATTCTCACATTCATTAGCCATTGTTGTTGTTGTTTGCTGTTGAGTCGGCTCCGACTCATAGTGACTCATAGTGTCAGGAGTAGCTGGTGGGTTTGAACCGCCAGCCTTCTGGTGAGCAGTCAAGTGCTTTAGGCACTATGCTACCAGAGCTCCTATCATTAGCCATTAGAAGGATGCAAATCAATACAACAACGAGATACCATAATGCCCCAGCACTAGTAGCAAAGTTCAACAAGAAAGAAAATAACAAATGCTGGCAAGGATGCAGAGAGATTGGGACTCTCATACACTGCTGGTGGAACTGTCAAATGATACAACCACTGTGGAAAGCAGTGTGTTGATACCTTAAAAATTTGGAATTAGGAATACCATTTGAGCCAGCCACTCCATTACTAGGAATACATCCTGAAGAAGTGAGAGCCAGAACAAGAACAGATATATCCACATCCATGTTCATTGCAGTACTATTTACAATAGCCAAAAAATGGCTATTGTAACAGAAGAATAGATAACCAAACTATGGTATATACACACAAAGGAATACTATTCAACCAAAAAGAATAACATAGACTTGGCAAAGTACCGCATAACATGGATGAACTTGGAGGACATTATGTTGAATGGAATAAGTCAATCACAGAAGGATAAATATGGTTGTTGTTGTTGTTGTCGTTATGTGCCGTTGAGTTGGCCCCGACTCATAGCGACCCCTCCTTGGGTTTCTGAGGCAGTATCACTATGGAAGTAGGATCGCCCAACCTTCCTTCCGAGGAGTGGCTGGTGGGTTTGAACCGCCTGCCGTCTGGTTAGCAGGCAAGTGTCTTAGCCACTATGCTACCAGAGCTCCTGGATAAATATTGTATTACTCCATTATTGTAGTAGGAGCTCTGGTAGCATAGTGGCTAAAGCACTTGCCTGCTAACCAGAAGGCTGGCGGTTCAAACCCACCAGCCACTCCTCGGAAGGAAGGTTGGGCAATCCTACTTCCGTAGTGATACTGCCTCGGAAACCCAAGGAGGGGTCGCTATGAGTCGGGGCCGACTCGACGGCACATAACAACAACAACATTATTGTAGAAAGTCAAGGAAAATTTCATATATGGAAGGAAATTTTCTTTGTTGATTACCAGGGGTGATGGGTGAGGAGGTGAGGGGAAAGAACACTATTAGATAGGTAGAGACAAGTATTGGTTTGGTTGTAGAAAAGGACAATATGCCAAATGTGAGTAATGAACATGGTAGCATTGAGAAAGGGGAAGATATAGAGAGTGTGTGGGAGGTACAGACATCAAAGATGAATCCTTTTGCACATACAGTACTGCATTGTCAGTGAAGGCAAAGATTGATATATGGGCAGATAGATGAGTGGGCAGACTGAAGTATTAGGTATGTCCATGCAGGGGAGAGTGTACCCAAGATCATTTATAGGGTTTGCAGACAATGTTTCTACATAAAAGTGTATTTATATGTTCAGTAATAATTCCCAGGTGTATAGTAGAGCTGACAAGGGGCAAGGTTGTAATTACTTCTTGGCCATAGCCAACTACCCAGAGGGAGTGAGTATGTGGACCTGTGGGCTTGGGACCATAGTCACAGGGGACATCAAGCTCAATTGGCATAACATATTACACAAAAACATTGTTCCACATCCTACTTTGGCAAGTAGCTACTGAAATCTTAAAAATGGTGGGTCTCTCCTCATCCAAAGCAAAGAACAAGGAAGAAAACAAAAGACACATGTAAGCAGTTAGTCCAAATGACTAGTACTCTATGCAGTCCTCAGCCTATATGACTATGAGACCAGAAGAACTAGGTGGTGCCTGGCTACCACTGTCAACCACTCAGAGAGGGATCTATGTAGGAGATCCTGGATAGAGTGGGAGAACAATGTGGAGCAAAACTCAAAATCATTAAAAAAAAAAAAAAAAAAACAGGTTTGCTGGTCTGATAGAGCCTGGTGGGACCACGGAGCCTATAGCCCTTAGTTTCCCTTCAGGTCTGGAATTGAACCCACTCCTGTGGCTTCCTGCCAAACAAACAACAGGCATATGAGCTGAACATTCACAATAGGTAGATAGACTCCTTGGAAGGATCAATTATGGGAGAATAGAAGGACTGTGTATGCACAGGGATACAGCTTAAGGGGCAGGAGTGCTCTGAAGGGAAGGACATAAGGAAGAGTTAACTATGGGAGGGAGTGGGAAAAGAGCTGTTACATTGTGGAATATTGTAGTCAATGTCATAAGGCGAAGTGGATTTGAGCTGCTGTATAGAAAGCGAATTTTCTCTGTAAACTTTCACCCAAATCACAACAAAAATTTAAAAAAAATATATATATGACAATGAAAATGAAAGGCTGAAGAAAAACTGACACATTCAAATGGTGGTACTGGTGCAGAAGCTGAATCTACCTACTACCGTGGACTGTCAGAAAAATAAACAAACCTCTCTTAGAGTGAGTACCACCAGAATGCTCTTTCTACACAAGGATGGCATGATTTTGCTTTCTTTAGTTTTGACATGTTATCAGGAGGGACCAATCCTTAAAGGAGGTAGGGCATCATGCTTGGCAAAGTAGAGGGTCAGCACAAAAGAGAAAGACGTTTAATGAGATGGATTGACACAGAGTCTGCAACCATAGGCTCAAACGTGTCTGATATTCTGAGGAAGGTGCAGGACCAGGCAGTAGTTTTGCTCTGGTAGACTCCTCTGAGTTGGAGCTAATTTGATGACATCTAACAACAGCAGTAGTTTATATGTACTTTTAAAAATGCAGTACACTTATCAAAACATTTATTACTTAGAGTTTGTAATAATTTTGGAATAATATTACATGAAAAACAATCCAGTTATTGTAACGTTGGTAGGTTCCATGGAGTTGGTTCTATCTCCCAAAAAATCTAAGTACCGCAGACTATTATATGTGTATAATACATGCATACATACATGCACACATATGCATACACACCTATTTATAGACACATACATAGAAAAGGTTGTGTGAAAAATGTAGAGGGTAATATGTCACAATATCACAAATTTTTTTTGTAGTAATATTGTTATACATGTCTTTTCTCAACTCTTTCCAAATTTTCCATGTTTATTTTGTTGATAGCTTTAAGTAGATGAGCTGTTAAGCCTATATTTGATGTGATGATGTGGTGCAGTGAATTACTTGGTATAGCTTTTTCTGGCCATGGTCTTTGTGACTCCCACCAGATGACTGGAACTATGTAAATATAAGGTGTTTGTAGTCCACCATGGGGATTGACTAGCTTGCTAATAATGTAAATAAGGTTCACGGCACCCTTATGGGGATGGCACCATGAGAATAAGGTGTATAAAACCCTAATGTGAGAATTAGTCAGTTTTGCCATCTTGCTAGACTTAATAGGAGCCATTGCAGAGACAGAAAGGGACATCTCACTACCATCAAGACAGAGAGTACCCCGTAGTGAGTGTGTCCTTGGACCCAAGATCTTTGCCCTGAGACAGCAGAGAGGTGGTGACAGCAGCAACGTCAGCAGAGCAATAGACTGACCCAAGAGAGAGCAGCAAGTTTGATGGTCACTCAGTGAGTAAGCTGAGTGCCTTTGAGCAGGATAGCTGCTGGCAGAGTGTGGTGCACCTAGGTGTAGCTGTTGATGTTGTTGTTGTTATGTGCCATCAGGCTGGACCCGACTCATAGTGACCCCTCCTTGGGTTTCTGAGGTGGTATCATTATGGAAGTAGATTGCCCAACCTTCCTTCTGAGGAGTGGCTGGTGGGTTTGAGCCCCCCAGCCTTCTGGTTAGCAATCAAGTGCCATAGGCACTATGCTACCAGAGCTTCTATATAGCTGTAAGCAGAGTTAAAAGAGCTTGGTAACTCTTGCCTGAGCAGGACAGAGGCCAGACCCAGAGGCCAAGGGCCAAAGACAGAGATATACCTGAAGGCATGGTGGAGCAGAGGCTATCTGGATGGAAGAGCTGTACCCTGAGCACTTTCCTCAACCTGAATTGTGATCTGTTACCTCTATAATAAACCCTGCAATCAAGAGTATTGTCTGGGAGTTCTGTGTAGATGTTGCAATGAGTTATGGAACCCAGCAGAGAAGTAGAGTGAGGTGGGAGGAATGGTTGCTCTCAGAAGTGGTAAAAAGATTGGGGGTGGCAGCCTGTCTGACCACCATTCCATTGCAAACAGCCTTGGGCTCCTGCTGCTACTGGCTGTTCTCTCTCCCCCTGATGTTAAAGGAGGTCAGAGGATGTTGCCTATGTACCATTTTTGAAGATGGTTTATTCTTTTAAAATAAAAGTCTAAAGATGTATGTTTTAAACTAAAGTGAGTAGTTTCTCATTATCAAGAGATAGATTACAAATATATCCTTAGTTTCTGTGACCTTTTGTTGATAATCAATTTAATCTCTAAAATATTCATCAAATATAGCTGCCCTTACTTTAATAGAGCTAAACTATAGAATATATAAAGCATTTAACTTTCCTAAAAGTTACCAATATAAGTGATTATTCTTACCTTTGTTATTTAATATTATTGGCAAAAGAGCCCTGGCGGTGAAGTGGTAAAGCGCTGGGTTAAAGCGTCAGGAGTTTGCACCTACCAACTGCTCTGCAGAAGGAAGATGAGGCAATCAGCTTCTGTGAAGACTTACAGCCTTGGAAACCCTATGGGCCAATTCTACTCTGTCTTATAGGGTTGCTGTGAATCAGAATCAAATTAACAGTACTGGCTTTGGAGTAGATTTTCTTTTTTGTTTTTTTCTTCTTTAATTCTTAGCAAAATAGTGATTAAAATTTCAGAATAACCGTTGATGGATCAGAAGTTATATGTATTCTATTTCAACAGTCCATTGAACAAAGTAAACCTAAGTGGAATGGACAGTAACCAATAAAGTCATGGAGCAGAGTCAAAATGTGATGACTTGCTGCTGGCTCCTGACGTTTATAGTCTCGTTTCCACTACTGTATCATTCAGCAGAGAAGCCACTTCCTGAATATACTCAAAGTATTCTAAAATAACTCTATTCTCAGAATCCTAAATGACCCTGACAGCAAGAGGTAACCAAATATATTCAGTCAGTGAAGATTCAATTTTACATCTTCATGGAACACTATTATTAGGAAAAAAAAAAAAAAAGGAAATTTTGTACTGACATACTGCCAGCTAGCAAGAGGAAAGCCATACTAGTTTTTAAAATATTGAAATAATTTCTTTCTTTTGGTATCTATTTACTTGCCTTAAGTTCTCAAATACACACATATACCCTCTGTCATCCTTACCCTCCCTTAGTATCTCGAACTCCACCCCTCATCTCAGCAGCAAATTATTAATGTTGGTCTGCTAATCAGAAGGCTGGTGGTTCAAACCCACCAGCCACTCCTCAGAAGGAAGACTGGACAATCTACTTCCATAGAGATAAAGCCTTGGAATCCCAAGGAGGGGTCACTATGAGTTGGAACCAACTCTGGCAGGACAGCAGTGAGTTTGTTTTGGGTACAGTAGGGTCCTCCTGGTTTTCAGTGACAGTGTGGTGATGACTGTTGAATAATTTGAATTCCAGGCTTCCTTATATTTACTCATGTTATATCGTCCTAGGGGTTACTTAATATTGTGTCTTTCCACGGTCATTTCCAAGTTCATTTTGTATTTTCTGATGGTTTGTCATATCTCTAATTCTATCTGCTGCAAGAAGTTTGCTTGCACCTTGGACCCAGCGCAGTGTGTGTTCCCGCTTTCCTGAATTCTTGTGGTGAGCCATGTGCAATTCTGGTCCCATTTAAGTGCCTGAAATGAGCATCTCCTATTCTCTAGGTTGCCAAAGCTGACTTGGAGCAAAGCATTCATCTTGGCAGGATGACAGGTGGTCACTTTAGCTTAGAAATATGTTCTGCTATTAATTGACTGAGACCTAGGGTAGCTGGAGGGAAATACAACTACGCAGAACTTCAGCAGGTAGGAACACTTGGGCTTTGCTCTAAGCACTATACTACTTCTGCCTCCTATGCATCCATCAGGCCAGAACTCAGAGAGAATTTAAGAGAATCCGGATCCTGCTTTTACTTGGGGAGTATCCACCCCCTGGCCTTTATTCACCTAACAGTATCTTTAATTGATACTGCTAATCTTATTTACCGTTATCTGTGCCAGTCACTCAAGTTCAAAGTTTTCATTTGTGTAAGAACATTTTAGGGAGGAAAATACCATGAATTTGATGTTGTTATTAATGTTCCATGCCATTGACTCAGCTCTGACTCAGTGATCTCAGTACAACAGAATGAAACACTGCCCAGTTCTGTGTCATCCTCACAATCCTTGTTATGCTTGAGCCCATTATTGCAGCTACAATGTTAATCCACCTCATTGAGGGTCGTCCCCTTTTTTGATGCCTCTCCACATGACTGCTAACCTGAAGGCTGGTGGTTCAAACCCACTCCTCAGAAGGAAAGTTGGGCAATCTACTTTGGTAGTGATACTGCCTCGGAAACCCAAGCAGGAGTCATTATGGGTCGGGTCCGACTCGATGTCATGTAACAACAAAAACTCCACATTCCCAAACATGATATCCTTCTCCAGGGACTGGTCCCTTCAACAACATGACCAAAGAAAGTGAAACAAAACCTGGCCATTCTTGTTTTAACAAATATCCCAGGTGCACTTCTTCCAGGACAGATTTGTTTGTTCTTCTGGCAGTCAACAGTATTTTCAGTATTATTTGCCAACACCACAATTCAAAGGCATCAATTCATGAATTTGATAATAAGTATTATTTGTAAATATTAGTTGAAGCATTTCTTAACTGTGAATTAGCTGCCCAGTTCTAGAAGACACTTTAAATATGCAATAAAGGAGAAAGGACAAATATAGTTTTGATATTATGTGTGAATTTAGTGAACTCCATGCCTTTGAGAAATGTTAATCACATGAGAGAGACAGAGAACATATGCCTACTTGCTCAATAAATATATTTTGAATGAATTAATGAATGTCTAAACAAATGTTGGAATGCTAAAAGTGTCGTAACTCTATATTAGTGATTGTTGTTGTTGTTGTTGTTGTTATGTGCCATCGAGTCGGCCCTGACTCATAGCGACCCCTCCTTGGGTTTCCGAGGCAGTATCACTACGGAAGTAGGATTGCCCAACCTTCCTTCTGATATTAGTGATTACAGTATTTAATATACCCTCATCTTAGATATTAGGATTCTATTTTCAATAAAAATATATCTCCACTTTTTGAATGAATGCCAAAAGAAAAATTAATTTACCTTATACATGAAGATGCCAAAACATATCTTTTTCTAAAGCAAAAACCTAGACCATAGGGAGAGAAGTGTCCCAGTTTAATCATGTTTGAGGAATATCCTATTATTCTGCTTTCAGTGAAGCCACTGAAGTAGAACTCTAACTTGCCTAAATCACAAGTATTCCTGTATAGTCGTATAAAAACCAGTATTTTGTATAAATTATTTTACTAATTCCATACACTTGTAGTAACATATGAAAGGAAACATTGAAGAATAATTATCAATAATGAAGGGATAGTTCTGAGGAGAGTGTGAAAATCCAAAAATTACTATGTTATTATTGAAAAAAAAAGATTTAAAATAAAATATTTTTCCAATGTTTTTGGCTTTTGTTTTCATACCAATGTTCTCATCACCTTCTTGTTGTGTGCTATTGAGTTGATTCTGACTTATAGTGACCTTATAGGACAAAGTAGAACTTCTTTACAGTGTTTGCAAGGCAACAATCATTATAGAAACAAAGTAACATCTCTCTCTCCTGTGGCAAAACTTGTGGGTCTGGACTGCCAACCTTTTGGTTAGAAGCTAGGTGCATAACTACTGTGCCATCAGAGTCCCTTGCTATCATCACAGCATTATGCTAATCTGGGGTTACAGAGGCATATAGGCACACTTTGGACATTAAGGAGCTCTGGTGGTGTGATGATTAAGGCATTTGGGTGCTAACCAAAAGGTCAGTGGTTCAAACCACTAGCCACTCCACGGAATAAAGATGAGACAGTCTGCTTCTGTACAGATTTACAGTCTTGGAAGCCCAGTGTGGGTTGCTATAAGTCAGAATCAACTTGATGCCACCAAATTTGCTTTTGGTTTGGGCATTGAAATCAATAGTAAGGAATAGACTAGATTACATGGCTCTAGGAGTGTGACTTAGTGTGATATGATTAATATATAATATCACCATGGTATGATTTAAAGTGCCCTTGATATGCTACCGTTTCTTAAAAGGTTTCTGAGGTACATATACATATACACATCAGGTCAGAAGGCACCAAAAATTTGACTGGGGAAGAGCTGACCTCTTAGATTAGAGATGGCATTAACAATATGAATAAAGTGAAAATTTTGGGGCCTCCACTGGCTGATGTGGCACCACTCTAAATGAGTGGAAACAGATGCAAACATACATTAATAATTGGAATGTGGAATGTAAAAAGTATGAATCTAGGAAAATTGGAAGTTGTCAAAAATGAAATGGAATATATAAAGATCAATTTCCTATATATTAATGAGCTGAAATGGACTGGTTTTGGCCATTTTGAAACAGACAACCATGTAATCTACTACACAAGGAATGACAGATTGAAGAGGAATGTTGTGGCATTCATCATCACAAAGACTGTTTCAAGATCCATATGCCTACAAGGGAGACCAGTTGATACTATAATTATTCAAATCTTTCCACCAACCAGCAAAGCCAAAGATGAGGAAATTGAAGATTTCTACCAAGTTCTGCAGTCTGAACTTGACCAAACATGCAATCAAAATGTGTTGATTATCACTGGTGACTAGAATGCAAAAGTTGGAAACAAAAAAGAGTTACTAGCAGTTGGAAAATATGAACTTGGTGATAGAAATAACACTGAAGATCACATGATAGAATTTTGCAAGACCAATGACTTATTCACTGCAAAAACCTTTCAATAACAAGTTGCAGCTATTCATGTGGAATTCAACAGACAGAATACACTGGAATCAGATTGACTACATCTGTGGCAAGAGATGATGGAGGAGTTCATTATCTTTGGCCAAAGCAAGGCCAGGAACTGATTGTGGAACAATGAACTGCTTATATGCAAGTTCAAGCTGAAGTTGAAGACAATTAAAACGAGTCCACGAGAGTGAAAATATCACATTGATAATATCCCTCCTGAGTTTGGAGACCATCTAAAGAACAAATTTTGATGCATTGAACACTAATTAACAAAAACCAGAGGAATTGTGGGATGACATAAAGAACATTACCCATGAAGAAAGCAAGTTGTTGCTGACATTAGGTGCCATCAAGTGGTTTCCCACTCATAGCAATGCTATGCACAGCAGAACGAAACACCACCCAGTCCCATGTCAGCTCCATGATCCTTGCTAAACTCGAGGCAATTGTCACAGCCACTGTGTCAATCCATCTCACTGAGGACCTTCCCATATTTCATCAACCCTCCACCTTAGCAAGCATGTCATCCTTCACCAGGGTATGGTCCCTTCAGAAAACATAACCAAAATAGATGAGAGTAAGTCTGGCCATTCTCTCTTCCAAGAAGCATTTAAGCTACACTTCCTCCAGGACAGATCTATTAGAGTTCTATTAGCAGTCCATGATACTTTAAGCATTCTTTGCCAACAGCACAACTCAAAAACATCAATACTTCAGTCTTCCTTATTCATTGTCCAGCTCTCACGTGCATATAAGGCAATTGAAAATATCTTGGCTTGTTTCAGACACATCTTAGTCCTCAAGGAGATATATTTGCTCCTCAGCACATGAAAGAGGTCTTTTGCAGCCAATATGCCCAGTGCTATACGTTGTCTGATGCCCTGACTGCTGCTTCCTTTGGCATCAATTATAAAACCAAGCAGTGTAAAGTCTTAACAATTTCAATCTTTTCTCCATTTAATGTGATGCTGCTTATAGGTTCAGTTGTGTGGATTTTTGTCTTCTTTATATTGAAATGTGACAGGGGTAAAAGCCAGGAACCCGGACAGAAGAGCAGTCAGCCCCAGGGTTACAGGTGAGGAGAGACAACTCAGGGACGCCCAAGGCAGCAGGCGGGAAGAGCAGGAGAAAGGGGATTAAAAGCTAGGAAGCCAGAGAGAACAATCAGCCAAAGGGATTAAGTGAGGAGAAGAAACTCAGGCCCACCCAGAGTAGCAGGCCGGAAGAGCAGGAGAAAGGGGATAAAAGCCAGGATCCCAGACAGAGGAGCAGTCAGCCCCAGGGACAACTCTGGGACACCCAACGTAGCAGGCTAGAAGAGCAGGAGAAAGGGGATTAAAATCCAGGAAGCCAGACAGAGGTACAGTCAACCACAGGGAACCAGGTGGGGGTGATACGAGAGGTCTCCAACAGCAAGACAAACTTGTCTGTCGGTTTGTCCTACTGTGGTGACAAGTAGATTTGAGTTTTGAGGCTGAGCCTCTGGTGTTTAAAAACCAGCGAGATGAACATGGTGCACAGGTAACAGCCCAGCTTATAGACTGAGACAGACTAAGAAGAAGGAAGAGGCTGTCCACTTCTCAAAGAATTGGCCAGGGAAAAACTAATGAATAGCAAAGACACACTGTTTGGTACATTACCGTGCACCTTTAGGAATAGTCCGTTTAGGCTAAAAGGCTCCCAAAATAGGACTGGGAAAGAGTTGCAACATCTGAGTAAACCCAGCCTTACTCGTATGGAAAAGAGAAAGCTTTCAAGACCTTTATTTGCTGATGTGGCACCACTCAAATTGAAGAGAAACAGCCGCAGACATCCATTAATCATCGGAACATGGAATATACGAAGTATGAATGTAGGAAAATTGGAAGTTGTCAAAAAGGAAATGGAACACATAAAGATTGATATCCTCGGCATAAGTGACCTGAAATGGACTGGTTTTGGCCATGTGGAATCAGACAACCATATGATCTACTATGCCGGCAATGACAGTTTGAAAAGGAATGGTGTGGCATTAATCATCACAAAGGATGTTTCAAGATCTGTCCTGAAATACAATGCTGTCAGTGATAGGATAATATCCATA
>NW_006922090.1:1141763-1143828 GCF_000298275.1 Orycteropus afer afer | reverse complement strand
ATTGGGCAGTGTTTCGTTCTGCTGTGCATGGGGTCGCAATGAGTCGGAAACGACTCGACGGCACTTAACAACAACACAACATATTGAGATGTAACCCATACTGCACACTGTATTCTTCAATCTCTGTCAGTAATTACCTCAAGTCATCCTCATTTTCAGCAAGCAAATTTGTGTCATCAGGTATTGCAGGTTGTTATTGATTCATCCTCCAATCCTGATGCCACGTTCTTCTTCATATAGTCCAGCTTCTCAGATTATTTGCTGAGCATATAGATTGAATAAGTATGGGGAAATGATACAACCCTTACATATGCCCTTCTTGATTTTAAACCATGCATTGTACCCTTGTTCTCTTTGAATGAAAGTCTCCTTGCCAATATACAGGTTCCTTATGAATACAATTAAGTGTTTTGGAATTCACATCCTTCTTAATGTTATCCACAGTTTATTATGATCCACACAATCAAATACCTTTTCATAGTCAATAAAACACATGTAAACATCATTCTGGTATTCTTTGCTTTAAACCAAGATCCATCTGATATCAACAATGGTATCCCTCATTCCACATCCTCTTCTGAATATAGCTTGCATTTCTGGAAATTTTCTGTGAATATCCCCCAGAATGTGGAAGTTATCGAACAACATCATTAATATCACATGCAAGTAAAATCTTACTGCAGGAAATTAAAAAACAGTTCCAGCAGTATATTGACAGAAAACTTCCAGAAACAAGGGTACACTGCATGGTTTAAAATCAAGAAGGGCATGTGTCAGGGTTGTATCCTTTCACTATACTCATTAAATCTGTGTGCTGAGCAAATAATCTGACAACTTGGCTATATGAAGAAGAACATGGCATCAGGATTGGAGGAAGAATCATTAACAACTTATAATACACTGATGACACAAATTTGCTTGCTGAAAGTAAGAATGACTTGAAGTACTTACTGATGAATATTGAAGAATACAGTCTGCAGTATGGATTGCATCTCAACATAAAGAAAACAAAAATCCTCATAAGTGGACCTGTAAGCAGTATTATGATAAATGGAGAAAAGATTGAAATTGTCAAAGACTTCATATTGTTTGGTTCTAAAATTGATGCCAAAAGAAGCAGAAGTCAGGACATCAGATGATGTATATAGCACTTGGAAAATAGGCTGCAAAGGACCTATTTTAAGT
Source organism: Orycteropus afer afer (assembly GCF_000298275.1). Lineage (NCBI taxonomy): Eukaryota > Metazoa > Chordata > Mammalia > Tubulidentata > Orycteropodidae > Orycteropus > Orycteropus afer. Next base: position 1,142,643 of record NW_006922090.1, on the reverse strand, counting down.
GGTGAAGAGCCAAGATGTCTCCTTGAGTTCTAAGGTGCACCTGCCACAAGCCATGGTTTTCAATAGCCTCATATGCATGTGAGATCTGGACAATGAATAAAGAAGACCAAAGAAGAGTCGATGCTTTTGAGCTGTGCTGTTGGGGAAGAATGCTGAAAGTACCATGGACTGCTAAAAGAACTAACAGATCTGTCCTGGAGGAAGTGCAGCCAGAATGCTCCTTGGAGGCAAGAATGGCCAGACTTTGTCTTACATACTATGGCCATGTTGTCAGATGGGACCATTCCCCAGATAAGGATGTCATGCTTAGTAAGGTGGAAGGTTGATGAAAGAGGGGTAGGCCCTCAACGAGATGGATTGACACAGTGACATCAGCGATGGTCTGAAGTATAGTAGGAATCATAGAGCTGGCTAAGGACTGGGCGGTGTATCTTCCTGATGTTCATAGGGTTGCAATAAGTCAGAAATGACTCAACGGCATCTAACAACAACAACAACAACCATATTTGAATTATCTTCAGGAAGATTTTACTTGCATGTGATAGTAATAATATTGTTTGATAATTTACACATTCTATGGGATCACCTTTCTTTGGAATGGGTACAAATATGGATCTCTTCCAGTCAGTTGGCCAGGTTGCTGCCTTCCAAATCTCTTGGCATAACTGAGTGAGTTTCTCCAGTGTGGCATCTGTTTGTTGAAACATATCAATGGGTATAATATCCATATGCCCACAAGGAAGACCCGTTAATATGACTGTTATTCAAATTTATGCCCCAACCCCCAAAGCCACACATGAGGAAATTGAAGAATTTTATCAGCTTCTACAGTCTGAAATTGACCACACATGCAATCAGGATGTGTTAATTATCACTGGTG
>NW_006922090.1:1137848-1139495 GCF_000298275.1 Orycteropus afer afer | reverse complement strand
GGGAGGCCTTCAACAAGATGGATTGATGCGGTGACTGCGATGATGGGCTCAAGTATAGCAGGGATTGTGGGGCTGGCGCGGGATCGGGCAGTGTTTCTTTCTGCTGTGCATGGGGTCGCTATGAGTTGGAAACAACTCAACGGCACTTAACAACAACAACAACAACAAATTCTGTGAATTCCTGGAGGCTTGCCTTTGCCAATTCCTTTAGTGCAGCTTCAACTTCTTTCTTCAATACCATTGGTTCTTGATCATATGGCACCTCCTGACATGGATGAAGATTGACCAGTTCTTTTTGGTATAGTGCCTCTGTGCATTCCTTCCATCTTCTTTTGATGTTTCCTGCATCATTCAATACTTTGCCCATAGAATCTTTCAATATTTCCACTCAAGGCTAACATTTTTTCCTCAGTTCTTTCAGCTTGAGAAATGCCAAGGGTGTTCTTCCTTTTTGGTTTGCTAACTCCAGATCTCCGCACATTTCATTATAGTAATTGGCTTTGTCTGCTCAACTTCTCTTTGAAATCTTCCATTCATCTCTTTTATCTTGTCATTCTTCCATTTGCTTTAGCTGTGCTCAGTCCTAAGGCAAGTTTCAGAGTCTCTTCTGACATCCATTTTGGTCTTTTTTCTTTTCTCATCTTTTTAATGAGATCTTGCTTTCCTAATGGATGATGTTCTTTATATCATCCCACAATTCCTCTGGTTTTCTGTCATTGGCATTCAGTGTTCAAATGTATTCTTTAGATAGTGTCTAATTTCAGGAGGGATATATTGAAGATCACATTTTATCTCTCCAGGACTTCTTGTAATTGTCTTCAACTTCAAGTTGAACCTGCATATGAGGAGCTTATGTTCTGTTCCACAATCATCTCCTTGCCTAGATTTTTGCTGAAAATAATGAGCTTTTCCATTGCTTTTTGCCACAGATGTAGTCAATCTGATTCCTGTGAATTCCACTTCTCAAAGTGTACATGTATAGCCAACATTTGTGTTGTTTAAAAAAGGTATTTGCAATAAATATATCGTTGGTCTTGTGAAATTCTCTCATGTGATCTCCAGCATTATTTCTGTCATCAAGGCCAAATTTTCCAAGTACTGGTGATTCCTCTTTGTTTCCAACTTTTGCATTCCAGTCACCAGTGACTATTAACACAACTAGATTGCATGTTCAGTCAATTTCAGACTGCAGAAGCTTATGAAAATCCTCAATTTCCTCATCTTTGGCTTTGGGAGTTGGTGCGTAAATTTGAATAATAGTCATATTAACTGGTCTTCCTTGTAGGTGTATGGATATTATCCTATCACTGACAGTATTGTACTTCAGGACAGTTCTTGAAAAATCCTTTTTGATGATGAATGCCACACCATTCCTATTCAAATTGTCATTTCCATCATTGTAGATAATATGGTTGTCTGATTCAAAATGGCCAAAACTGATCTATTTCAGCTTACTAAGGTCTAGGATACCAATTTTTATTAATTCTATTTTATTTCTGATAATTTCCGATTTGCCTAGTGCAAAAACGGCAAGGAGGCCACATGTTCTGACTTCCTCTAACCCTACAAGGGGAAGGCAGGATTACCAGCAGTAACCCAAGGCCTATTACTGCAAGGCCAGACATGCTGCCTCCCTCCAGCCCTTTC
>NW_006922090.1:1133541-1137411 GCF_000298275.1 Orycteropus afer afer | reverse complement strand
TTGTGCCACGCCCAACAGAAATAACCCAGGTGGATAGCTCCTCAGTTGCTCATAGAAAATCCCACCTTGGAGTTTACAAAGACTTATGGGTAGAAAAGCCACACTATGTAATTTACTACACTGCACCTAGTTTCATACTTCATATTTCTCATGTTCTGATTATTAATGGATATTTGCAGCTGTTTCTCCTCAATTTGAGTCCTGACAGGTCAGCAAATGGAGGTCTCAAAAGCTTTACCTTATCCATATCAGTAAAGTTAGTTCTACTCTGATGATTCAGCTCTTTCCTAGTTTTATTTTGAGAGCCTTCCAATCTATGTGGCTCATTCTTCTGTGCTTTATTGGACAATGCATTGGAAAGCAAGCGGTTATCATAAAGACAAGAAATGAAGAAAAGACCAAAATTGATGTCAGAAGAGACTCTGAAACTTGGCCTTGAGCAGAGAGTAGCTTAAGCAAATAGAAGAAATGACAAGATAAAAGAGCTGGACAGCATATTTCAAAAAGCAGCTCAAGAAGGTAAAGCCAATTATGTAATGAAATGTGCAAAGACCTGGAGTTAGAAAACCATAATGGAACCCACTCAGCATTTCTCATGCTGAAAGAGTTGAGTTAAAATTTAACTTACAATATTGAAAGATTCTATGAGCAAAATATTGAATGATGCACGAAGCATCAAAAGAAGATAGAAGGAACACACAGTCATTGTACCAAAAAGAGTTGGTTGATGTTCATCCATTTCGGGAGGTGGCATATGATCAAGAACCAATGGTACTGAAAGAAGAAGTTGAGGCTGCACTGAAGGAATTGGCAAAGAACAAGGCTTCAATAATTGAGGGAATACCCATTAAAATGTTTCAACAAATGGATGCTCTGTTGGAGGCACTCACTCAGTAATGCCAAGAGATTTGGAAGACAGGTACCTGGCCAACTGACTGGAAGAGTTCCATATTTATACCCATTCCAAAGAAAGGTGATCCCACAGAACGTGGAAATTATCCAACCATATCATCAATACCACATGCAAATAAATCTCACTTAAGATAATTAAAAAATGATTGCAGCAGTAGGTTGACAGACACCTTCCAGAAATGCAAGCTAGATTCAGAAGAAGATGTGGAACGAGGGATATCATTGCTGATGTCAGATGGATCTTACCTAAAAGCAAAAAAACAAAAAAAACAAATAGATGTTTATGTTTTATTGACTATGCAAAAGTATTTGATTGTGTGGATCTTAACAAATTATGAATAACATTGAGAAGAATGGAAATTCCAAAACACTTGATTGTACTCATGTGGAACCTGTAATAGATCAGGGGACTTTTGTTCAAACAGGACAAGGGGATACTGCATGGTTCAAAATCAAGAAGGGAGTGTGTCAAGGTTGTATTCTTTCACCATACTTATTCAAATTATATGCTGAGCAGATAATCCAAGAACCTGGATTATATGAAGAAGCATGTGTATCAGGATTGGAGAAAGACTTGGTAACAACCTGTGATACACAAATGACACAGCTTTGCTTCCTGAAAGGGAGGATGTCTTGAAGCACTTATTGATGAAGATTAAAGACTACAGTCTGCACTATAGATTACACCTCAATATAAAGAAAACAATAATCCTCACAACTGGTGCAATAAACAGCTTCATGATTAATGGAGAAAAGACCGAAGTTGTCAATGACTTCATATTAATTGGGTCTGCAATCAACACCAGTGGAAGAAGCAGTCAAGGTATCAGATGACATATTGCATTGGATAAATCTGCAAAAGACCTCTCTCAAATGATGAAGAGCAAAGATATCTCCTTAAAGACTAAGGTGTGCCTAACCCAATCCATGGTGTTTCCATTCATGTCTTATGCATGTGAGAGCTGGACAAAGAGTAAGGAAGACCAAAGAAGGATTGATGCTTTTGAGTTCTGGTGTTAGAGAAGAATTCTAACAACACCATGGTCTGCTAAAAGACTAGAAGATCTTCCTGAATATAATAAAATTATATATGATTATATAATATAATAAAAATTATAACTATAATAAATAAGGAAAATAGATCAATAAGCAGTATCATGATAAATGGAGAAAAGATTGAAGTTGTCAAAAATTTCATATTACTTTGTTCCACAATCAATACCAAAGTAAGCAGCAGTCGAGAAATATGTTGCACTTAGAAAATCTGCTGCAAAAGACCTCTTTAGAGTGCTGAAGAGCAAAGATATCTCTTTGAAGGCTACTGTTCTTGCTATGTGCCATCGAGTCAGACCCAACTCATAGTGACTGCTCCTTGGGTTTCCAAGGCAGTATCACTACGGAAATAGATTGCTCAACCTTCTGTCTGAGGAGTGGCTGGTAGGTTTGAACAGCAAGCCTTCTGGTTAGCAGTCAAGTGCCTTAGGCACTACACTATCAGAACTCCCCTTTGAAGACTAAGATGTGCCTAAGCTAAGCCATGGTATTTTCAATTGCTTAATATGGGTGTGAAAGCTAAACAAAGAATAAGGAAGACCAAAGAAGAGTTGATGCTTTTGAGTTGTGGTGTTGGCAAAGAATATTGACGGTGCCATGGACTGCCAAAAGAACTAACAAATCTGTCCTGGATGAAGTGCAGCCGGAATGCTCCTTGGAAGTGAGAATAGCTAGACTTTGTCACCTACTTTGATTATGTTTTCAGAAGCAACCATTCCTTGGAGAAGGATGTCATGCTTAGTAAAGTGGAGGATCAACTATAAAAAGGAAGGCCCTCAATGGGATGGATAGACACAGTGGCTGCAATGACGGTCTATCAGGTATACCGAGGATGGTGAGGATGGCACAGGACTGGGCAGTGTTTGGGTCTGCTGGGCACTGGGTTGCTGTGAGTTAGAGATGGCTCGCTCATACCTAACACCAACAACAAAAACACAGATGTGGGAAAAAATAAGACAGTCATCAGTTTCCCAAAATGTTTATCATTAGATATGAAACATTTCATAATCCAAAACTTGGCTGGTTCAATTGAGAAGACTCCTTTTAGATAAGGAGTCCTTGGGTGTTGTACATGGTTAATACACTCAGAATCTACTTGCAAGGTTAAGTTGTATGCAAAAGATTTCTTAAAGTGTTAAGGAGCAAAAATGTCATTTTGAAGACAAGGGTACCCCTGACCCAAGGTATTATATTTTCAATAACCTCATATGCATGAGAAAGCTGGACAATGTATTAGGAAGACCACAGAAAATTGATGCATTTGAATGTGGTTTTGGCAAATAATACTGAAAATACCATGTACCGCCAGAAGAATGAAGAAATCTGTCCTAGAGAAAGTACCCCTTAGGTTTCTGAGGCAGTGTCACTACAGAACTAGATTGCCCAATCTTCCCTCCCAGGAGTGGCTGGGGGCTTGAATTGCTCAGCCTTTTGGTTAGCAGTTAGATTCCTTAGCACTACGCCACCAGAGCTCCTGGAGAATATACTCAGCAGAATTCCCTTTCAAATGAAAATGGCCAGCCGTTACCTCACATCCTTTGTTCATGCTGTCAGAAAGAACCAGTTCCTGGTGAAAATATAATGCTAGGCAAGGTAGAGTGTCATTGAAAATGAGGAAGACTGTCAATTAGATTGAATGACACAGTGGTTACTATGAGACACACAAGCATGAGAATGATTGTGAGGGTGTCACAAGGCTGCTCAGTGTTTTGTTCTGTTGGACATAGGTTCAGTTTGAGTCAAATGGACTCAATGGAACCTAATAACAATCATTTATATATTACTAGCAACAATTATTCAGATAAAAACATAAGTAGAGAATTCAAACAAGCCATTATATAGTATGGTCTTTGACTGCTATATTGTTGTTGTTGTTCTGTGCCATCGAGTCAGACCCGACTCATA
>NW_006922090.1:1131558-1133101 GCF_000298275.1 Orycteropus afer afer | reverse complement strand
TCTAATGTTAAATCCCCAGAAGTAGAATTGTAAGAAGTGTTTACATACTTCTTGGTGGCTTTTGACTATTGTCAGACAAAGGCTATAACTATTTATTTTCCACTCAGCCTCCTCAGGACACTTTTATCTTACACAAATACTAATATTAACACTTATTATTTTGCCTATGTCTTTATATTGAAAACCATCCATATATTCACAAAACAAAACAAAGAAGGAATTGACAATTATTTTTTACCATGGACAGCAATGCTTCAAAGAGTAGTCATGTTATTTTCTCATATGAATTTATATTAAATCTTTTAAAAATGTGTATCAGAGTCATTATATGCTTATTTTTATGGATTTAGGGCTAATTTATATGTCAGATTGATGGGCATATGTCAGGTAAAATTTCACATTACCTCTTTATCTTTAATTTGTACTGATGACTTCATAGTAGTATATTTAAATATGTCAATATTTTTTTCTAATTTATGCTCAATTTTTAGAACATCATTTAAAGGCTGAATATTACCACATTATTCAATTAAATAATCACATTTGCACAGTTTATATTAGAAAATGTATTACATATAAAACACTAGTTTAGTGAGGAAATAAAATACATCTTGGGTCAAAAACAAATATGGTGTAGGTATCTACATGGTTGATATGTAATAGGAAAAGGTGGAACTTGGATCACTAAACTCATGAAGTTTTATGGGAAAATGTTGAACTATTTATTTATAGTAGACACTTAATGAACATATCTGGTTGTAGATTTGAGGGGAAAGCTCACATAGATAGAGGTGGAATCACAGGGCATAAGGATCATCATTTTTTTAAACCAGGTGGGAAAATAATCTAACACAAGGCAAGGTCAAGAAGAAGAATATCAACGCCACACAATACACTGGCGTAGACACCCTTGCATGGACTTTGCATGTACTGACCCTTTGCAAGGAATTGTTTTCTACTTCCTGATGCTGATCCATTTTTCATCTTTCAGCTTAAAAGTTATTTCCACAGAAAGGCATCCTCTGAACAGCTGCTGGATAATTTGTTGACTCTGTCACATTTTATTATAACAAATTTTCTTTTCTTTTCTTTTTCCACAGCACTTTTTACAATGTGTAACTGCCTATTTGTGTTTGTATGTGTGTATCTATATGTATGTATGTGTGTGTTTCTCCTGTTCTAATTAAATTGTAACTTCCTTGAGTGTGGCAAATGGATTATCATTATTTTTGTTACCAAATAATGCAACCTAGGAAATACTGTAGGCACTCAACAAGTATCTGTTGAATAGTGGCAACAGGCAAAAAGGATGTCTGCCAACAGATAACATTATTGTAACTACTGTACTAGAGTTCAAATGTAGGACACCAGATCTTTGGAGAGCTGTGTCTTAGAAATATAACAACCAAGTCTTGCATTAGAGACTCTGGAGAGCTTTTAAATACAACTCACACTTATTAGTCTTTTTCTTCTGTGACCTTTTGATGCCATTTGATAGTGCTGACTCTTCATTTTTAAAGATTTTTCCTTCTTTGGCTTCTCT
>NW_006922090.1:1126235-1131426 GCF_000298275.1 Orycteropus afer afer | reverse complement strand
ATTTCATTTATCTTTGATGGGCCTTTTTATTATTTAATATAAATATAACTGTGGAAGACAGAAGAGAAAAGGCTAGTAGTGAAGTGCAGAATTGAGATAAACTTCCACATAATCCAACACCAATGGAGAGGGTACAAACAGGCATAATGAAAACATCAGACCAGATGCTTTTGTGTTACAATATAATAACTATTAAAAATAATTAGACTTTTCCTCATAGAATTCCCAAGATATAGGAATTGTAATTAAAGTCCATACAGTTGTCAGCAATAAATGTCATTTCTAAATATTACTAATGACATTTGTGTTTTCAGATTATCAATATATCTTTTTCTAGGGTGCATTAGTAAAAATTCTTTGGAACTCAAGAAACTGAAATAATATCCTTAAATTTGCTGCTAAAAGTTTGCTTTCCTTTTTAGTGGCTGCAGGAATGATAGGGCTGTGCAAAAGTTGTAGGCCATATCTGGGTTAAGGCAGAAAGAGTTGTTATAATCATCCCAGCTACTATTTTTCTTTTTTTTCCCCTTTGAGGGCTTCTATTGTCTGGTATTTATTGGGAAAGGAATTGATAATGCTTCAACTCTCAACAGCTTTCATCCAATTCCACTTGGTAGTTGATGTATGGTAGTTGATATATAATTGCTTCCTCACTCCTTGGGGAGTCCTCTGACACACTGAGTTGTGTATTTTACTCTGGCTCCCAGAATTCACACCGAAGGATTAAGCGTCAGTTAGCCCAAGTAGTGTTTGTGATAACACAATGCAACCTTTACTAATTAACTTTTCTTCTCCATCACTTTCACCACTAGCAAGGCAAGGTTTCCTTCACCAACAAATTATCTTAATTATATGTAAATCCCTATGTCAGGGTCTGCTACTGAGCTAAACTAAACTAAGGATAAATTTTCCAGTGGATATGGGATGAAAAATTTCTAGCATGTGTTTGTCAGATTTCTGCCATTTCCATTTTGCTAAGAAGAGAGATCTAGGATTGAATAAAGATACCTAATTCTGTCACAGTGTAATAGATCAAGGGCTTATTTTCCAAGAGGAAGTATACATGCATTAGAATATTGTAGGTAGAGTAAGCTTATTGAGATATTTATAAATCATTCAACTATTTGTAAAGTTTTCTTCTTTTTTCTTTTTTTAACAAATTTAGATTTCTTTTGTACATATATCTATCTTTTGTTATGATTTCAGAGGATAAAATTTACCCAGCAATGAGATGTCGCTAGGTGATTCTAATAAAAACAAAATACTAGAGAGCTATGCTATAAAATGGGAGCTCTGGTAACGTGGTGCCTGAGTCATTTGACTGCTAAACAGAAGGCTGGCCGTTCAAACCCAGCAGCCGTTCCTTGGAAGGACGGTTGGGCACTCTACATCTGTAGTGATACTGCCTCTGAAACCCAAGGAGGGGTGGTTTAGAGTCAAATCTGACTCCACGGCAGTGTGTTTTGTTTTGGTTTATGCTATATAATGCTCATTTAAAATAGTCTTATTTACTATATTATCGACAAAATTATCTAATTCATGATGTTTTATCCTCAGATATTACTGAATTTTAACCACACAGAATTGTGTTGTTGGGCCTATACTTGTATTCATGTTTTAGCTTTATTTTTCAGAATTCTGGGAGTCATATTTGAGAAAAATAAAGAAAATAAAATACTTATAATTTCTGATTGCTTACATTTTGAGTGATTTAAGAATATTCAAATATAATTGTTGTTGTTGTTATGTGCCGTCGAGTTGGACCCGACTCATAGCGACACCTGCTTGGGTTTTTATTTGATATTAATTTGATCTTATTAATAATTACACAATTGACTGAATGTATTAGATAATGCTATCTATTTTTTTAATCCTTTTAAGCTCTTATGTTTATTTAAAATTGTAATGTGGTTGTACTAATAATAATGTGCTAAATGAATTATACTGTGCACTTCAAATATCTTAAAGTAAATGGAAATATTTATATTATCTAATGTAGAATATATTTATCCTAATTTCTCTAAATTTGAAAAGAATGAGCTAGTGAGTCATTGTCCTTATAACTGAATGATACATATAACTGGGAGAAAAATCTATTTTATACAGAAGAAATATTCCCCATAATAAACAACACTAGGGATATTCTGTTTGTGTATATCTTCCCAAGTAGACAACTTGAGGTGCTTTAGATGAATTATCAAAAATGAGTCATCCATTTTTAATAACAATAATTAAGAATTAGGTCATCAATTATGATACAGAGTTCCAAAGACTCAAAGTCAGGTATAGTTGTTATCTAAAGTAATAAAACATGTTTTCATTTTTTTTCAATTATACACAGACATGTGTGTGCATACACACACGTACACATATTGTGTACTTTAGGGAGGGGAATGTTGATTTAATTACTTCCAGGAGACTACAAGGTTTATATTTGTAATCAGGGCATTAAGGAATCACCAAAACTGACCATACTGGATGGTAATTACTATTTTCACAGAATTAGGTACACAGATATATTACTAGTAACAGGAGTTTTCAAATTTGCAATATATAAAACTAGATCAGCAGTTTAAAAATAAGAGCTGACTATCTCTAAACTTTTAAGAATCTTTCCCTTAGTCATGGCTCACTAGTACTTGTCCTTTGAGCAACTGTGATCTGGGAGTTCTCCACTGCCATGTATTTACATTGAATTGTATGAATAATGAATCCAGTTACCAAGGTTGGGTCCTTTTGATGGTCACCATAAACAAAACCTCAACACAATGTACTTGCCCAATACAATGTAGATTAATGTTACTTATATACTCAGACAAACAGCTGATGGCATTATTAGCATGAAGGAGAAATATTGCATATTGTATATTTTCACTTTATCTAGTGTAATAATGGTGCTATTAAAATTAAAAAAGAAAAAGAGACAGAGAGAAAGATTGCAATAGTTGTATGGTAAACATCTCTAAATATGTAAAGAAAAGCAAGGATTAGTCATTTTTGTTTATTTAATATTCAGTGTGTTCCTTTGTCAAAGCCCAAAGGCCAAAAAAGGAATTAACCTTTACTCTTGGTTTGACAGGAATGAAACTAAAATAAGAACCACCCAGCATTGATGTTGTTAAATTGAAGTTGCTGAGAAAACAGATGAAGGCTTTAAAATAACCCCAGATGATTATAGAATATCGCTCTCAAACAAAAATGCCAGCCTGTTTAGTCAAAAGATCATTAGGCCCCTTAGTCTACAATTTGGGATTTTCCATCTCAGAGTGTGAGAAATGCACTGTGTTATACAGCAGAGTATGTGACCCTGGGCTAATTAAAAGGCACACATAAGCAGGAAAGGATGAAGCAACACTGCTTCATTACAAGTGGGGCTTGTCCCCTGGAGGCCAAAACATCAAAAGATTCCTGGAACTGGTCCAAGGAGTCAGTCAGTCAAAGGCAATGTGCTTCCCAGATAGCAAGTCCAGTGAGTGGGATTGCAGCACTGGGAAGTGTTTGATCTGACTGTGGCTTTTATTTGTTTGTTAGGTTGATGAAATATGAAACCTCAGAGGGAATGGAACATGCAGAAGGAAATTTAATGTGACCTTTGCAGTTGACAGGCCATATTGAGGGGAGTTAGGTAGTTAGTGTCAGTGCATTTTGACACCGTTTTAAGTGCAGACTGACAGATTAATGAAAAAAAGTATCAGGCTAGTGTGGAGGCTCCCTTGATACAGTGATTTCCTTTCTTGGTCCTTTCATATACAGGGGTTATGATATGTCCCCCCTAGGTTATAGTTTTGTATTCTTACAGGGAACCTGACATTCAAAAAGAAATATCATGAATTTAACAAGAATCAGACTATGAAGAAACCATATAGACAACCTGAAAACTCTTATAATAGTTCTAATTCTAGGTATCACTCTAACTGAAATAATTTAACTTATATGAAGGATAAACATTTCTTGATTGATTATAAAGATCAACAATAAAATAACTTGAAAATGTATCAATAGGAAAGTAGTGGTTATATATATACACTGGTCATAGGCTAGGTTGTCTAGAGAAGCAAAACCAGTTAAACTTACAGGCAGAGAGAGAGAGAGAGAGAGAGAGATTTATCTCAGGGAAATAGCTCACACAGTTGTAGAAGATGGCAAGTCCCAAGTTTGTGGGTTGAACTTCCTGGAGGATTTTCATGAGTCATGCAGCTGCAGATGCTGATGAACCCAGGATAGGCAGGCAGTGTAGCAGGCTGCTGGCTTCAGCAATGAGGAAACCAAGATTGATAGATTGTTGGCTCACAGGCTGATAAAGAAACAATTCCAAGATTGGGATGCAATATGGCAGGCCACTGGTTCAGCCCCCAAAACAGAATGATAATAAACTAGGTGCAGGATCCAGATCCAATGGAAGTCCAAGAATTTTCACAGGATATCCATATATATATATTGGAAGCAGTCCACAGCCATGAGGAAACGCCCTGCCCACTGATTGGCTTCTCAGAGCATATTCCAAACAACATCACAATAAACAGAGAAAAGATTGAAGTTGTCAAGGACTTCATATTACTTGGTTCTACAATGAACACCAAGGGAAGCAGCAGTCAAGACATCAAAAGATGTATTACATTGGGCAAATCTGCTACAAAATCTCTTTCAAGTGATGAAGAGCAAAGATGTTTCCTTGAAGACTAAGGTATTCCTAACCCAAACCATAGCATTTTCTATTGTCTCTTATGCATGTGAGAGCTGGACAATGAATAAGAAAGACCAAGGAAGAGTTTATGCTTTTGAGTTGTGGTGTTTGAGAAGAATGCTGAGAGTACAATGGACTGCTGAAACAACTAATAAATCTATCATGGAAGAAGTACAACCTGAATGCTCCTTGGAAGCAAGAATGGCCAAACTTAACTCACCTTCTTTGGTCATGTTGTCAAAAGCAACTTAGCTTTATCATTATCTGATATTTTGTATTTATAACATTTTGTGATCAGATATGGTCATCTGCCATTTTCATATAATGATGATTTTCACTGAACAACTAGTCTTTAGAATCTAACAAAGTCGATAAGTGAGGGGCGAGTGTAATTAGAGATAGATGATAGATACATTGGACAGATAAGGAATAGATAACATAGATAGATAGATAGATAGATGATAGATAGATAGATAGATAGATAGATAGATAGATAGATAGATAGAT
>NW_006922090.1:1124275-1126135 GCF_000298275.1 Orycteropus afer afer | reverse complement strand
ATAGATAGATAGATAGATAGATGATAGATAGATAGATAGATAGATAGATAGATAGATAGATAGATAGATAGATGGTTCAAATAACCAAATGCTTGGCTATTAAGAAAAAGTTGTCAATTTGAATATTCCCAGAGGTACCTTCTATCACTCCTCGGTCAATTTGTTGTACTATGGTGGTTTGTGTGTTGCTGTGAGTCTGGGTGATATATCAGTAGGGTCACCATGGACAGGTTTCAGTGGAGCTTGCAGACTAAGACAGACTTGGAAGAAGGAAGGAGCTATCCACTTCTCAAAGAACTGGCCAGAGAAAACGTTATGAATAGTAGTGGAATACTGTCTGATAAATTACTGGAAAACATAGATGCATTGGGCAGATAGAGGATAGATAAAATAGATAGATAGATAAATGATAGATAGATAGATAGATAGATAGATAGATAGATAGATAGATAGATAGTTCAAATGACCAAGTGCTTGGCTACTAACAAAAAGTTGTCAATTTAAACATTCCCAGAGGTACCTTCTATCACTCCTTGGTCAATCTGTTGTACCATGGTGGTTTGTGTGTTGCTGTGAAGCTGAGTAATAGACCAGTAGGGTCACCATGGTAGACAGGTTTCAGTGGAGCTTCCAGCCTAAGACAGACTTGGAAGAAGGAAGGAGCTATCCACTTCTCAAAGAATTGGCCAGTAAAAACTTTTTGAATAGTAGTGGAATACTGTCTGATAAATTACTGGAAAACTTAATGAATAGCTTTGAAACATTGTCTCATATAGTGCCAGAAGATGAGCCCCTCAAGTCAGAAGGCACTCAAAATATGACTGGGAAAGAGCTGCCTCCTAAAATAAAGTCAACTTTACTGATGTTGATGGAGTAAATCTTTCTGGAACTCCACTTGCTGATGTGGCATGACTCAAAATGAGTAGAAACAGCTCTAACCAGCCACCAACAATCATAACATGGAATTCACAAAGTGTAAATCTAAGAAAACTGAAAGTTGTCAAAAATGAAATGGAATGCATAGAGATTGATATCTTATGCATTAGTGAGCTGAAATGGACTAGTTTGGCCATTTTGTATCAGACAACCATATGGCCTACTTTGCCAGGAATGATGAATTGAAGAAGAAAGGAATGGCATTCATCATCACAAAGAATGTTTCAAGATCTATCTTGAAGTACAATGCTGTCAATGATAGGATAATATCCATATGCCGGCAAGGAAGGCCACTGAATACTACTATTATTCAAATATATTCACTAACCTCCAAAGCCAAAGAGGAAATTGAAGATTTTTCCAATTTCTGAAGTTTGAAATTGACCAAATATGCAATCAAGATGTATTGATTGTTACCAGTGATTGTAAAGCAAAAGTTGGAAACAAAGAACAATCACCAGTACTTGGAAAATATGGCCTTGATGATAGAAACTACATTGAGAATCACATGATAGAATATTGCAAGACCAACAACTTATTCAATGCAAACACCTTTCTTCAACAAAATAATAGCATTTATACACGTGAACTTCACCAGATGGAATGTACAGAAATCAGATCAAATACATCTGTGGAAAGCAGTGATGGAGAAACTCAATATCTTCAAACAAAACCAGTGGAACAGACCATCAACTGCTCATATGCAAGTTCAAGGTGAAGCTGAAGAAAATTAAAATAAGTCATGAGAGCCAAAATATGACCTTGATTATATCCCTACTGAATGTAGAGATTATTTAAAGAACAGTTTTGATACATTGAACACCAATAAAGGAAGAAGTCAAAGCTGCAATGAATGAACTGGCTAAGAACAAGGCTCCAGGAATTGATGGCATACCAATTGAGATATTTCAACAAACAGATGCC
>NW_006922090.1:1122506-1123619 GCF_000298275.1 Orycteropus afer afer | reverse complement strand
TCATCCATAAAGAAAGCTAAAGGTTATTAAAAAAGGCTGGAAAGGAAGAGAAGACCAAAATAGATGTCAGAAGAGATGCTGAAACTTGCTCTTGGACAGAAAGTAGCTAAAGCAATGGAAGAAATGACAACATCAGAGAGCTGAACAGAAGATTTCAAAGAGCAGCTTGAGAAGACAAAGTCAATTATTATAATGAAATGTGCAGAGACCTAGAATTGGAAAACCAAAAGGGAGGAACATGCTCAGCATTTCTCAAACTGAAAGAACTGAAGAAAAACTCCAGCCTCCAGTTGCAATTTTGAAAGATTCTGTGGGCAAAATATTGAATGATGCAGGTCACATCAAAAGAAGATGGAAGGAATACACAGAGTCACTGTACCAAAAATAATTGGTCAATATTCAAACATTCCAGCCTGTGGCATATGATCAATAACCAATGGTATTGAAGGAAGAAGTCAAAGCTGCCTGAAGGAATTGGTGAAAAACAAGGCTCCAGGAATTGAAGGGATGCCTGTTGAGATCTTTCAACAAACAGATGCTGTGCTGGTTCTTACTCATCTATGCCAAGAAATTTAGAAGAAAGCTACCTGGCCAACTGACTAGAAGATATCCATACTTGTACCCATTCCAAAGAAAGGTGATCCTACAGAATGTGGAAATTATTGTACAATATCTTTAATATCACACACAAGTAAAACCTTGCTGAAGATAATTTGAAAACAGTTGCAGCAGTATATTAACAAGAAACTTCCAGAAATGCAAGACGGATTCAGGAGAGGATGTGGAACGAAGGATATCATAACTGATGTCATATGGATCTTAGCTGAAAGGAAAGAATACCAAAAAGATGTTTGCTAGGGTTTTTTGACTATGCAAAATGATTTAATTCCATAGATCATAACAAATTATGGCTAACAATGAGAATTCAAGAACACTTAATTTTGCTCATGAGAAATCTGTACATAGATCAGGAGGATGTTGTTCAAAAAGAACAAAGGGATATTCCTCGATCAACGGATTTAAACCAAGAGGATGGTTGAAAATCAGGAAGGGAGTATGTCAGGGTTCTTTCCTTTCACCATACTTATTCAAACTGTTGTTGTTGTTAAGTGC
>NW_006922090.1:1111554-1118721 GCF_000298275.1 Orycteropus afer afer | reverse complement strand
GTTAATTGGTTTCCCTTTTCTTTGTTGAAGAGGGTCTGTGCAGTCCTTCTGCCTAATCCGCCATCTTGCCAGAACCAGCATGTTACAAAAATTTTTGAATTATCTTCAGCAAAACTTTAGTGGTGTGTGATATTACTGATATTTCAGGATAATTTCCACATTCTGTGGGAGGACCTTTCTTTGGAATAGGTAAAAAAAAAATGGATTTCTTCTAGTCAGTTGTCCAGGTAGCTGTCTTCCAAATTTCTTGGTACATATGAGTAAATGCCTTAAGCATGACATCCATTTGTTGAAACATCTCAATGGATATTCTGTCCATTCCTGGAGCACAGATTTTTGCCAATTCCTTCAGTGCGGTTTCAACTTCTTTCAGTACCATTGTTTCTTTCATTTTTTAATGCATTTTATTGAAATACAATTTATGTACAGTGAAATACACAAAACTAAAATGACATGGGTCAATGCATTTATTTTCCAGTTTTCTCTCCCCTCCTTTCCCACCCCTGGCAACCAACAAAGAAAGTTTCCCTGCATATATAAGGCTTTCCATGACCCTCCACAACAATGAACTAATACTATCTTTGTCTTTCTGTGATTGACTTATTTCACTCATCTTAATGTCCTTCAAGTTCATCCATATTATGCAGTGCTTTGCAGACTCTACATTATTCTTTAGTCCTGCATAGCATTCCAGTATGTGTATGTACCATAGTTTGGTCATCCACTATTCTGCTGATGGGCACATAGGTTGTTTCCATCTTTTGGTATTGTAAATAGTTCTGTGATGAACATGAACATGCATGTATCTGTTGCTATCCTGGGTCTCACCTCTCTAGGATATATACCTAGTAATGGGATTGTTGGGTCAATTTGTATCTTGAATTCCAACTTTCTAAGGAACCACCGTATTGCTTTCCACAGTGGTTGTATCACTTCATAGTCACACAAGAAGTGTACCAGATTCCCAATCTCTCCACATACCCACCAGCATTTGTTATTTTCTGTCTTATTGAACTTTGCCATCAGTGCTGGGGTGAGATGGTATATCTCATTGTTGTTTTGATTTGCATCTCTCTGACAGCCAATGATTGTGATCCTCTTTTCATGTATTAGCTGACCACCTGAATATCCTGCTTGGTGAAATGTCTATTCATGTGTTCTGACCATTTTTCAATTGGATTGTTAATGCTTTGGTGTTGAGGCATTGGAGTTTTCCATCAGTCTCAGAGATATGTCCCTTGCCAAATATGTAATTATCAGTAAATATGAATTTGTTGCTATCATTTTTATCATGTGCTTTTTCATTGTGTTGATTTATTTGTTCCATGTAATTTTCTATGCTGAGCTTGTTTTGTTTATGAATCATGTTATCACTTCCTTCATTCCTATTGTTTTAGTTTTTGCTGAAAACTTATGCTGGTCCTCTTTTTTATTTTGATGTGAAGGTTTATCATTTTTCTCTGAGATTACCCTGTGATGTATAGTTTTCTTATAAGTGTAGAAAAGTCTGTTCTAATCTTGTAGTTGTCTTGACTTCCCTACCATCTAGAAGTTCTGTAACAGTACCGATTTTTTTCCCTCTTTTTGGTTTGTAGTTGTTCTCATTTGTCAGTTGGTGTCTCTGGTTCCCTGTTTACAAACTTGTAGGCTTATTTACTTTGGATACTTCCATATCTGGGTTGGTTTCTGGGTTATATCATCATGTGTGTTAATGGTCAATTATTGTTGGCTGTTGTTGCTTCTCTGTCCAAAGGGCTCCCTTTAGCATCTCTTGTAAGGTTGGTCTGGTTTTAACAAATTCCCTTAATTTCTGCTTATCTGAAAATGTCCTAATTTCACCATCATATTTGAGGGACAATTTTGCTGGGTATATAATTCTTGGTTGGAAATTTTCTTTTTCTTTCATAGTTTTATGTATGTCATCCCATTGCCTTCTCACCTGCATGGTTTCTGTTGAGAAATCCTAGCTTAGTCTTATTAGTTGACCTTTGTAGGTAACTTTTTGTTTTTCCTATGCTGCTCTCATGATTCTTTCTTCATCTTTGGTTTTGGTGAGTTTGATGATGACATGTCTTGTTTTTTTCTTTTGCGGTCTGTCCTGTTTGGGGTTCGTTGGACTTCTTGAATGGATATATTCTTATCTTTCATCATATCAAGGACGTTCTCCTCCAACAAATCTTGGACAATTTTCTCAGTGGTTTCATTTTTCTCTTCCTGTTCTAGAATTCCAGTGACATGTAGGTTATTCCTTTTGATGGTATCCCACATGAACCTTAGACTTTCTTCATTTTGTTTTGGTATTTTTTCTGATTGATCCTTTTCCAAGGAAGTATTCTGGTATTTGTCTTCAATCTCATTCATTCTGTCTTCCATTGTATCAATTCTACTCCTTTGCCCTTTCAATGTATTATCTATTTCTGAGAATTTAGTATTAATCTTCTGGATTTCTATCTGTAAATTTAGAATCATTTCTAATTTTTCATTTTTTTGTCATTTTGTTCTTGTATTTTCTTCCAAAATCCTTCTAGTATTTGTCTGTGTTTCCCTTGGTCTATCTCTCAATCCTTTGAAGATACCTAAATATAATTCTTTTGAATTCCTTATCAGGGAGTTCAAATGCTGCACCTTCCTCAGGGATATGTTTTGGGTCTGTATCCTGGTTTTTTGTTTCTCTTGCTTTATCATGCTTCTTTGTTTGGACTGTGATGCTTTATTGTCTCTGAGGCATTGTGACGTTTTTGTGTTTATAATTAGTTGGTGATTATATGTTGGAGTGACTTGCCCACAATTTTCTATTTCTTTGGTTTTTTTGTATGCTATCTATCCAGGCAAAGTATTGTGCTGTGCTCCTGTATTCACTAGTTGACAGCAATTATACACTCACCACCGTCTCCTTTCCTTTGTCAGCCTCTCATATGTCCTTGCTGACCCTGGTAAACAGAACATGTTCTTAGGTCCCTGAAATCTGAATGAGAATGCTATCCCTTTAAAATCCAAAATGGCAGCCACTTGAAAATATTCAAAATGGCTGCAACTTTAGTCACTTTAAATATCGAAAATGGCCACTGCTTGTAAACATTCAAAAAGGCTGCACCCTCAGTCACTTTAAATATCCAAAATGGCTGCCACGTGTGAGCAATCAAAATGGCTGCACCCTCTGGACAGCAGAAAGTCCACAGCTCTGGTTGACTCCCTCCTTGCTGGTTCTCTTCCTAGTCATAGGCCCCACAGCAATTGTCCCTGCAGCCTTTGGTGACTGGGGCTAATCTTTAGGTCAATTCTTAGGTCCCATCAACACTTGGAAATATTCAGGTTGTTGGTCTCTTCAGATTAGCTGACAGTCCACAGCTCTGACCATCTCTGTACTCACTGTTTTTGTTCAGGGTTTTCCAATAATTGGTGCCTAATCCACTTGTGTGTAGTTCCTTTCAAAGCTCAGGGCTCCAGGATTATCTTCTGTATCTCTGTCAATTGGTTTTTCTTCTCTTTGTTGAAGAGGGTCTGTGTCACTTGTCTGCTTATTTCTCTATCTTCCAGTATCATTCTTTCTTGATCATATTTCACCTCCTGAAAGGAAGAACACTGACCAATTCTTTTTGATATAGTGACACTGTGTATTCTTTTCATGTTTCCTGTATCAGTTAATATTTTGAAACACAATGTTTCAATTTTGCAATTCGAGGCTTGATTTTTTCTTCCTTTCTTTCAGCTTGAGAAATATGGACTACGTTCTTCCTGTTAGGTTTTCTAACCTCATGTCTTTGCATATTTCATTATAATAATTGATTTTGTCTCTTGAGCTTCTTTTTGAAATCTTTTGGAATAAATTATATCAAGTAAACAATGCTGAAAAATGGTATTTGCAATGCATAAGTCGTTGGTCTTGCAAAATTCTATCACACGATCTCTGCTGTTGTTTCTATTTTCAAGCCATATTTTCCAATTACCAGTGATTCAACTCACCAGTGATATTTGAACAACAACAACAAAAAGACTTCCAAATACAAGCTCTCTCAAGACATCCTGAAAATATGATTTTAAATATATTTTCTTTAAGTGAAAGAGGAAATTTTGAGTATGTCATTTTAGAAGTTTATGAGCATAAAGGCAGATGCACAATATAATTACTTGTGATTAACCTGAACTTCTGCTAAATTTACCCTTGCTTACACATGAATTCAAGCTATGTAAACAGGCTGGATTTTTTAAATAGAGGTAAATTATAGTGAAAATTATTTTATACCCCTGGAGTTGAATAAAAGATGAAATGTTTCTTGCAAAATATTTCATATTTTATTTCATTTTTCTATTTATCAGAGATCATTATTATTTTAATCTTCTACTGAGCTTATAAATAATTATAAAATATATACTCATTTGAAGGGAGTGCTGGTGGCATAGTGCCTAAGGCACTGGACTGCTATCCAGAAGGCTGGCAGTTCAAACCCATCAGCCACTTCTCTGAAGGAAGGTTGGGCAATTTATTTCCATAGTGATACTGCCTTGGACACTCAAGGAGGGGTTGCTTAGTTGGATCTGACTTGATGGAAGTGAGTTTGGTGTGTTTTTTTGGACTTATTTGTAGTTTCAAAAATTATAATGCTTAGTAATGTGGGATGTTGGGAGCTTAGTGGTAGAGTCCTCACTTACAGTCACTGTGGTTTTGTGTGTTGCTATGATGTTGAATAGTGCCTAAGGCACTTGACTACTAACCAGAAGCCTGGAAGTTCAAACCCACAAGCCACTCCTTGGAAGGAAGATGGGGCCATCTACATCTGTAGTGATATTGCCTCAAAAACACAAGGAAGGGTTGCTATGAGTTGGGTCCAACTCAAGAGCACATAACAACAACAACTACATGATGTTGAATAAATAATAAATTTCAGTGGAGCTTCAAGACTAAGATGGGCTAAGAAGAAAGGCTTGGTGACCTATATATGAAAATCATCCAAAGAACATCCTTTGGATCATAATGATCTAATGAACAACTGCTCATGGAGATGCCACACAAAACAAAACACCAAACACACTGCTGTCAAGTTGGATCTTACTCATAGCAACCCCTCCTTGGGTTTCCGAGGCAGTATCACTACAGAAGTAGATTGCCTAACCTTCCTTCTGAGGAGTGGCTGGTGGATTTGAACCACCTATCTAGGCCATAATTCATTCTGTTGTACATAGTGTCTTCATGAATTGTGGCTGATCTGGTAGTAGCTGAGAACAACAAAAGTAGTAGTTATGATATTTTTTTAAAGTCAGGAAAATGTTATCCCATCAATATTTTACCCAACTTCTTAAAATATTACTGAATTTGTAAACTGATATAACATCAGAAATGATATAATTAATAACCTAATTGCTAATTACACTGTAATTATTTATTATACTGTTCACAAAGCACTTTGTACAGAAACTAAGAGACTCATTAAATCAGTAGAAGTATAAAACAGTTATAGCAGAATGGCAATTCATATTTGCTTTAGAAATACTGGCAGAGAGGAAATGTGTATGTGACAGTAACAGAGTTTAATTTGTTTCAGCTAAATTATACTGTGTTTTAAAGGAGAGTAATTTGGGAAGTTTTTCCTTATGCAAGCATATTAAGTAACTCAGCTGAATGAAGAACTCTAGAGAGAGGAGAAATTTAACATTAGAGGAAATTTAATAATTACAGCTTTTGACTTTTGGTATTGGCTTTGTGTCCAGCTCTATACCTTTAATACTTTTGTTCACACTTTCAGGCTGTGATTCATGTTGAAAAGTTCCAAAAGTCCACAAAGTTAGGGGTTCTCTGATGTCCTCATAGTCTAGTATCAACTTGTATTGAATTATTTTTTTTGGTTATTATCTATAATTGAATTTTTAGACTATCAGTTTTGTCTTCAGCCTATTTATCAATTTGAAGTGCTTACTCTTCAAATTATTTAAGCATTTCTCTTATCCAGTTACATCTCCAGCCTGTTTCCCCATCTTCCCCAAGAAGCCCATACTAAGAAATTTGGAGTTACTCATTAGCATTTGCCTTAGGCAGGACATTGGCCTAAGGAAGCCCCATTGTATCATGGTCCGGTGTCAATGGTCCTGAGTTAGAGATCTAATTTCATTCAGGGAAATGACCATGTTCTGGAAAGTATGCATACCATTAAATATCATTTGATTTATAGTGTTTGCATGGTTGCAAAATGTACCAATTATTTTTAAATTTATGTCATCCAATATCCTGTTAAAATAGGATATATTTTCACCTTACTATTTTTCAAGGAAACAATTGGGGTGCAGAAAGAAGTAAGTGAGGTGCTGAACTAGAAACTTGTTTCAGAACATAAGAAAGACACATTTCAGCACAGGTAATAGAATGACTTGAAAAAGCACACCAAAAACCCATTTTTCAGAGGCAATTAAAGTAAAAGTAACTGCTAAATCCACAAAAATCAGAAGGACATTATAATACAATTACCCTGTAGTAAGTTTTGTTACGGTGATATCGTACAGCAAGTATTATGAACTGGGAACATACAGAGAGAGAAATGGAGGAAGATGAAATAGCTCATGCTAGCCTAAACAAAATCCCATTCTTTCTGAATATTTCCAAAGGGAATATACTTAAAGGATGCAATACATTAAAAGTACTCAGTTATTTTTAATCTTTGCTGTAAAATAATGAAATTGTACATTGGTGAATAATGGTGAGCTACGTAAAGGACACTGTTAAAGGCTGAATTGTGTCCCACAAAAACATGTGCTAAAATCCTAATCCTTATCTGGAAATAAGGTATTTGAAAACATTATTAGTTAAATTAGCCTGAGCACATATTGCAATAAGATAGGCTCTAGTCCAACTTGAATGAAATCCTTATAAAAGAGGAAAAGAAATACAGAGAGACGTGGCCATGGGACCACAGAGTCATGATGCCGCTACAAGCCAGTAAACAACTATGACTGCCTGAAGCTTGGAGCAACAAGAAAAAAAAGTTTCGCTAAAGTCCACTGAGAAAACAGGAATTAAGGGAAATTTAATTTGGTAGAAAACACACAAAGATTCCTTTTAAGAATTCTCTAAATATATTTTTCTTCCTGTGTTTTTTGACACATATAGTTGTAAAAAACTGCCTAGGAAATTTGGACTTGGAATTTTATTATCAAAAATGAATATTTAGGAGAGATCTG
>NW_006922090.1:1109347-1110493 GCF_000298275.1 Orycteropus afer afer | reverse complement strand
ATCCCCAGATACTGCAGGTTTTCTTTTTTTTTTTCTTCTTTTTATTCCCTTTTTTATTTTTTTGGGTTACTGTTCCTGTGTGATTACATGGTGTGTTTTTCATCCATGGACTTTTAGTTTTTTGATGGTTATTCAATTGTAATTTGTGTCTAACTGAGTGGGAGACAACAACAGTCCCCATAAGACACAAACTACACCCACACCTCCTGCAACTTCACTTATTGAGCGAGAACCACTAACTCCTTCTCCACCAATGAACCAATAATAAAAAACCACCAAGAAGATCCTGAATCACCCTCAGCTGCTCTTCACAATCAGTTAACAGAGATCTAAATGCAACAAGGCCACAATGCCTCAGAAACAACAGACTATCACAGTCCACACAAAGAAGAAGGATAAAGGTGGAAACAAGGGAACAGGATACAGACCCAAAACACACCCCTGAGGAAGAAGCAGCATTGGAACTCTCTGATAAGGAATTCAAAAGAATTATCTTTAGGTGTCATCAAAGGTTTGAGAGACAGACCAAAGAAAACACAGAAAAAATCCTTAGAAAAATTTTGGAAGAAAATACAAGAACAAAATGAAAAATTAGAAATGATTCTAAATATACAAATAGAAATCCAGAAGATTAATACTAAATTGTTAGAAATAGATAATGTATTGGAAGGGCAAAGGAGAAGAATTGATGCAATGAAAGACAGAATTAATGATATTGATGACAAATACCTGAATACTTCCTTGGAAAGGGATAAATCAGAAAAAAAAATCAAAACAAAATGAAGAAAGCCTAAGTTTCATGTGGGATACCATCAAAAGGAATAACTTATGTGTCATTGGAAATCCAGAATAGGAAGAGAAAAACAAAACCACTGAGAAAATTGTCCAAGATTTGCTGGAGGAGAACTTCTCTGAAATGATGAAAGAGGAGAATATATCCATTCAGGAAGTCCAATGAACCCCAAACAGGATAGATTCCAAAAGAAAACCACCATGACACATCATCATCAAACTCATCAAAACCAATGACAAAGACAGAATCCTGAAAGCAGCACAGGAAAAACAAAAAGTTACCTACAAAGGACAGCCAGTAAGAATAAGCTCTGATTTCTCAGCAGAAGCCATGCAAACGAGAAGGCAATGGGA
>NW_006922090.1:1106228-1107527 GCF_000298275.1 Orycteropus afer afer | reverse complement strand
AATAAGTCAATCACAAAAGGACAAATATTGTATTAGTCCATTATTGTAAAAGTTAAGGAAAGGTTTATCTATAGAAGGAAATTTTCTTTGTTGGTTACAAAAAAGGGAGGGGAGTGGAGGGAAGGCTGTAAGATAGATAGAGATAAGTACTGATTTGGTTGAAGAGAAGGGCAATGTACCAAATGTGAGTGACCAATATGACACCACTGAGGATGAGAAAGACATAGAAAGGTACGTGGGAGGTATAGACAACAAAAATGTACACTTTTGCACATGCAGTACTGTGTTGTTAGTGAAGGCAAACATGGGTATATGGGTGGATAGATGGGTGGACAGGCTAAATGATTAGATATGTCTATGAAATGGGGAGGGTATCCAGGAACATATATAGAGTTGACAGAAAATGGTCCTATAAGTTTATGTGAATGATCAGAATTCCTAGGTGTATAGTAGAACCAACAAGGTGCAAGGTTGTGGTCATGGCTTGGTCACAGCCAGGTACCCAGAGGGACTGAGTAGTTAAACCTGAGGGCTTGGGACCATAGTTGCAGGGGAAATCAATCTCAATTGACATAATATACTATACAAAACATTGTTCCACCTCCTATTTTAGCGAGTAGTGACTGGGATCTTAAAAGGTAGCAAGCTGCTATCTAGATGCAATAATGGATCTCTCCTCATCCAGAGCAAAGGAGAATGAAGAAAATTAAAATTCATGGAAACAATTAGTCCTAGCGACTGGTACACCATCCAATCTGCAGACTATACAACTATGAGACCAGAAGAACTAGATGGTGCCTGGCTACTACTGTCATCCACTTGGAAGGTGATCTATGTATGTGACCCTTGATAGAGAGGGAGAACAATGTGGAACTAAACTCAAAATCATTTGGAGAAAAAAAACAAAAAGGTGGGGACCAGGTTTGTTTGTCCAATAGAGCCTGGTCGAATCACTGAGACTATGGCCCCTAGCTGCCCTTCAGGTCTGGAACTGAACCCACACCTGTGGTTTCCAGTCAAACGAAATACAGTCATATGAGTTGAACCTTTACCTCAAGTAGATACCCTCCTTGGAGAGAACAATCATGGGATAAAGAAGGGCTGCTTATGCACAGGGAGACAGCTCAAGGGGCAGGAGTGTATGAAGGGATGGACACTGGGAAGAGGTAACTACGGGGAGGAAGTGGGAGGGGAGCTGTTCTATTGTGGTAAACTGTGGTCAGTGACATGAGACAAAGTATATGTGAACTGCTGTATGGAAAGTGAACTTGCTCTGTAAATCTTCACCCAAATCACAAT
>NW_006922090.1:1099162-1103912 GCF_000298275.1 Orycteropus afer afer | reverse complement strand
AGCATTACAGATAGATACCCAAAACAAAAACGAAAACCCACTGCCATCTAATCGATTCCTACTCATATACACCTCCACTGAATTTATGAGGTGGTAAATTTTTATGGAGGTAGATTTGCCAGTCTCGCTTCCACAGAGTGGCTGGTGGGTTTGAACCTCCAACCTTCTGGTTAGCAGTCAGCATCATTGCTGCTGATTCACCCATTTATTTAAACTATTAAAAATGTAGTGTATTATTAAATAAAACAAATGTATGATACTATAATCACAATATAAAAATGCTGTTTAATTTTGCTTCTTTCATAACATTGTGAAGCACCTTGTTACATGCCATCGATTCAACCCCAACTCCTAACAACTCCATGCATAACAGAACTAAACACTGCCTGGTTTGGCACTACCCTCACAATCCTTGCTATGCTTGAGCTCATTGTTGTAGCCACTGTGTTAATTCATCTCACTGCGGATCTTCACTTTTTTCTCCAACTGTCTACTTCATGAAATATGATGTTCTTCTCTAATGACTGGTCCCTTCTGACAATATGACCAAATAAGTGAGACAAAATCTGATGTTCAGTTTTATCTGAAAAGTTACAGGATAGTATTATTGATAGCTGCTAGTTTCAGGGAAGCATACAGTAAGTTATATCGTCATGGCAAAAATAATTTGTATGAGCTTCTAATCTGTATTTTTAAAGCATATGTTTTAAAAAACTGGCAGTGCACATAACACTGGTGCATAGATTGATATTTTGTTTATTCTTATATATCTGATGCTACCATCATGATTCTTTAAAATATACTTTAAATATCAGCATGTTCAGAATTAATAAACGTGAAATTATAATTATATAGGTTAATATATCGTATAAATATGCATGACATATCACTAAATGCATGTGGGTATTGATACAGCTACATGTATGCCCATATGCGTATGTACATATCATATACATATGAAAAGAGAGTGTTGTCTTGCTTTTGAAACAACGAATGCATTTCATGCATCTCCACGGTTTCTAGAGTCAAATTTCTGCACTATAACTAATCCACCATTAGGCTATTTTCTTGGTTCTCTGTGCTGCTATAACAAACATACCACAAGTGGATGGCTTAAAAAACAGGAATTTATTCTCTTACAGTTTAGGAGGCTAGAAGTTCAAATTCAGAGTGACAGCTCCAGGGGCTCAGTGGAGGTCCCTCAGTTGTGCTTCAGCTCTGTCTTTTAGTGCAGGCCCACTGGAGCTAGAAAAATCTCCTAACTCAGGCAGCTAGGCTGCTGAGGCTGAAGAACGTAAGGTTGACAGGTAAAATGGTACAGATCCAAGATCAGCAGGCACCATGGCATGTTCAAGTATGAAACAGTCCCAAGACTGGCAAGCAACATGGCAGACCAAAACTTGGCCAAATGTAGGGTCCAGATGTGCCAAAAGCTACGGATTTTCCACATATACTTTCCACATATAAGCAAGCCACACCCTGAAGGCAACTAATTAGCTGGTCAGAGCAGATTCTACCATAGAGTTGATTCCAATCTTATCAAGGGGAATAACAACACTGAGCTGCCAAGCACTCAAACCACAGCCCAGCCAAGTTGACACACAACCTCAATTATCACAGCTATTAAAAGTCAAAATCTTTCAAAATGAAACATTTTATTTCATTAAGAGCTATTATATAATACTGACAGACTTTTGAACTTATTACTCATCATTTTGCTGTTGTGGTGGTGTTTTCAACTGCCTCATATGCATGTGAAAGTTGGACAATGAATAAGGAAGACTGGAGAGGAGTTAATGCTTTTGAATTGTGGTGTTGGCAAAGAATGAAGAAAGTACTGTGGACTGCTGACACAACTAACAAATATGTCCTGGAGGAAGTGCAGCCAGTATGCTCTTTGGAAGCGAGACTGGCCAGACTTCATCTCACCTACTTTGGTTATGTTGTCAGAAGGCACCATTCTCTGGAGAAGGATGTCATGTTTGGTAAAGTGGAAGGATAACGAAAGAGGGGAAGTCCCTCAACAAGATGGAGTGACGTAGTGGCTACAGCAATGGGCTCAGGTATAATAGGAATTGTGTAGACTGTATTCTTCAATCTTCATCAGTAAGTGCCTCAAGTCATCCTCATTTTCAGCAAGCAAAGTTGTGTCATCAGCATATCACAGGTTGTTAATGATTCTTCCTCCAAATTTGATGCCACATTCTTCTTTATATAGTTCAGCTTCTCAGATTATTTGCTCAGCTTACAGATTGAATAAGTATGGGGAAAGGATAGAACCCTGACACACTCCCTTCCTGATTTTAAACCATGCAGTGTCACCTTGTTCTGTTCAAACAACAGCCTCCTGGTCAAAGTACAGGTTCCTCATGAGCACAATCAAGTGTTCTGGAATTCCCATTTTTCTCAATGTAATCCACAATTTGTTATGATCTACACAATTAAATGCCTTTGCATAGTCAAAAAACACAAATAAAAATCTTTCTGGTATTATTTTTTACTTTCAGCAAGAATCCTTCTGACAGCAGCTATGATATCCCTTGTTCCACATCCTCTTCTGAATCCAGCTTATACTTCTGGAAGTTCTCTCTCAATATACTGCAGCAACTGTTTTTGAATTATCTTCAGTAAGATCTTACTTGCATGCAATATTAATGTTATTGTTTAATAATTTCCACATTCTGTGGAAATTATATAATGTTATATATTATATGCTGCATGTTTTATGTTGCATGTTACATGTGCATGTTACATGCTGAACATTACAAGTTACATGCTATATGTTATTTATACATGGAGAGAGAGAGAGAGATTAATCTTAGGGAAAAGGCTCACACATTTGTAGAGGCTGACAAGTCCAAGTCCAAAGGCACAAGTTCATGGGTCAAATATCATGCTGCAGGCTTTTCCTGACTCACACAGCTGCAGGTGCTGATGATCCCAAGATCATATTATGTATCAAAAGCTGGCCACACTCCTGAGGAAACTCCCTTTCAACTGTGTGGATGCTCACAGAACAGCTCATCATGGAGGTGATTACATTACAACTATTAAATCACTGAGAATCATGGTCCAGTCAAATTGACTCACAACCTTAACTATCTGACTAGACCGTATGTTTATGTTAGTTTTTAGTTTTTAGTGATATTTTGTTGTTTCTCTGGTGAAAGTTTATATAGGAAACTAAGGTTCAGTTTAGTTTTATTTTATTGCTTTTGTATACTATTTACCACTACGTAATAATTATAACTGACTCCAGATTTTGTAACTTTCCACGTTCCTTCTCTACTTTGATCATAGGATATTTTTATTTTCATAATAGAATTATACTGCATGTTCAGCCATTTCTTTCTTGTCCAATGCTTTGCAGAATAGTAAACACTTTGAATGCATTGTTCAATAAAATAGTCACTCTTACGTTTCATATTAATTATATACAGATGCATTATCTGTGCATATTCTTTTCCTTTCCTCTATTCTCCCACTTTTGCTCAGCTGATTCCACTGATTTCCACTACCCACATATTGAATTCTTGCTAAGTTTTTGAAAAAAAATTTGTGAAGAAAAACTATTTGAATATAGCAGCACTGGTCTAACAATAAAGAGTCAATATGCTGAACCTGAGTAAAGTGTTCCACTCAAAGATTTCCCAACTTTCTTTTAAGCAGATATTTTGTACATTACAATTGAGGACATAAAGTTTTTGTACTTATTACCTTCTTTCTTTTTAAATTGTAGACTATTGCTTACCATTTTGTATTATCGACTAAGAATTTTCAATAATTAGATATTTAGCTCAATTACGTCTTGGATATTCGGTCCTAGTATTTTATTTATTACTCAATTCAATTGCACTGCATTCATGTAATCCAGTTGCACACATGTAACCCAGTTTGTAAAATAACATCCTTTTCATTTCTCATAATATGATCCTTTGTGGAAACCT
Source organism: Orycteropus afer afer (assembly GCF_000298275.1). Taxonomy (NCBI): domain Eukaryota; kingdom Metazoa; phylum Chordata; class Mammalia; order Tubulidentata; family Orycteropodidae; genus Orycteropus; species Orycteropus afer. The sequence continues at coordinate 1,099,965 of NW_006922090.1, read as the reverse complement.
TCTTTGAATCTAAGGTATTTCCCAGGACTGTTATTCTATGTAACTCTTTCTATTAGACTCCAGTGGGTACTGAAGAGATATTCTATGGCCCATGATTCTCAGAGCTTGCTTATATATAGTTCTTGGTTTTTTCTGACCATCTCAATTCACAACTCCTATGATTATGATGTTGCAATGATGTAAGATATTTTAACTGATAATTATCCTGAAACCAAATCACACTCACTGCCATCAAGTCATTTCCAACTCACAGCATCTTCCATTGGGTTTTCAAGGCAGTAAATCTTCACAGAAGCAGATGGCCTCACCTTTCTTCCATAGAGCAGCTGGTGAGTTTGAACCACCAATCTTTTGGTTAGTAACTAAATGCCCTGACCACACCACCACCAAGATTTTCTTTATTTTAATCAAGTAAGCCTAGAATGATTAATCCTTAATCTTACTACCCAAAAAAGACATAATTATTAAGTTTTTCACTTTTATATGTCATTCTGTATTAACTACCATTTTCAAAGGAGAAAAATTAAATGGAAGACATGATTTCCTGTCATTTGAATACAAGAGGTGTTTTGAAGTTGAAATGTAATATAAATTGCAGTGCTAAAAAGAAGGCTTTGGTTAGACTTTAAAATCAGTACACAACTGTTTTTGATTCCACTACTATTCCTAATTATATGCCATACTTCCTGACTTTTAATCCCCTTTCTCCTGCTCTTCCCTCCTGCTACTTTGGGTGTCCCTGAGTTGTCTCTCCTCACCTGTAACCCTGGGCTGACAAGGCTGAACAAGGCTCCGGGAATTGA
>NW_006922090.1:1094978-1097588 GCF_000298275.1 Orycteropus afer afer | reverse complement strand
CAAAGGCAGCTAATATTAAAATATATTCCTATCTCTTCTTCAATGTTTTTTTACTGAGTGTAACTTAAAAATATATTGGTTATATGCAAAATGAAAATTTCATTATATGTTTAATAGCTCAAAGAACTCAAAAACAGTGAAATTATTTAGGAAAAATTATGTGTCATTCAAATGTATTGAATATAAACAGTGATCTAAGGAAAATTAAAAAAAAAATGAAAAAAAAAAACTTTATACTATGCTATTTGAATCTTATTCAAACCTAAAGTATAAAATTATTTGCTCAAAAAATAAAATATTTTCCTTACATAATCTTTGGTATACTGGGTCTGGAAGTGTATTATTTTTTCAAAATGTTATTATAAAGAGATTATTATTATTATTATTATTATTATTATCATTATTTCCTGCAATAATGAATAAAAATGCAAAACCCTTTGTAGAATATGTGTTAAATATCTTAACATAGCTTATGTCTTACTACATCAAATATAGGATTTTGTTCTGGAGTTACAACAGGTAGCAATTTTCTAAATAGATGTTCTCAAAATGAATTATTATTTGATTCTCTGTGTATTGTATTATTTTATGGATCTAAAGATATAAAAAGAACCAATATAAAAAGAAAGAGACAAGAAACAACATGGTTTGAAGGGAATTGTGATATTGGGAAGCAATGAAAGAACAGAAGATTAAAATATTAAAATATTTTAATAACTATAGGGTGTATTTAGATAAATTTTAACATCAAGCAGTACTGTTAAATAAATAACTGAATCCAACACAAATTTACTAAAAGAGAGTACATTGGAAACAAATAAAAAATTATTATGTGTGAGTGTGTGTATACTTATGCCAACATTATTAAAGATTAAGAGCTATTCAAAATAAGTACAAAGTAATGACAATCTATTTAAAATAAATTAACAAATATTGTTTTACTTCTTCTTTGACAATTTAAATGTCATTTTCTTCCTTATTTTACCTTATCTCTGACATAGACTTCTAACATAATATTGAAAATTCAAACAAACTGCCTTGGAAACCCAAAGAGCAGTCTCTATGTGTCAGATCCGACTCATAGGCAGTGAGGTGTTTTATTTTTATTTTTTATTTTTTTGGTTTGGTACACCATGCTCATGGATAGGAAGACATTGTGAAACTATCAATATTACTCAAAGTGATCTACAGATATAATGCCATCCCTATCCAGATTCCATCAACTTTCTTTAAAGAAATAGAAAAACTCTTCACCAATTTAAATGGAAAGGAAAGAAACTCTCTGCAAGTAAAGCACTACTAAAGAAGAAGAACAAAGTAGGAGACCTTGTACTCCCAATCTCAAAATCTACACCATAGCCTCAGTAGTTAAAAAAACCTTGTACTGGTACAATGACAGAAACATACACCAATGGAACAGAGCTGAGGATCTAGTGGTTAAAACCTACCAGCCAGTCCTTGGAAGTAAGATGGGGCAATCTACTTTCGTAGTGATACTGCCTCAGAAACCCAAGGAGGGATCACTGTGAGTCGGGTCTGACTCAATGGTACCATAGTACCTGAGACATTTGACTGTTAACCAGAAGGCTGGCAGTTCAAACCCACCAGCTACTCCTCAGAAGGAAGGTTGGGCTATTTTCTTCCTTACTGATACCACCTCAGAAACCCAAGGAGGGGTCTCTATGAGTCAGAATCAACTTGAAGGCAGTGAGTTTGGTTTTCCTTTATTTTTATATTCCTTTCTTTGGAATGGCCACTAATGTGGGTCTCTTCCTGTCTGTTGGGCAGTTAGCTCTCTTCCAAATTTTTTGCATAAACAAGTAAGCACCTCCAGAGTTGCTGCCATTTGTTGAGACATCTCACTGGGTATTCTATCAATTCCTGAATTCTATTTTTTTGCCAGTTGTGTATTCCTTCCATTTTCCAATGCTTCTTACATCATAAAATATTTTGCCAATAGAATCCTTCAATACTGGAACTCAAGGCTTGACTTTCTTAAATTATTTCAACTTGAGAAATGCCAAATAAATTCTTCCATTTTGTTTTTCTATCTCCAGGTCATAACACATTTAATTATAATATTTTACTTCATCTTCTTAAGCCACCCTTTGAAATATTCTGTTCAGCTCTTTTGTTTCATCCTTTCTTCCGTTTGCTTTAACTAGTCTATGCTTAAATGCAAGTGCCAGGATCTCTCCTGACATCCATTTTGGTCTTTTTGTTCCTTTCCTGTCTTTTTAATGATCTTTTGCTTTTTTTCTTCACACATGATGTTCTTGATGTCATCAGAAAATTCACGTGGCTTTCATTCATTGGAGTTCAATGCCTCAAATTGTTTCTTTGTTGTGGTTGTTGAGAGGTGCTGTTGAGTCATCTCTGACTCATAGTGACCCTATGCACAGCAGAACAAAACATTGCTTGGTCCTGAGACGGCTCCATGATTCTTTCTATACTTGAGCCCATTGATGCTGCCACCGTGTCAATCCATCTTGTTGAGGGCTTTCCCCACTTTCATCGACCCTCCACCTTACCAAGCAAGACATCTTCTCCAGGCAATGGTCCCTTCTGACAACATGAACAAAGGAGGTGAGATGAAGTCTGGCCATTCTC
>NW_006922090.1:1086464-1091138 GCF_000298275.1 Orycteropus afer afer | reverse complement strand
TTTGCTCAAAAAATAAAATATTTTCCTTACATAATCTTTGGTATGCTGGGTCCAGAAGTGTATTATTTTTTTCAAAATGTTATTATAAAGGGTTTATTATTATTATTATTATTATTATTATTATTATTATTTTCCTGCAAGTAATGAATAAAATGCAAAACCCTTCGTGGAATATGTGTTAAATATCTTAACATAGCTTATGTCTTACTACATCAAATATAGAATTTTGTTGTGGCGTTACAATAGGTAGCAATTTTCCAAATAGATGTTCTCAAAATGAATTATTATTTGATTCTCTGTGTATTTTATTATTTTATGGATCTAAAGATATAAAAAGAACCAATATAAAAAGAAAGAGACAAGAAACTATGTTGTTTGAAGGGAATTGTGATATTGGGAAGCAATGAAAGAACAGAAGATTAAAATATTAAAATATTTTGATAACTATAGGGTGTATTTAGATAAATTTTAACATCAAGCAGTACTGTTAAATAAATAACTGAATCCAACACAAATTTACTGAGAGTACATTGTAAACTAATAAAAAATTATTATATGTGAATATGTGTATACTTATGCCAACATTATTAAAGATTATGAGCTATTAAAAATAAGTACAAAGTAATGACAATCTATTTAAAATAAATTAACATAATACTTTGAAAATAGTAGCAAAATTTACCCTTGAAAAACATAAAATTGAAATAATTGAAACTATTACTTTTACTCTTAATATTGGTATTATATTCAAATGTATTTCAAATGTCTCTTTCATTTAATGTTCATACCTAAGATTGAGGAAAAGAAGTAAATAATATATATTTTATTTGATGTTTAATATAAAGTATATAAGTATGAAGCCCCTTATTATCTACCAAAACACTATAAAACTGATATGAAAATTCATGCATTTCTTAATCTATCATACACTAATTTTGACTACATATGAGCCAGAAGAGGAGTTTACAAATAAATGTCAGCTGGGTTTTCAACATCCAATATTATTCTCAACCAGGAGAGACTGAAAGCATTCCCCTTTTGAATGGATATCAGGCAAGAATGCCCTTTATTATCACTTCTTTTCAATATTATATTAGAAGTCTGTGTCAGAGATAAGGTAAAATAAGGAAGAAAATGACATTTAAATTGGCAGAGAAGAAGTAAAACAATATTTAAAATGATATGATTTATACATAGAAAATCCCAAAGACTCAGTAAGAAAATTAAGGGAATGAATTGATAGTTTCAGCAAAGTGGCAGGATACAAGATCAAAATTCAAAATTCAGTCAGATTCCTTTAGACTAATGAAGACAACTCTTAAAAAGAACTCAACAAACAATACCATTGACAATAACCCACAGAAGGTGAATTACTTAGGAATAAATCTCACCAATGACACAAAAGACCTATACAAAGAAAACTACAAATCACATTATTAAAAGAAACCAAAAGAGACCTACACAGTGTCTAAGGCATTTGAATGCTAACCAGAAGGCTGGCAGTTCAAATCCACCAGTGACTCCTCAGAAGGAAGATTGGGCAATCTACTTCTGTACTTATACTGCCTTGGAAACCCAAAGAGCAGTATCTATGTGTCAGATCTGACTCATAGGCAGTGAGGTGTTTTATTTTATTTATTTATGTTTTTTGGTTTGGTACACCATGCTCATGGGTAGGAAGACATTGTGAAAGTATCAATATTACTCAAAGTGATCTACAGATATAATGCCATCCCTATCCAGATTCCATCAACTTTCTTTAAAGAAATAGAAAAACTCTTCACCAATTTAAATGGAAAGGAAAGAAACTCTCTGCAAGTAAAGCACTACTAAAGAAGAAGAACAAAGTAGGAGACCTTGTACTCCCAATCTCAAAATCTACACCATAGCCTCAGTAGTTAAAAAAACCTTGTACTGGTACAATGACAGAAACATACACCAATGGAACAGAGCTGAGGATCTAGTGGTTAAAACCTACCAGCCAGTCCTCAGAAGGAAGATGGGGCAATCTACTTTCGTAGTGATACTGCCTCAGAAACCCAAGGAGGGGTCGCTATGAGTCAGGTCCGACTCAATAGCACCATAGTACCTGAGACATTTGACTGTTAACCAGAAGGCTGGCAGTTCAAACCCACCAGCTACTCCTCAGAAGGAAGGTTGGACAATCTTCTTCCTTACTGATACCACCTCAGAAACCCAAGGAAGGGTCGCTATGAGTCAGATCTGACTTGACAGCAGTGTGTTATGTTGCTGTGTATATAACCAGAAAGCTAGCAGTCCCAATCTACGAGGCACTCCTCAGAAGGAAGATTGGGAAATCTACATCCCTAGAGATACCATCTAGGAAACCCAAGGAGGGTTCACTATGAGTTGGTATCAACTCGACAGCAATGAGGTTTTTTGTTTGTTTGCTTTTTTGTGATGGACAACTGATCTTTGACAAAGGGCCAAAGCTCATTAATTGGCGAATAGACAGTCTCTTTAATAAAGCATGCTGGTAAAACTGGATATCTGTTTTCAGAAAAATGAATTGAACCCAAGTCTCATCTCACACACAAAAATGAACTCAAATTGAATCAAAGACCTGAACATAAAGCTTAAAACTATAAAGAGCATCAATGAAAAAATAGGAACCAACTTTGTTATTGTTGTTGTTGTTAGATGCCAGCAAGTTAGCTAAAACTCACAGTGACTCTATATACAACAGAATGAATCACTCTTACTGGTGCACCATCCTCACAATACTTGTTGTACCTTAGCACATCATTGTAACCACTGTGTTAATGCATCTCTTTGAGTGTGTTCCCCTTGTTTGCTGACCCTCCACCTTAACAAGCATGTTATCCTTCTCCAGTGAATGGTCCCTCCTACAACATGACCAAAGTAGGTGAGATGAAGTCTGGCCCTTCTTACTTCCAAGGACCACTCTGGCTGCACTTCTTACCAGACAGATTTGTTAGTTCTTCTGGCAGTCATTGGTTCTTTTAGTATTCTTCACCAACACCACAACTCAACAGCATGAACTCTTCTTCAGTTTTCCTTATTCATTATCCAGCTTTCATGTGCATATAAAGGTACTGAAAATATAATGGCTTAGGTTAGGTGCACATTAGACTTCAAAGACACATCTTTTCAATTTAAAGAGGAATCTTGCAGCAGATTTGCCCTATGCAATACATCTGATTTCTTCGCTGTTGCTTCTACTGCAGTTGATTGTGGATCCAAGTAATATGAAATCTTTGACAACCTCAAAGTTTTTCATCAGTTTATCATGATGTTGCTAACTGGTCCAGTTGTAAAGATTTTCATTTTCTTTATGTTGAGATGTAATCCATACTGCAGACTGTAAACTTTAATCTTCATCAGTAACTACTTCAATCATCTTCACTTTCAGTAAGCAAGGTTGTGTCATCTGCAATATCACAAGTTGTTAATGAGTCTTCCTCCAAGCCTCAAGCTGCATTCTTCTTTATATAGTCCAGCTTCTTGTATTATTTGCTCAGCATACAGATAGAATAACTATGGTGGAAGAAACAACTCTGGTACACACTCTTCCTGACTTCAAACCATGCAATATTCCCTTGTTCTGTTCAAAAGACAGCTTCTTGATCTCTGTACATGTTTCTCATGAGCACAATTAAGGGATTTGGTATTCCTATTCTTCTCAATGTTATCCGTAATTTTTATGATCCACACAGTCAAATGCTTTTGCATTGTCAATAAAACACAAGCAAACATCTTTCTGGTATTCTTTGGTAAACATCTTTTTGGTGTTTGCTTTCACCTAAGATCCATCTGATATCAGCAATGATATTCCTTGTTCCATGTCCTCTTTTGAATGCAGCTTGTATTTCTGGAATTTCCCTATCAATATACTGCTATCAATGTTTTTAGATTAGCCTCAGCAAGAATTTATTATGTGTGATATTAATGATATTATTAGATGATTTCCACATTCTTTTGCCTAAGGCATTTGACTGCTAACCAGAAGGCTGGAAGTTGAAACCCACCAGCCACTCCTCCAAAGGAAGGCTGGGCGATCTACTCCATAGAGATATTTCCTTGGACCCCAAGGAGGGGTTGCTATGAGTCAGAATCAACTTGAAGGCAGTGAGTTTGGTTTTCCTTTAGTTTTATATTCCTTTCTTTGGAATGGCCACTAATGAGGATCTCTTCCTGTCTGTTGGGCAGTTAGCTCTCTTCCAAATTTTTCGCATAAACAAGTAAGCACCTCCAGTGTTGCTGCTGTTTGTTGAGACATCTCACTGGGTATTCTATAAATTCCTGAATTCTATTTTTTTGCCAATTGTGTATTCCTTCCATCTTCCAATGCTTCTTACATCATAAAATATTTTGCCAATAAAATCCTTCAATATTGGAACTCAAGCTTGACTTTCTTAAATTATTTCAGCTTGAGAAATGCCAAATAAATTCTTCCATTTTGTTTTTCTATCTCCATGTCATAGCACATTTAATTATAATATTTTACTTCATCTTCTTAAGCCATCCTTCCAAATATTCTGTTTAGCTCTTTTATTTCATCCTTTCTTCCATTTGCTTTAACTGGTCTATGCTTAACAGCAAGGGCCAGGGTCTCTCCTAACATCCATTTTGGTCTTCTTGTTCCTTTCCTGTCTTTTTAATGATCTTTTGCTTTCTTTCTTTTTTTTTTTT
>NW_006922090.1:1075536-1083949 GCF_000298275.1 Orycteropus afer afer | reverse complement strand
CCAATCACCAGTGATGAGCAACACATCTTGATAGTATGATCAGTTAATTTCCGACTGCAGAAGTTGATAAAAATCTTCAATTTCCTCATCTTTGGCTTTGTTGGTTGGTGTGTAAATTTTAAGAGTATTAGTAGTAATGGGTTGTTTTAGTTACCTAGTGCCACTCATACAGGAATACACCACAAATGGGATGGCCTTAACAAACAGGAGTTTACTTTCTTACACTTTGGAAACTTTAAGTTGAAGTTCAAAGTGCCAGGTTCTAGGGGCTGGGTGAAAGCCCCTCAACCTTGGAGTCCGGCTCTGCCTCCTGCTCCTGGCCCACTGGAGCTAGAGGTGTTTTTTTTAACTCAGGCAGCCGTTGGCTGCTGAGGCTGAAAATCCGCAGGTTGACAAGTAAAAAGGGGAAGTCCCCATGTTATCAAACCACATGCCAGGCCATTCATTTAAGTCCATTTTAAGTCCCAAAGTTAGCAGAGCATGCCAGGCTGCTGAACAATGACACAACTACATGCAGGATCCAAGCATACCATAAGCTAGACACTATCCCCAAGTTTCTCCTTATATACTGTAAGCAGACCACATCCCAGCTGCTTGTGGTAGATTCCACCAAGGAGGTGACTGTCAGTTTCCTCATGGGGAATAACTATGACCAGCTGAACAGCCTCTCAACCAGGCCCAGCCAAGTTGACATACAAATTTAACTACCATATGGGTCTTCCTGGTAGACTTATGGATATTATCCTATCACTGACAGCATTATTCTTCAGGACAGATAGATCTTTAAACATCCTTTGTGATGATGAATGCCATGCCTTTTCTCTTCAATTTGTCATTCCTTGAGTAGTGGATCGTATGGTTGTCTGATTCAAAATACCCCAAACCGGCCCATTTCACCTCACTAATGCCTAGGATATCAATCTTTATCCATTCCATTTCATTTTTGACAACTTCCAGATTTCCTAGATTCATACTTCATACATTCCATGTTCCGATTATTAATGGATGTTTGCAGCTGTTTCTCCTCAATTTGAGTTGTGACATGTCAGCACATGGAGGTCCTGAAAGACTTACTTTATCTATATCATTAAGGTTGGTTCTACTCTGATGAGGCTGCTCTTTCCCGGTCTTATTTTGAGTGTTTTCCAACCCAAGGGGCTTATCTTCCTGCACTGTGTCAGACGATGTTTCCAAGCTATTCATATGTTGCCCAGTAATGTATCATACAATGTTTCTCTGCTACTCATAAGGTTTTCCCTGGACAATTTTTGAGAAGTGAATGGCCTCTTCCTTCTTCCTAGTCTGTCTTAGTCTGTAAGCTGCATTGATACCTTTGCCCCATGTGCAACTCTCCTGGCATCTGAAACACTGGTGGCATAGCCTCAAACCTCACAGCAACGTACAAACCCTGCAGGATGACAAACTGACAGACAAGTTTGTCTCCCTTAGCAGTTGGGAGCCTCTGTGCCCTCCCCTTACCTAATTCCTACCTGGAAGCTGCCACTTTGTGGTCCCCAGCTGCTGACTCCCTTTCCTGGCTCTAGGAGGCTGAGGCCTGCCTTGCTTCCCACCCCTTACCTGGATCTCGCCGCACCTGTGGTCCCTGGCCACTCCGCTCCCTCCCTTTCTTTAGATGGTCTCTAAATTCATGTCAGATATAATCAAGATCATATTTTCACTCTTGTGGACCTGTTTTAATTTTCTTCAGCTTCAACATGAATTTGCATATGAGCAATTGCTGTCCTTGTTTTGGCAGGAGATATGAGATTCTCCATCACCTCTTTTCACAGAAGTAATCTATCTGATTACTTTGTATTTCATCTGGCAAAGTCCATTTGTATAGCCACCATTGTTGAAATAAAGCATTTACATTGAATTAGTCTTTTATTTTGCAAAATTTGATCATGCAATCACTGACATAATTTCTATCACCAAATCCACATTTTGACCTACCAATGATTTGTTTGTTTGTTTGTTTCCAATTTTTTCTTTCCAATTACCAGCAATAATCAATATATCATGATTGCATATTTGGTCAATTTCAGACAACAGAAGTTGGTAAGCATCTTCAATTTCATCTTCTGCTTTGGTGGTTGGTGCACAAATTTGAACAATAGTCTATTAAGTGGTTTTCCTTGTAGGTCTATGGATATTATCCTATCACTGGCAGCATTATACTTCAGGATAATGTTGTTTTTGGTGATGAATGCTACATCATTCCTCTTCAGTTTGTTATTTCTGTCATAATATACCGTATGATTGTTTGATTCAGAATAGCCAATACTAGTCCCTTTTTACTCACTAATGCCTTGTTATCGATGTTTATGTATTCCATTTTTTTTGACAGTTTTCAATGTTTCTAGATTTGTACTTCAAACATTTCACATTCCAATTATTAATGGATGTTTGCAGCTGTTTTTTCCCCATTTTGAGTTGTGCTCCATGAGCAAACGAGGTCCCAAAAGCTTTACTCTATCCATGTCATTAAGGTCATCTCTACTTTGAGGATGCTGCTTTCCCTCATTGTAGTTTGAGTTCCTTCCAAAGTGAGGGACTCATTTTCCAACACTGTATCAGAAAATGTTTCATAGCTCCTCATAAAGTTTTCCAGTATTATGTCAGGTAGTATTTCACTGTTATTCATAAAGTTTTCAGTTGCCAATTCTTTCAGAATTTGATGGTCCCATCCTTATTCTGAGGCTGTTCAAGTTTGGAAGCTCTGATGAATGTCTACCATGGATGATCCTGCTGGTATTTGAAATACCAGTGGCATAACCTTTAGCTTCACAGGACTATTCAAGCCATCACAGAATGACAAACTTACAGACGAGTGGTTATTAGAGAGATACAAATCAAAACAATAATGTGATATCTTCTCACCCCAACCATAATAGCAAAACTCAAGAGCAGAAATCAAATGGAAATGAGGGTGTCAAAAGACTGGAAAACCCCAAAATTGCTAATAGAACTGAAAAATGGGTGCAATCACTGTGGAAAAGCAGGAAATAATAATATCATATGTTCCAGCAATCCTGCTAGTAGGTACACATCTTAAAGAAATAAGAGTCATGGCATAAACAAATATATACATGTTCATTGCAGCACCATTCACAACAGCAAAAAGATGGGAACAACATAAATGACCATCAATCGAGGAATGAGTCAGCATCAACATATACAATCGAATACTAGCAATAGTAAAGAACAATGATGAATTTGGGAAAAATCTCATAACATGAATGAACTTAGAGGCAATATGCTGAGTGAAAGTAGTTAGTAACAAAAGGGCAAATAGTTTAAGAGATCAATATTGTAAAAAGTCAAGGGAAGGCTTTCACAGAATAAAAGTAACATTATTTGATGGTCACAATGGGTGGGAGGGGAAAGGAGGTTAAACAAACAAACAAAAAAGAAATCAGCTGTGTTAATGTGTGTAACTATCAAGTGTTAAGATTACACTGTTTGCTAAGTGGCTACATAGTTTATTGCATAAATCATTATTGTGATTTCCATATTACCATGATTTGTAGGTGATATCATAAAGGTATATTTATAAAAAAAATATTTCCAAGATTACAATTATAATATTCCATTTTAATTACTTATTTTATATTTTATTAATTTATTAAAATTCAATGCAAGATTTTCTAAATTTCATAGCTAAAATATGAATTTCACAAAGTAAATATGAATCTAATAAATAACCTTACTATAATGATAACTTTTAATAACTTATCAGTTAAATTTTGCTGTATAATATCCATATCAACGTCTTTATAAAGTACAAATATATTTCCAAAAAATGATGGAATATCCCCAGTTTAAACTTCATGCAGAACCCTGCCAATGTATTCCTTCCTTTTTGAGTTTTCCCTTCTCAAATTCTAAAGTATTTTTCAAAAACTGGAATTAAATATTCCTCTATCTTTAAAAGGAGTTCTGGTGAGGCAGTGCCTAAGGCATTTGACTGCTAACCAAAATGTTGGTAGTTCAAACCCATCAATCATTCTGCAGAAGGAAGACAGAGCAATCTACTTCTGTAAAGATTTTCTGCCTTAGAAACCCAATGGAGGTCACTATGAGTTGTAATTGACTAGATGGCAGTGGGTTTGGTTTAGTTTGGTTTTATATCTTAAAAATAAATTTACCAACTATTACACCATAAACAATGATTTGGTATTTTGCCTATTTTCTGAATTCTTTAAAGTGGAACTTTACCTCAAACTTTAATTTCATAATTTGTTTTTAAGAAACATTTATAACCATGCTTGCAGCTCTATTTTTCCCTTACCCATTTATCATTTTAGATTTTCTGTTATCTGTTTTCTAAGCTGAATAATTTTTCATTGTATGAATAGATGACAATTTATTATTTATTCTATGTTCAACAGATGTAGATTTGTTGGATATTTCTTCTATGCAGTTTTTTTTTTTTTTTTAAATTAGTGGTGTCACTATTCATTTGTGCATTTGACTTTTTGTATATTTTTGTACCACACACTGTTTAATGAAATCTAACTTATATGTTATATGATATGTGGCATGGCAAGTACTATAACATGTTCTACTTCTTCAGTATTATTTTGCTACTTGCTTTTCCACACACACACACAAAAAATTAAATTCAATCTCTCTCAGTTTTTATTAAGTGCTGTTAAGTCGGTTCGGAACTATAGCTACTCCATGTAAAGCAAAACAAAACACTACCCAATCCCGCACCATCCTTTCAATCACTGCTAAATCTGAGCCCATTGTCCAGCCACTGTGTCAATCCATCTCATTGAGGATCTTGTCCTTCCTGATAAGTTGTCCGCAGTACCTGAGATGCGGGTTCACCATCCTCACTTCTAAGGACAATTCTGCTGTACTTATTCTAAGACAATTTTTTTTTTTTTTTCTTTCTGGCAGTTCATGAATATTCAAATATATCATATTTCAAATACATCAGTTCTTCAGTGTGGTAGTTAGGGTTGTCTGTCAACTGGGCTGGGTCTGTTTTGAGTGGCCAGGCAGCTGGATGTAACTATTCCCCATGGTGAGACTGGTCATCAACTCCATAGTGGAATCTACTGGAGCAGCTGAGTAGATGCCTTAGGGGTCTGGTCTACTTCCAGTAGAGAAGAAGACAGCCTCAAGAAAGGTCTCTGAGCTTTTTGGCACACATGAAGCTTGCATGTGGCCAAGTCCTCCTCTCTGTGGCCTGCCATGTTGTCTACCAGTCTTGGGAAGGTTAATGGACTTAAACTAGTGGCCTGCCATGTTGCTTGATAATCTTGGGACTGTGCCATTTTACTTGAGTTTGTCAGCCTCAGAAGCCAGCAGCTGCCTGACCTAAGAGAAGTGTTCAGCTTCCGTGGACCAAGAGCAAGAGGCAGAGCCTAAGCCCAAGGCTGAGAGGCCTTCACACAGTCCCTAGATCTGGCACCTTGATCTCAGACTTCTAGCTTCTTAAACTGTGAAAGAATACATTCCTGTTTGTTAAAGTCATCCATTTGTGGGATTTTCTGTTAGAGCAGCACCAGAGAACCACAACATTCACTCTTCCTTTTAATTGTCCAGCTTTCACAAGCATATGAGGTGATTGAAAATACCACGACTTGGGTTTGGTACACTGTAGCCCCCAAAGGACATTTTTCATATTTAGCACTTTAAAGATGTCTTTTACAGTAGATTTGTGCAATACAATACGTTGTTTGATTTCTTGACTGTTGCTTTCATAGGCATTGTTTGTGGATATAAGTAAAATGAAATCCTTGACAAGTTCAATCGTTTGTATGCTTATCATTATGTTGTTTATTGATCTTATTTTGAGGATTTTTTTAATTTTATTTTCACACATAATCCATATTGAAGCCTGTAGTCTTTGATCTTCATTAATAACTGCTCTGAGTCCTCTTCTCTTTCAGCAAGCAAGATTGTGTCCTTTGCATATTGTGGGCTGTTAATGAGTCCTTCTCCAATCGTCATGCCACATTCTTCTTTGTACTGTCTCACTTCTCAGATTATTTGGAAGATTATTTGGGAGCTCCGGTAGCATAGTGCCTAAGACACCTGACTGTTAACCAGAAGGCTGATGGTTCAAACCCACCAGCCACTCCTCAGAAGGAAGGTTAGGCAATCTACTTCCGTAGTGATACCACCTCAGAAACCTAAGGAGGGGTCACTATGAGTCGGGTTCAACTCCACGGCACATAACAACAACAACTCAGATTATTTGCTCAGCATTCACATTGAACAAGTATGGTGAAATTATATGATTATTTCACACACCTTTCCTGATCTAATCCACACAGTACTCCCTGTATTTGTTTGAGCAAATGCCTCTTGGTCTATGTATAAGTCATGTGCACACAGTTAAGTGTGAGGGAAATCCCATCCTTCACCATATGATCCATAATTTGTTATGACCCACACAGTCAAATGCCTTTACATAGTCAGCAAAACTCAGGAAATAATATTTCTGGAATTCTCCCTTGAAGCTAAGATACATGTAACACCAGCAATGATATCTCTCATTCCATGTCCTCTTCTTAATCCAGTTCAAATTTCTAGCAGTTCCTTTTCGATGTGCTGTTGCAACAATTTTTAAAACATTTTTTCACAAAGTTTTACTTGTGTGTGATATTAATTATATAGTTCAATAATTTCCTCATTCTGTTAGATTATTTTTCTTCATAATAGGCACACAATATGACTCTTTTGCAATCACTTGGCCAGGTAGCTTCCATGTCTTGGAATAGATAAGTGAGGTTTCCAGTGTTGCATCAGTTTGTTAAAACATCTCTTTGGGTATTCCATCAATTCCTGGAAATTTGCGAATGACTCCAGTACCATCAGTTCTTTATCACATGCTGCCTACAGAAATGTTGAACATCAAGCACTTCTTTTTGAAGTGCTGACTCTGGGTTGTACTTCCATGTTCTTCTGATGTTTCCTGCATCAACATAGAAATCTGCATAAAATTCTCCAATATTGTAACTCAAGGCTTAAGTTTTTTCTTCACTTCTTTTAGCTTGATAAATTCTGAGGGTGTTCTTCCCTTTTCATTTTCTAACTCCAGGTTTTTGCACATTTCATTATAAAACTTCCCTTTGAAATCTTACCTATCTTCTTGTTGTGCCATTCTCATAATCATTGCTATAATTGACCCTTTCAGGATCTATTAAAATCCTACTGGGATTTTTATTGGAATTTATTCCAATGTGACTCTTGGATAGACTGTGAGGCTCATGGTTTCATCATTGGACTTGTTGTTATGTGTCATCGTGTTGGTTCCAACTCATAATGACCCTGTGGACAAACAAACAAAACACTGCCCAGTCCTGCAGCATCCGCACAATCCTTGCCATGCCTGAGCCCATTGTTGTAGCCACTGTGGCAATCCATCCCACAGAGAGTCTTCCCCGTTTTTCTGACCCTCTCATTGACCAAGCATGATATCCTTCTCCAGGGACTGGTCCCTTTTGACAGCATGATCAAAATATGTGAGACCAAGTCTGGCCATATTATCCTCACATCTAAGGAGGATTTTGACTGCTTCTTGGAAGGCACAGTCATTCTGCTGGAAGTCCATGGTATTTTCAATATTCTTTGCCAACATCACAATTCAAAAGCAGTAACTCTTCTCTGGTCTTCACTATTCATTGTTCAACTTTCACATGTTGTTTACTGGTCTTATTTTGAAGATTTTTCTTATTTTTTTTATTTTCACACATAATCCACATTGAAGGCTGTAGTCTTTGATCTTCATTAATAACTGCTCTGAGTGATTATATGAGGCTACTGAAAATATCACGCCTAGGTTTAGGCACAACTTAGTCTTCAAAGTGATATCTTTTCTCTAACACTTTTAGGAAGTCTTAGGTGGCAGATTTTCCCAATGCAATGTGTTGTCTGATTTCTCTACTGCTGCTTCCATGGGCATTGATTGTCTATCCAATAAAATGAAATCTCTGTAACTCCAATTTTTATTCATTTATTGTAATGTTGCTTATTGGTCCAGTTGGGAGGAATTTTGTTTTCTTAATTTAGAGGTATAAGCCATACTGAAACTTGCAGAATAGGACAAAATACTTTGGAAATCCTTTGTTGTTAAGATGAGGATGAAATATACTCACTTTCATTTTTTAAAGTATATCCAATTGTCACTAGTCAACTGCTAATAGTCTTACAAGTCTCAACACCATAAACAATGTAGGAAACTTTGCATGGTTTAAATAATCAAAATTAAAATGTTATCTAACATAGCTCTATTCCTGTGGAATCTCTGATCCTAGGTTTTGGTAAAATTTCTTCAAATTATAGTAAGCTCCTTTGTTTCTGGTTTTTGTGTCAGGTAATCTTTTAGATTCTGGATAATTTCTTAGTCATTTCTCTGCCATGATTTCTCACATTGTATTTTGTTATTCATAAG
>NW_006922090.1:1068485-1074926 GCF_000298275.1 Orycteropus afer afer | reverse complement strand
ATTCATATTTAAGCAGAAGTATTCAGGTTGATGTATATCTTATTTTGTGAAATCTCTCATAAAAAGTAACTGAAGCTCATAATTTAGTGACAAGAAAAAAAAAATAAGTTACATGATAATACTTTTGAATGTCTTCTTTGGAATTTAAATTTGTTAAGAAATTTGTTATTTTAAATATTTTACAGCAATATTAACTAAATATCTTTGTAGCATAAAAATTTATTTAGGATATATTTGTAAACAAGCAGAATTCATGGTTCACCTAGTTTAGATATTTGTTGATGCTTTTGATATACTGTAAATTGACATTTCAAATTTCTATTCATCAGATGATCAAATTATTGGAAATGTTTCTTAATTGATCTCAGTATTTGACACTTGTTCTCTATGTCATCTTATCCACATAACAGCCAAATCCATTTTCTAAAAATTTCTGTGTGACAATATCACTATCCTTCCTAAAATTTACAATGTCTTCATATTACATCTTGTATAAAATCAGAATGCCTTTCAATACCTAAAATGTCCTAAATCTTCTGATTACTGTATTCTTGGGTTTCCCTCCCTCACTAACTAGGTTCTAGCAACACAAGTGTTCTTCTTCTTTTTTTTTTCCTCCAAGACAATAACATATTTTCCATGCATCATCGTCATTTTTGCTGGGGACAATCAAGTTGATTCTGACACATTGTGACTCCATGTGACAAAGCAGAGCTACTGCCTAAAGCTTTCTTGGTTGTCATCTTCATGGAATCAGAACACCAGCTATTTCTCCTAGAGAGCAGCTTGGGAGGCTCAAATCATCAACCTTTTGGCTATCACTAGAGAGCTTAACCATTGCACCATCAGAGCTCTTTCTTGTATTAGAACACCAGCCATGTATGAAATATGCGTCTTCCATCATTTCTATTAACTACTTTGTTCATATCAACCTTAGTTTAAAATCCATGCATAGCGGTTATTTTGACCAGTCTACTACATTAATTTAAGGCCGGGCCCTGAGGCAGGTGGCTCTGGGGCTTGGAGGCTGCTTTTGCTTGGGTCTGGCTCTTTATTAAGGCCAATGCCTGAGGTAGGTGTGCCTGGGGCTGAGAGCTGCTTTTCACTTGGGGGCAGCTCTTTATTAAGTCCGGAGCCTGAGGTAGGCTGGTTTGGGGCTTGGAGGCTGCTTTTTACTTGGGAGTGGCTCTATTTTAAGGCCAGGGCCAAAGGTAGGCAGGCTCAGGTTTGAGGGCTGCTTTATGTTTGGGGATGAGTGTTTATTAAGGTCAGAGCCCAAGGTAGGTGGGCCGAAGCTCAGGGCTTAGGGCTTCCTTTTTGCTGAGGGGCAGTTTTTAATAAGGCCAGGGCCTGAGGTAGGTAGGCTGGGGCTCAGGGGCTGTTTTCACTAGTGGGTGGCTCTATTTTAAGGCTATTTCCTGAGGTAGGGAGGTACACAGGGTTTTGGAACAACTAAGAGGCACAAACTTTTTTGTCAGTTTGTCACCCTGTGATGGCTTGCATGTTTCTGTGAGGCAGAAGACTGTGCCACTGTGATGCAAAATGTCAGCAGGGTTATGCAAGGTGGACTTTTGGGCTAAGACAGACAGAAGAAGAGGCCATCCATTTCTCAAAGAATTAGTGAGTAAAAACCTTATGAATACCAGTGAAAAGCTATCTATTACTGAAAAACTTTATGAATAGCCCTGAAACACTGTCTGATATAGTGCCAGAATATGAGACCATCAGGTTGGAAGGCATTCAAGATTTGACTGGGTAAAACTGACTCCTCAGAATAGAGACAACCCTAATGATATGGATAAAGTAATGCTTTTGGGATCTCCATTGTCTGGTGTGGCATGACTCCAATTGCGCAGAAACAGATGCAAGCATCCATTAATAATTGGAACGTGGAATGTATGAAGTATGAACCTAGGAAAATTGGAAATTGTCAAAAATGAAATGGAACTCATAAAGATCAATATCCTGGGCATCAGTGAGCTGAAATGGACTGGTTGTGGCCATTTTGAATCAGACAACCATATGATCTACCATGCCAGGAATGACAAATTGAATAGAAATGGTGTGTCATTCATCATCACAAAGACTGTTTAAAGATCTGTCCTGAAGTAAAACACTGTCAGTTATAGGATAATATCCGTACAAGGAAAATTAATTAATACTACTATTATGCAACCACCAAAGCCAAAGATGAGGAAATTGAAGATTTGAAACAACTTCTGCAGTCTGAAATTGACCAAACATACAATCAAGATGAGTCCATTATCACTGGTGATTGAAATGTGAAAGTTGGAAGGAAACAAAGAAGAGTTACCAATAGTTGGAAAATATGGCCTTGGTGGTAGAAATAACACTGGATATTTCATGATAGAATTTTGCAAGACCAATGATTTAACCATTGCACATACCTTTTTCAACAACATAAACGATAACTATACACATGGACTTCACCAGATGGAATACTCAGGAATCAGATTGACTACACCTGTGGAAAGAAGTGATGGACAAGTTCAATATCTTCAGCCACAACAAGGCCAAGAGCTGATTGTGGAACAGACCATCAACTGCTCATACACAAGTTCCAGTTGAATTTGAAGATGACTAAAACAATTCAACAAAAGCCAAAATATGACTTCTGAATTTAGAGACTATTTAAAGAACAGATTTGATGCATTGAAAATCAATGACAGTAAACTAGAGACATTGTAGAATGACATCAAGAACATCATCAGTGAAGAAAGCAAGAGGTCATTAAAAGACAAGAAAGGAAGAAAACACAAAAATGGATGTCAGAAGAGACTCTGAAACTTGCTCTTGAGCAGAGAGCTAAAGCAAATGGAAGAAATGACAAGATAGAAGAGCTTAATACAAGATTTCAAAGAGCAGCTCGAGAAGACAAAGTCAATTACTATAATGAAATGTGCAAAGACTTGGAGTTAGAAAGCCAAAAGAGAAGAACATGCTCAGTATTTCTCAGGCTGAAAGAATGGAGTAAAACATTTAAGCCTCGAGTTCCAATATTTGCCTGCTAACCAGACGGCTGGCGGTTCAAACCCACCAGCCACTCCTCGGAAGGAAGGTTGGGCAATCCTACTTTCATAGTGATACTGCCTCAGAAACCCAAGGAGGGGTCACTATGAGTCAGGGCCAACTCAACGGCACATAACAACAACAACAACATGGGCAAAATATTGAATGATGCAGGAAATAGCAAAAGAAGATGGAAGGAATACACAGAATCACTGTACCAAAAAGAACTGGTTGATCTTCATCAATTTCAGGAGATGGCATATGATCAAGAACCAATTTTATTGAAGGAAGAAGTTGAAGCTCCACTGAAGAAATTGGCTAAGAACAAGGCTCCAGGAATTGATGGAATACCCATTGAGATGTTTCAACAAACAGATGCTTCACCGGAGGCACTCACTCGGTTTTGCCAGGAGATTTGGAAGACAGCTACCTGGCCAACTGACTGGAAGAGAGCCATATTTGTACCCATTCCAAAGAAATGTGATCCCACAGATTGTGGAAATTATTGAACAATATTAGCATCACACACAAATAAAATCTTAGTGAAGATAATTCAAAAACGGCTGCAGAAGTATATTGACAGAGAACTTTCAGAAGTGGAGGCTGTATTCAGAAGAGGATGTGGAACAAGGGATAGCATTGAGAAGAATGGGCATTCTGGAACACTTAACTGTACTCATGAGGAACTTGTACGTAGAGCATGAAGCTGTCATTCAAACAGAACAAGGGGATACTGCATGGTTCAAAATCAAGAAGGGAGTATGTCAAGGTTGTATCATTTCACTCTACTTATGCAACCTGTGTGCTGAGCAAACAATTTGAGAAACTACATTATATGAAGAAGAACTTGTCATCAGGTTTGGAGGAATACTCAGTAACAATCTGTGATATGCAGATGACAAGTTTTCTTGCTGAAATTGAGGATGACTTGAAGCACTTATTGATGAAGATTAAAGACTACAGTCTGCAGTCAGAATTACAGCTCAATGTAAAGAAAACAAAAATCCTCACATCTGGCCCAATAAACAGTTTCAGGGGGATGGAGAAAAGATTGAAGTTGTCCAGGATTTCATATTATTTGCTTTTACAATCAACACAAATGGAAGCAGCAGTAAAGACATCAGACAACATATTGCATTGGGCAAATCTGCTGCAAAACACTTTTTTTCAAGTGATGAAGAGCAAAGATATCTCCTTGAAGACTAAGGTGTACCTAACCCACGCCATGGTATTTTCAATTATGCATGTGAAGGCTGGGCAATGAATAAGGAAAACTTATTCAACAGAAGAGTTGATGCTTTTGAGTTGTGGTGTTGGAGAAGAATGCTAAAAGTACCATGGTCTGCTAAAAGGCTAACAATCTGTCCTGAAAGAAGTACAGCCAGAATGCTCCTTTGAAGCAAGAATGACCAGACTTCATCTCAACTGCTTTGGTCATTTTGTCAGAAGGAACCATTTCCCAGAGAAAGATATCATGCTTGGTAAAGTGGAGGGTCAACAAAGGAGGGGAAGGCTTTCAATGAGATGGATAGACACAGTGGTTTCAACGATGGGCTCAGGTATATCAAGGGTCATGATGCTGACACAAGACCCGGCCGTGTTTTGTTCTGCTGTGCGTATGGTCACTATGAGTCGGAGACAACTCAACAGAACCTAACAACAAGAACAACAACAACTACATTAGTCCTCTTTTAAATTGTCTAGGGTTTATTCTCTTCTGTGTTTTTTCATAGGACTTATGATGCTGAGGTTATTTTTTTCAATTTACTTTATTGTCTATTTATCTAGTGATGCTATATCAGAAATACCACAAGTGGGTGCCTTTAAACAACAGAAACTTATTTATTTATTCATTTTTTTACAGTCTAAGGGGCCAGTAGCCCAAACTCAGAGTGCTGGCTCTAAGGGAATATTTTCTTTCTCCATTTGGTTTGGAGGAGTTCTAGTAGCATAGTGCCTAAGGCACTTGACTGCTAACCAGAAGGCTGGCAGTTCAAAACCAGCCACTCCTCAGAAGGAAGGTTGGGCAATCTATTTCTGTAGTGATACCACCTCGGAAACTCAAGGAGGGTCGCTATGAGTCAGGTCTGATTCCACAGCACATAACAACAATAACAACATTGGTTTTGGAGGAAGATCTTGGTCTCTTCAGTTTCTGCTTCCTGGTCCCTTGGAGATCCATGTGTCTTGGATTTACCTTTCTCAATGTCTGCTCAATAGCTTGCTTGTGTAATCTCTTTTATATCTCAAAAGAGACTGAAATAAAACACATCCTTCCCTAATCCTGCCTTATTAACATAACAATGACAAGATATTCACAAGGGGATTAAAACCACAGAAGAAATTAGGATTTACAGCAAATACTTTTTGAGAACACAATTCAATGAATAATATAATTATTTACTAATTCCAATGGTAAGCTTCTTATGTATTTATTGATGTAAATTAGTATGTTAAGTCCACCATTTGTCTGTCAGTTTCGTGTATTGTGGTGACTTGCCTGTTGCTGTAAGGATGGAAGCTATGCCACTGGTATTTCAAACACCATCAGGGTCACCCATGGTGGACAGTTTTCAGCACAGCTTCCAGATTAAGACAGAAATGGAAGGAAGGGGCCATTCACCTCTCAAATATTTGGCCAGTGAAAACATTATGAATAGCAGTGAAGCACAGTCTGTCATATTGCTAAAAATCTTTATGAAGATCCTTGAAACATTTTCTGACGTACTGCTAGAAGATGAGCTCCCTAAGTAGGAAGGCACTCAAAATATCACTGGGAAAGTTCCGTCTCCTCAAAGTAGAGTAGACCTTAGTGACTTGGTTGGAATAAAGCTACGGGGCCACCATTTGTTAATGTGGCATGACTCAAAATGGGAAGAAAAAGCTGCAAACATTCATTAAATATTACAATATGGCAAGTATGAATAATGAATGTAAGAAAATTGGAAATTGTAAAAATGAAATGGAGTACATAAACATCAATATCCTAGGTATTGTTGTTGTTGTTGTTAGGTGCCGTGTAGGTATTTCCAACTCATAGCGACCCCATGCACAGCACAGTGAAACACTGCCGATCCTGCTCCAGCCCCACAATCCCTGCTGTACTTGAGCCCATCATCGCAGCCACCGTGTCAATCCATCTCCTTGAAGGCCTCCCCCTCTTTCGTCAACCCTCCACCCTATCAAGCGTGACATACTTCTCCAGGGAATGGTCCCGTCTGACAACATGACCAAAACAGGTGAGACGAAGTCTGGCCATTCTTGCTTCCAAGGAGCATTCTGGATGCACTTCCTCCAGGACAGATCTGTTAGCTCTTTTAACAGTCCATGGTACTTTCAGCATTCTTCGCCAGCACCACAACTCAAAAGCATCAACTCTTTTTCAATCTTCCTTATTCATTGTCCAGCTCT
>NW_006922090.1:1054196-1058805 GCF_000298275.1 Orycteropus afer afer | reverse complement strand
TCAAGAACCAATGATACTGAAGGATGAAATTGAAGCTGTGCTGAAGGATTTGGCAAAAAACAAAGATTAACAGAATTCTCATTGAGATATTTCAGCAAATGGATGCAGTGCTGTAAGCACTAACTCATCTATACTGAGTAATTTGGAGGATAGGTACCTGGCCAACTGACTAGAAGAGATCCACATTTGTACTCATTGCAAAGAAAGGTAAGCCAACATAAAAGGGACACTATTAATCAATATCATTAATATCATCAATTTACACACATGTAAAATTTTCCTGAAAATATTCTGTTGGTTGCAGCAGTATATTGGCAGGGAACTTCCAGTGATGCAAGCTGGATTCAGAAGAGGATGTGAAATGCGGGTATCATTGCTGGTGTCAAATGGCTGACTGAAGGAAAAAAATGCCAGAAGCATGTTTACTTGTGTTCTATTGACTTTGCAAAAGCATTTGACTGTGTGGATAACATTGAGAAGAATGGGAATTCCTGAACACTTAGTTGTGCTCATGGGGAACCTATATGTAGATCATGAGGCTGTTGTTTGAACAGAAAAAGGAGATACTACATTGTTTGAAATCAGAAAGAGTGTGTGTCAGGGCTGTCTCCTTTCACCATCCTTGTTCAATCTGTATGTTGAACAAATAATCCAAGAAGCTGGACCCTCTGAAGAGGAACACAGCAT
Organism: Orycteropus afer afer; assembly: GCF_000298275.1. Lineage (NCBI taxonomy): Eukaryota > Metazoa > Chordata > Mammalia > Tubulidentata > Orycteropodidae > Orycteropus > Orycteropus afer. Next base: position 1,058,118 of record NW_006922090.1, on the reverse strand, counting down.
CAGGAGTAGAGGAAGATCTATTAACAACCTGAAATATGCAGATGACACAACCTTGGTCGCTGATAGTGAGTGTGATTTGAAGCACTTAGTGGTGGATTAAAGACTACAGTCTACAATATGAATTACACCTCAACGGAGAAAATGAAAATCCTCACAACTGGACCAATAAGCAGCATCGTGGTAAATGGAGAAAAGTTGTCAAAGGTTGCATACTGCTTGGATCCACAATCAACACAAAAGGAAACACCAGTCAAAAAATCAGACTGGTTATTTTGCATTGGGCATATCTGCTGCAAAAGACCTGCTTAAAGAGCTGAAGAGCAATCATGTCTCTTTGAAGCCTAAGGTGCACCTAACCCAAGCGATGATATTTTCAGTAACCTCATATGCATGTGAAACTTGGACAAGGAATAAGGTACACTGAAGAAAAGTTGATGCTTTTTAGTCATGGTATAGGCAAAGAATACTGAAAGTACCATGAACTGCCAAAAGAACTAACAAATCTGTGCTGGAATAAGTGAAGCCAGAATTCTCCTTGGAAATGAGACTGCTCTCACCTACTTTGGTCATGTTGTCAGAAGGAACCTGTACCTGGAGAAGAATATCATGCTTGGTGATGTGGAGGGTCAACAAAAAAGGAGGAAATCCCTTGCTGAGATGGATTGATACCATGGCTACTATGATGGGCTCTGAAATAGCAAGGATGGTGAAGTTGGCGCCGCACCAGGCAAGTGTTTTGTTTTGTTGTACATAGGGTCACTGTGGGTTGGAAGCAACCCAATGGCACCTAACAGCACAACAACCATGTCTAAATTAGTACCTAATGTGGTCAATAATAAAATACATATATATTGAATCAGAGTGCAAAACTGTCAATTTAGGGATACATATGAATGTAAGTTTTTCCTTTCACACATTTTGTGATAAAGAAATAACCAAGTGAAAAAAGGCAAATAACATGAAGTGTAAGATAGCTTCTAACGATGAGTACCACCACTCTTCCATCAGTTTCTCCCACTGTGGTGGCTTTTGTGTTGCTCGCAGGCTGGACATTATAGTATCCATATTTAAAATACCAGCAATATTACCCATGGTAGATGGGTTTCAGCAGAGCTTCCAAACTAAGACAGAGAAGGACAGGGCCATTCACTTTTGAAAAACAACTGGACAGTGAATGACAATGAAACACTGTGTGATACATTAGTGGAAAACTTTATGAAGAGCCATGAAACAAAGTTTGACATATTGTTGGAAGATAAGCCCCTCAGGTTGGAAGGCTCTCAAAATAAGACTGGGTAAGGGCTGCCTCCTCAAAGTAGAGTTGACTTTAACTACACAGATGGAGTAAAGCTTTGAGGACCTTCATTTATTGATGGGACATAACTCAAAATGGGAAAAAAAAAAAAAACAGCTGCAGATTCCATTAATAATTAGTATGTGAAATGTACAAAGTATGACTCTAGGAAAATTGAAAGTTGTAAAAAATGAAATGGAATACATAATGATCAATATCCTAGGCATTGATGAGATGAAATGGACAGACATTCATCATTTTAAATCACACAATCATATGGTCTAATGTTGTGGGAATGACAAATTAATGTTCTCCCAAAAGAACATCTCAAGATTATATCACATTCTTCATTAAAAAAAAAAAAAAAAAGTTTCAAAATCTATCCTGAAGTACAATGCTGCCAGAGGATTATGTTCATATGCCTAAAAGGAAGGCCAGTTAATAAAACTATTATTACAATTTTCACACTAACACTAAAAGCCAAGGATGAAAATGTTGAAGATTTTTATAAATTTCTGTGAGAGCTGGACAATGAATAAGGAAGACTGAAGAAGAGTTGATGTTTTTGAGTTGTAGTGCTGGCAAAGAATGCTGAAAGTACCATGAACTGCTAAAATAACTAACAGATCTGTCCTGGAGGAAGTGCAGCCAAGATGCTCCTTGGAAATGAGGATGGCCTACTTTGGTCATGCTGTCAGAGGGGACCATTCCTTGGAGAAGGATGTCATGTTTGGTAAGGTGGAAGGTCGACAGAAGAGAGGAAGGCTTTCAATGAGATGGATTGACATGGTGGCTGTGACAATGGGTTCAAATATAGCAAGGATCGTGAAGCTGGCACAAGATTGGGCAGTGTTTCGTTCTGCTGTGCATGGGGTCACTATGAGTTGGAAGTGACTTGATGGCACCTAACAACAACAACAAGTCTGAAGTTGATCAAAAATGCAATCAAGATGTATTGATTGTTACTGGTGATTGCAATTCAAAAGTAAGAAACAAAGAATCACTGGTAGTTGGAAAATATGGAGTTGGTGATAGAAATGACCTTGGAGATTACACACTAAAATTTTGCAAGACCAACCACTTGTTCATTGCAAATACTTTTTTTTTTTTTTTTTTTAACAACATAAATGGCAACTATATATATTGACTTCACCAGGTGGAATACACCAGAATCATACTTACTATATCTGTGGAAAGGAGCAATGGAGAAACTCAATATTATCAGTCAAAACAAGGCCTGGGACTGACTGTGGAATAGACCATCAATTCCTTATATACATGTTCAAGTTGAAGCTGACAACAATTAAAATAAGTCCACCAGAGCCAAAATATGACTCATTATATCCCATTTAAATTTAGAAACCATATGAAGAATAGAGTTAGCACATTAAACACCAATGACTGAAGGCCAGATAGTTGTAGGATGACATCTGTGGTAGTTAAGTTTGTGTGTTAAGTTGGTTGGGCTTATTTGAGTGGCTGGGCAGCTGAATGTAGTTATTCCCCATGGTGAGATTGATAATTATCTCCATGGTGGAATCTATTGGAACAGTTGAGTAGCTGCTTAGTGTACGCGGCCTTCTTACCGTATATAAGAAACAGCTTTAGGAGCGGTTGCTAGATTATGGCACGTTTGAAACCGGCATATAACTATGTAATTGCTCAGCAGCCTGCCATACTCTGCCAACCTTGGGACTTTCAATTGACTTGAATTAATGGCCTGCAATGTGGTTTTGTAACAACTATAAGAGGACAAACTACTGTTTCTTTAAACCATCCCATTTGTGGTATATTTTCTTGTCAGAGCAGCACTAGGTAACCAGAACATGATCAGATATCATCCATGGAGAAAGCAAAAGGTCAAAAAAAGGACAGGAAATGAAGTAAAGACCAAAATGGATGTCAAAAGAGAATCTCAAAAGAACATCTCAATATCTATCCTGAAGTACAAGGCTGTCAGTGATAGGATGTGGCTACAAGGAAGACTAGTTAATATGACTATTATTCAAATTTATTCACCAACAACTAAAGCCAAATATTAAGGAATTGAAATTTTTTACCAATTTCTGCAGTCTGAAGATGACCAAACATGCAATCAAAGATGTATTGATAATTATAGATGATGGGAATGAGAAAATTAGAAACAAAGAAGAAGCATTGGTTGCTGGAAAATATGGCTTTTATGACAGAAATGAACCAGATATCTCATGATAGACTTTATCAAGACCAACTACTCATTTATTGCAAATACCTGTTTCAACAACATAAATGGAAATTATACATGTGGACCACACCAGATGGAATACATAGAAAACAGATTGACTTCTGTGGAAAGAGGTGACGGAGAAGCTCAATATTATCAGTCAAAACAAGGTCAGGAAATGACTGTGGAACAGACCGCCAGTTGCTTATAGGCAAATTTAAGTTGAAGCTGAAGAAAATTGAGTCCATGAGAGCCAAAATACGACATTTATTTCATTGCACTTGAATTTAGAGATCATCTGAAGAATAGATTTGATGCACTACATAACAATGACCGAAGGCCAGATGAGTTGCAAGATGACATCAAGAATTTCATCAAGAGAGAAAATGGCTATTAAAAAGACAGGAAAGAATCTCTTGGAGTTC
>NW_006922090.1:1052031-1053001 GCF_000298275.1 Orycteropus afer afer | reverse complement strand
TCTTCACAAACAGTTAACAAAGATCTAAATGAAATAATGCCACAATGTCTTGGTGACAACAGACCATCACATTCCACACAAAGAAATGAGGTAAAGTGGTAGAAATAAGAGAACAGGTACAGACCCAGAACACACCCCTAAGGAAGAAGCAGCATTGGAAATCCCTGATAGGGAATTCAAAAGAATTTCATATAGGCATCTTCAAAAGATTGACAGACAGACCAAGGAAAACACAGGCAAAACCCTAAACTCACTGAGACATATCATTTGTAAACCAATCAAAACCAAAGAAAAAGAAAGTATCCTGAAAGCACCATGAGAAAAACAAAAAGTTACATACAAAGGACAACCAGTAAGAATAAGCTCTGATTTCTCAGCAGGAACCATGCAAGCAAGAAGGCAATGGGATGGTGTATATAAAAACCTGAAAGAGAAAAATTTTCAACCAAGAATTATATACATGACAAAATTGTCCCTCAAATACAATGGTTAAATTAGGATTTTTCCAGATAAGCAGAAAACTAAGGGAATCTGTTAAAACTAGACCAACATTACGAAAGATACTAAAGGGAGTCCTTTGAACAGAGAACCAAAAATAGCAAATAAAAACCAACTACAAATACACAAGATGACATAACCTAGAAACAACAGCTATGGACATATCCAAAAATATATAAGTTTACAAGATTGTAAACAGGAAACCAGAAGCATCAATTGGCAAATGAGGACAACTACAAACCAAAAAGAGGGAAACATTCTGTGTAGTTACAAAACTTCTAAATGGTGATGAAGTTAAAGAGTTGTAAGATATAATGGAGGGTTCTAATCTCAGGGAGAAAATTATAAATCAGAAAGTAATCTCAAAGAAAAATGATAAACCTTCACATCACAATAAAAAAGAGGACAAGCATAAATTTTCAGCAAATATTAAAAGAATAGCAACAAAAGAAATGCTAACACGTTTCTTAAA
>NW_006922090.1:1050642-1051220 GCF_000298275.1 Orycteropus afer afer | reverse complement strand
ATCAACAGAAAAAGAGTAAACACATGGAAACTGCACAACATCCTCCTTAAGACAGACTGGGAGAGAAAGAATTAAAATTGAAATTCAAAAATTCCTTGAATCAAATGAGAATGAAAACACAACATACCAAAATCTTTGGGACACAGCAAAAGCAGTTATCAGAGCCAAATTTATAGCAATAAATGCACACATCCAAAAACAAGTAAGAGCCGAAATCAACACTTTAAACCCACATCACCAACAATTAGAAAAAGAACATCAAGAAAAGCCTACAGACACCAGAAGAAAGGAAATAATCAAGATTAAAACAGAAATCAATGAAACAGGAAATATAAGGTCTATAGAAAAAAATCAACAAGAACAGAAGTCAGTTTTTTGAAAAGATCAGTAAAATTGACAAATCACTGTCAAATTAAACAAAGAAAAGATGAAGAGAATGCAAATAACACAATTAAGAAATGAAATGGGTGACATCACAACAGATCTTACTGAATTAAAAAGGATAATATCAGGATACTATGAAGAACTGTACTCCAACAAATTTGAAAATCTGGAAGAAATGGAAAGATTTCTAGAAA
>NW_006922090.1:1025599-1027112 GCF_000298275.1 Orycteropus afer afer | reverse complement strand
AACCACCAACCAAGAAGAGCATGACACACCCATGGCTGCTCTTCACAAATGGTTACCAGAAGTCTAAATACAAAAATGTCAAGATGTCTTGGAGATAACAGACCATCACAGTCCACACAAAAAGCAAGATAAAGATGTAGAAACAAGGTAGCAGGATACAGACCCAGAACACATCCCCAAGGAAGAACCAACATTGGAAATCTCTGATAAGGAATACAAAAGATTTATATTTAGGTATCTTCAAAGGATTGAGAGACAGATCAAGAAATCTCAGACAAAAGCCTAGAACAATTTTGGAAGAAAATAGAAGAACAAAATGACAAAACAAATGAAAAATTAGAAATGATTCTAAATCTATAGATAGAAATTCAGATTAACACTAAATTGTCAGAAATATATACACATTGAAAGGGCAAAGGAGTAGAATTGATGCAATGGAAGACAGAATTAATGAGATTGAAGACAAATAACTGAATAATTCTTTGAAAAGGGATCACTCAGAAAAAAAAAAAAAAATCAAAACAAATTGAAGAAAGCTGAAGGTTCACGTGAGATGCCATCAAAAGGAATAATCTGCATGAAATTGGAACTCCAGAACAGGAAGAGAAAAACAAAACCACTGAGAAAATTGTCCAAGATTTGCTGGAGGAGAACTTGCCTGATATGATGAAAGGTGAGAATATATCCATTCAGGAAGTCCAATGAACACCAAACAGGATAGACCCCAACAGAAAATTACCAAGACATATCATCATCAAACTCATCAAAACCATCAAGACAGAATCCTGAAAGTAGCATGGGAAAAACAAATAGTTACTTACAAAAGACAAATGGTAAGAGTAAGCTCTGGTTTCTCACCAGAAACCAAGCAAGCAAAAAAGCAGTGAGATGGTATATATAAAACTCTGAATGAGAAAAATTTTCAACCAAGGATTATATACCCAGCAAAATTATCCCTCAAATATGATGGTGAAATTAGGAGATTTCCAGATGAGCAGAACCTAAGGAAATTTGTTAAAACCAGAACAACGTTACAAGAGATACTAAATAGAGTCCTTTGGACAGAGAACCAAAAATAGCAAACAAGAACCAACCATTAAGACACAAGATGACATAACCCAGAAACCACATCTATGGATTTATTCAAAGTAAAATAAATTTACAAGATTGTAAACAGGGAACCAGAGACATCAATTGGCAAGTGAGGACAAGTACAAGCCAAAAAGAGGGAAAATACTGTGTAGTTAAAGAACTTCTTAATGGTGAGGAAGTCAAGAGAGTTGCAAGATAAAAATGGACTGCTCTAATCTCAGGGAGAATATTGTAAATTACAGGGTAAATTCAAAGGTAAATGATAAACCTTCATATCACAACAAAAAAGAGGACAAGCACAAATATTCAGTAAATACTAAAATAATAGCAAAAAAGGAAATGATAACATGATTCATAAACATAATGAGTTGAACACAGAAAAGAATATGGAACAAAGAAACCAGGGACACCATGAAAAAAC
>NW_006922090.1:1022299-1024548 GCF_000298275.1 Orycteropus afer afer | reverse complement strand
AACTTCTGGTCTTGTTGATTTTTTCTATTATCTTTCTATTTTCTGTTTCATTGATTTCTGCTTGAATCTTGATTATTTCATTTTATTCAAGCAAATGGCAACCATAAAATAGCAGGAGTAGCAATATTAATTTCTGGTCAAATTGACTTTAAGACAAAAACCACCATACAAGAGAAGGAAGGACACTATATAATAAATTAAAAGATCAATTGAACAAGAAGATATAACCATAATAAATATCTAAAGAACCAGTAAAAGAGGCTAAAAATACATAAATCAAACTTTAACAGAATTGAAAAGGCAAGTAGATGACTCCACAGTCATAGTAAGAGACTTTGATACACCATTTTGAATGAAAGATAAAATAACTGGAAAGAAAGTCAATAAAGATACAGAAGAGATAAATGATACAATCCACCAACTTGACCTTATAGACATCTGCAGAGCACTTCACCCCAAAACAGCACAATATACATTTTTGCCAGTGCACATGGAACATTTTCCATGATAGACCATATGTTAGGACATAAAGCAAGCCTTAATGAATTTAAAAACATTGAAATACTGTAAAGCTTCTTCTCAGATAACAATGCCATCAAATTAGAAATCAACAATAGGAAGATCAGTAAGAAAAGAGTAAACACATGGAAACTGAACACACCCTCCTTAAGAAGACTGGGTAAAAGAAGAAATAAAATGTGAAATTGAAAAATTCCTTGAATCAAACGAAAATGAAAACACAGCATCCCAAAATCTTTGGGAGACAGTAAAAGCAGTGATCAGAGGCCAATTTATACCAATAAATGCACACATCAAAAAAAGAAAGAGCCAAAATCAACACTTTAAATCAACATCTACAGTAATTAGAAAAAGAAGAGCTAGACAATCCTACAGTCATCAGAAGAAATGAAATAATCAAGATTCAAGCAGAAATCAATGTAACAGAAAATAGAAAGATAATGGAAAAAATCAGTAAGACCAGAAGTTGCTTTTTGAAAAGATTATAAAATTGACAAACCACTGGAAATTTAACAAAGGAAAAGAGGGAAAGAATCCAAATAATACAAATAACAAATGATCATAACAACAGAACCAATTGAAATAAAAATGATAATATCAGGATACTATGAAGAACCGTACTCCAATATATTTGAAAATCTGGAAAAATTGGACAAATTTCTAGAAATACACCAGTTACCTTAACTAACACAGACTGATGTGGAAAAGTTTAACAGATCCAGAACAAAAGAAGAAATTGAACATGTGATCAAAAAAATTATCAACAGAAAAAGTCCTGGCCCAGACAGTTTCACTGGAGAATTCTACCAAACATTCACAGAAGAACTGACACCAATCCTCCTCAAATTGTTCCAAAACATAGAAAAGGATGGAATCCCACCAACTCATTTTAGGAAACAAGAATAACCTTGATACTAAAACCAGGCAAAGACATCACTCAAAAGGAAAACTACAGACCAATATCCCTCATGAATATAAATGCAAAAGTCTTCAATAAATCCTAGCCAATAGACTCCAACAACATATCAAGAAAATCATTCATTATGAGCAAGTGGGGTATCAGGTATTCATATCAGGTATGCAAAGATGGGTCCACATTAGAAAAACAATCAATTTCCTCCACCACATAAGTAAAAGGAGAAGAACCACATGATTATATCACGTGGTACAGAAATGGCATTTGATAAAATCCAACACCCATTCCTGATTAAAACTTTCAGCAAAACAGGAATAAAAGAGACATTCCTCAACATAATAAAGGGCATTTATGCAAAACCAACAGCCAACATTTTTTCTCAATGGAGAGACACTGAAACCATTCCTCTTTCTAAGAGGAAACAGACAAGGATGTCCTCTATCATCACTTCTATTCAACATTATACTGGAAGTCCTATGTGGGGTCACAAAGCAAGAAAGGGAAATCAAAGGCATTCAAATTGGTAAAGAAGAAGTCATGCTATCCCTATTTGCTGATGATATGATCCTATACCTAGAAAACCCAAGACTCTCAGTCAAAAATCTACTGGAACTAATTAGGAGTATAGTGGCAGGATACAAGATCAACATCCAAAATCAGTTGGATTCCTCTACACCAGCAAAGAGATTGCTGAGAAAGAAATAAGGAAATCAATACAATTTACAATAGCTACCAAAAAAATAAATAAATAAAATACTTGGGAATAAATCTTACCAGATACACAAAAGACCTGTACACAGAAAACTATAAAAAA
>NW_006922090.1:1019362-1020103 GCF_000298275.1 Orycteropus afer afer | reverse complement strand
CAGCACTATTTACAATAGCCAAAAGATGGAAACAACCTAGGTGTCCATCAACCGAGAAATGGATAACTAAACTATAGTACACACACACAATGGAATACTATGCAACCCTAAAGAATAATGTAGAATCTGCAAAATACTGCATAATGTGGATGAACTTCGAGGATATTATGCTCAGTGAAATAAGTCAATCACAGAAAGACAAATATTGTATTAGTCTGTTATTGTAAAAGTCAAGGAAAGGTTTAGATGTGGAAGGAAAATTTCTTTATTGTTTACCAGTGTAGGGAGGGTAAGGTAGGGAACATGTTAGATAGGGAGAGATAAGTATTGATTTGTATGAGGAGAAGGGCAATGCACAACTGTGAGTGATCAACATGATGGCATTGAGGAAGAGGAAGACATAGAGACGAGGTACAGACAACAAAGATGAATCCTTTTGTACATACAGTACTGTGTTTTCAATGAAGGCAAACATGGGTATACGGATGAATAGATGGGTGGACGGGCTGACCTGTTAGGTATGGCTGTGAAGTGGGGTGTATACCTAAGACCATGTATGGCGGTGGCAGACAATGGTCTTATAAGTGTGTTTGTATGATCTTTAAGAATTCCCAGGTTTACAGTAGAGCGGACAAGGGACAAGCTTGTAGTCTCTTCTTGGTCACAGCCAGCTACCCTGAGGGAGTGAGTAGTTGAGCTTGTGGGCTCAGGACCATAGTCACAGGGGACATCAAGCTCAAT
>NW_006922090.1:1016413-1018577 GCF_000298275.1 Orycteropus afer afer | reverse complement strand
TGAATGTTGGCTGAAAGCAAAGAATATCAGATAGGTGTTTACCTGTGTTTTATTAACTATGTAAAACCATTTGATTGTGTGGATCATAACAAATTTTTGATAATATTGTTAAAAATGGAAATTCTAGAACACTTGATTGTACATATAAGAAATCTGTACATAGATCAAGAGGCTGTGGTTTGAACAGAATATAGGGTACTGAATAATTTAAGATAAAGAAAGATGTTAATGAGAGGTATATCTTTTCACAGTACTTAATTCAATTTGTATGTTGAGCAAATAATCTAAAAGGCTGGGCTATAAGAAGAACAAGGCATCAGTATTGGAGGAAGACTCACTAACAACCTAATACACAGATGACACACCACCTTGTTTGCTGAAAGTGAAGGTGGCCTGAAGTACTTAATGATGAAGAACAAAAACTATAACCTTCAGTATGGACTACACCTCAACGGGAAGAAAACAAAAATCCTCACAACTGGACCAATAAGCAATATCATGATAAATGGAGAAAGATTGAAGTTGTCAAGAATTTCATTTTAGTTAGATACACTAACAACACCCATGGAAGCAGCAGTCAAGAAATCATATATCATATTGCAATGGGCAAATATTTTGCAAAAAACCTCTTAAAGCATGAGGGATCAAAAATGCCACTTTGAGGACTAAGGTGTGTGTGATCCAAGCCATGCTATTTTCAACAGCTTTATACACATGTGAAAGCCAGATGATGAACAAGAAGACCTAAGAAGGGTTGATCCCTTTGAACTGTGGTGTTGGAGAAGTGTATATTGAAACTACCTTGAACTGCCAGAAGAACAAACATACCTATCCTGGAAAAAGTGTAGCCAAAATGCTTCTTAGAAGCAAGAATGGCCAAGCTTCATCTCACCTACTTTGGTCATATTGTAAGATGAGATCATTCCCTTGAGAAAGGTATCATGCTTGGTAAAGTGGAGGGTCAGAGAAAAAGGGGAAGGCCCTCAATGATACGGATTGACACAGTGTCTGCAATGATGTGCTCAACCATAGTAACTTCCACTAGGATGATGCATGACCAGGCAGTGGTTCATTCTGTTGTGCATAGGGTCTTAATGAGTCAGAACCAACTCTACAGCACATAACAACAATATGATCAATAAGTATAGAAAATATATTGTTGATTTTGTCATCCAGTTCTTAATTTCAATATTATGTGCAATGGAACAAAAATTGTTTCCTTCCACACACACACACAAAAAGAACAAAACTCTCTGTAATAGGATCAGTAGCTTTGCTTGCCCAACATTTCTAAATTTTTTGGGGGGAATTAGTCCATAATTGTTATTAGTTTCTGTCTTGTCTGCTCCAACTCATAGCAACCCTATGCACAGTGCAACAAAACACTTCCTGGTCCTGTTCCAGCCTCATGATCCCTAGTATACCTGAGCCCCTCATTGCTCAGTTATCAATCCATCTCTTGAGGGCCTTCCCCTTCTTCATTGACCTTCTTTACCAAGAATATTGTCCTTTTCCAGGCAATAATTCCTTCTGAAAACATGACCAAAGCAGGTGAGATGAAGTCTGGCTATTCTGGCTTCCAAGGAGCATTCTGGCTGCACTTCCTCCAGGACAAATTTGGTAGTGCTTTTAGCAGACCACTCTTAGCATTCTTCTCAAACACCACAACTCAAAAGCTTCAACTCTTCTTTGCTCTTCCTTATTCATTGTGCAGCTCTCACATGCATGAGAGGTGATTGAAAATACCACTGTTTGGGTTATGTGCACCTTAGTCTTCAAGGAGATATCTTTGCTCTTCATCACTTGAGAGAGGGCTTTTACAGCAGATTTTCCCAGTGCAATACATCATCTGATGTCTTGACTGCTGTTTCTATTGGTGTTGATTGTAGAACCAAGTAATATGAAATCCTTGACAACTTCACTCTTTTTTCCACCCATCATGAAGCTGTTTATTTGACCAGTTTTTAGGATTTTTGTTTTCTTTATATTGAGATATAATCCATACTGAAGACTGTAATCTTTACTATTCATCAGTAAGTATTTCAAACCAGCTTCACTTTCAGCAAGGAAAGTTGTGTCATCTGAGCTTGAATATCTAGTGACATGTTTCAACAAAAGGATGCCCCACTGGAGGCACTCACTCAACCATGCCAAGAGATTTGGA
>NW_006922090.1:1010180-1015724 GCF_000298275.1 Orycteropus afer afer | reverse complement strand
AAAAAAAAAGTAAAAATCTTTTTGGTATTCTTTGCCTTCAGCTAAGATCCATCTGACATCAGCAATGATATCCCTCATTCCATGTTCTCTTCTGAATCCAGCTTGCATTTCTGGAAGCTCTCAGTCAATACACTGCTGCAACTGTTTTGAATAATCTTCAGTAAGATTTTACTTGCACTTGTCACTAGGTATTCTGTCAATTGCTGGAGGCTTGTCTTTGCCAATTCCTTCGGTGCAGCTTCAACTTCTTCAATACCATTGGTTCTTGATCATATGCCACCTCCTGAAATGGGTGAACATTGACCAATTCTTTTTGGTTCAGTGACTCTATGTATTCCTTCCATTTTCTTTTGATATTTCTTGTATCATTCAGTATTTTGCCCGTAGAATCTTTCAATATTGCAACTCAAATTTCAATTTTTTTCTTCAGTTCTTTCAGCTGTAAAAATGCTGAGTGTTTTCTTCCTTTTTTGTTTTCTAACTCCAGGCCCATCATTAGCTTTAGAAAATCCCCAGCACATTTTTCTTAAATGATTATGTCCACTCTAGTACCCCTCAGCTTTTTAAGAGATTCCAATTATAAATACATTAAATCTATTAACTCTGTTCCATATATCTTGTATTCTACTTTACTTGTTCATATTTTCCCTTTTATTTGCTTGTTCTGCCTCAGCCTTGATATTTTTATTTTTATTGTCTCTGGTCCACAAATTCTCTCTGATTTTGTAACTAATGAATCTTACATTAAAGCAATCTCTTGTTTTTTAATTGTGATTACTTTGTTTCCGTTTTAGAATTTATATGTGGTCTTTTTCATTGTATCTGTTCTATGGTTAAATATGTTATAATTGATTTTTGGTAACATATCTATCCCATTTATTTTCATATTCATGTGTAGTGACTCTACCAGGTTACTCATCTGGAATCTATTGCTATTATCTGTTTCCATATAGCTAGACCATATAAAGAAATAGCAAATGTTCAGTAGTTTAAGTGGAACACTGATGTTAACAAGCTGATGGAAAAATGTTCATTAAAAACAAGTGTCATAGAGGTCAAAACTGGGGATGTCAAGTGTGGAGTGTTTTGGGCAGAAGCCATGTGTATTGAATATTTGATGTTGTTGTTGTTGTTGTTATATGCCGTCGAGTACATAGCGACCCCTCCTTGGGTTTCTGAGGCAGTATCACTATGGAAGTAGGATTGCCCAACCTTCCTTCCGAGGGGTGGCTGGTGGGTTTGAACCGCCAGCCTTCTGGTTAGCAGTCAAGTGCCTTAGGCACTATGCTACCAGAGCTCCTGAATATTTGATAGTGACTCTAATAATATATGGAATTTATGTAGTGTTCAGTAATTAAATGAATGAACATATAAAGAAAGGAAGTGGGTATGCTATTCTCTTATTTTCCCCTAGGGCTAGGTCAGGGACTAAATCTAATATACGAGTTTAGAAGGAAATATAAGCATGAGCTCAGAGAGTCACAGTGAATGTCAGCTGCCTAGGTAATTGTAAAGCAGTCTTGAATATGTAAATATCTTAATTTGACATATTAAAATGTGAAATGATGTTTTAGAATACATAAAATATGTTGTATAAATTCCTTTCCTCATAGTGAACTGCATCAGGAATCAGAGGTTTATTTAATCTTCCATTTGGTTTACTCTGTGGTCTGATTCCTCCTTGGTTCAGAACTGCAATAAAGATGCACTGTACTATAATTTCTCTTCCTTCAGATCCTCACAACTATGTGAAGGATTGCACACTTTCAGCTAAGTACAGACAAAAGTCCTTTGATTCATTTATGCTGTGAGTCAATAAAATCAGATTTGTCTTTAAAAGTTCCCTCTGTCTGGGAGCAGTGTGAGAAGTGGAATAAGAGAGCTAACATGGCTCATGTGACCATTAAGGTGTATGTTCATCACAAATGCTACAATCATTTTGGAAATAACAAATTGGGCTATGTGAAGTAATCTTGATTAGAACTTAAAGAAGAGGATAACCTTAGGCTGTATATTGCTTAAGTTTTTGTAAACCATGAAAACTACCTGAAATCATAAAACATGACATCATAAAATATTAGTGTATTGGTTAGTGACTGTTTCCCTTTTCTATTTCAGAGTTGTGAAATTTAGCAAAAGTACAAATTTATAAATCCCAGAATGAATTCAAGCAATTTAACTTGTTTAGGGCAGGGGATATATTTTACAGATGCTATTTTATCCTGTTACCCAAGAAACCACTTGCATCTATTACATTACCCTAGGACCTGACTTCCTCTTTATTCACATTTCCTCCTTTACCCTGAAACCATGTTATTCCTACCTCAGGGACACGTTGCTTAGATTCTCTGAATGCTTCCTATAAATTTCCTCTTTAATGACAATATTGTCTAAATAACAACACATGCCAAAAGCACTTTGTAGCTCATATTCAGTGTTGTTTGGCCAGATTCCTAGGGCTGTTGATATCACTCCACTGTAATATATTCAGTCAGAATGATCTTTTTGAATTTACAAGCCATCAAAGGACATGAATCATACTAAACTCTGTCATATGCCACGTTTCTGAATGTGCTAGTCCTTGATCTCTTCATGACTCTTAACCAATCAGCACTTACCAGCAGGGCATTTTATCCCATACTTTTCTCTTTGAAAATACTGATTTAGTTGAATATCTGCCACGCTCACTTCTCTCACCCATTCATCATCTTCTTGGAATAACTGCTCATATAATATATAGAAAGATGTGTTCAGTTATAAAAATGGAATGGAGTTAAACAGAAATAAATGCAAGTTCTCTGAATTGGTGTCTGTTCATAATATATTCAATAGTTTTGGTACTTGTTATAATAACTTCCATACAATAATTGTTCACTAAATATTTATAGCATAAATAAATAAATTAAGTAGTCTTTTTTTTCAACGAAATATAACATGATCACAATTTGTATCGCCTTTTGGCCATACCAAGACACTAGAAAGAAATCAATAATTTGATGGATATTGAATGTGATGATGAAAAACACATAAAATGTGAAAAAGATAAAATAGTCCTATTATATAATTCCTTTAATATTCACACACTTAAATTATACATTTTAAAGCCTCTGTTTCTCTGTCTGATTTTTTGTTTGGTTTCTGTTTTGCATTTCTGTGCACTTAAGTTCATGAGTCCACTATGAGATGCAACAGAGCTCTGATTAGGTAAAATGTGTAAAATAAATCTAATAACATGTTTCTTAACTATGATTTTCTCTTTATCTTTTAGTTGTATACAACTATATCTATATATCTCTCTATATCTATATCTATATCTATATCTATATGTATGATTTAAGGAGCTCTGTTCATGTAGTGCCTAAGACATTTGACTGCTAATAAGAGTATTAGTGGTTCAAACCCACTAGCTGCTCCACAGAAGGAAGATGAATCAGTCTGCTTTTGTAAAGATTTACCTCCTCAGAAGCTCATTGGTGGTTGCTATGAGTTGGAATCAACTCAATGGCAGTGATTTTGGGTTTTTGTTGGTATATATATATGATTTATATAGACTAAAACAACAAATTAAACCCACTGCCATTGAGAAAATTCCAAATCAAAGTGACCCTGTAGGAGAGAGTAGCATTTCCCCATAGAATTTCCCAGGCTGAAAATTAAATTTTTTATGGAAGCAGAGTACCTCATCTTTCTTAGGTGGAGTGGCTAGTGAGTCTGAACAGCCAAACTTTTGGTAAGCAGCCAGATGCTTTTAACCACTGTGCCACCAGTGTTCCTTATGATTTACATAAAGATACAATTTATGTCCACCAATCATCTGTCAGTTTGTCGTATGGTGGTGGCTTGTGTGTTGCTGTAAGGCTAGAGGCTATGCCACCAGTATTTCAAATATTAGCAGGGTTACCCATGGAAGACAGGTTTCAGTGACATTTCCACACTAAGACAAACTCAGAAGAAGGAAGGTGCCATCCACTTGTCAGAGAATTGGCCAGTGAAAACCTTATGAATAACAGTGAAACCCTGTCTAATACATTACTGGAAAAATAGTATAGCAAGGATTGTGAGGCTAGCACAGGACCAGACAGTGTTTCGTTCTGTTGCACATAGGGTTGGTATGAGTCAGAGCCAACTAGATGGCACCTAACAACAACAACAATAATGTATGTTCACCACTCATCTGTCAGTTTGTCATACTGTGTGGCATATGTGTTGCTGTGAAGCTGGTGGCTATACTGGCAGTATTTCAGACCAGCAAGTTAACCCAACATGGAAAAGTTTCAGTGGAGATTCCACACAAAGAAAGTTTATGAAGAAGAATGGGGCCATCCATCTCTGAAAAATATTGGCCAGTGAAAACCTTGAGAACAGACCTTGAAACTTTATCTGATATAATCTCTGAATATGAACCACTCAAGTTAGAAGGCCCTCAAAATATAACTAGGGAAGAGCTGCTTTATCAAAGAATCCACCTTAATGACATGGATGGTGTTTTAATTGCCTAGTGCTGCTCTAACAGAAGATACCACAAATGGGATTGCTTTAAAAAACAGGACTTTATTCTCTTACAATTTTGGAAGGTAGGAGGCTGAAGTCAAGTAGCTAGGCCTTAGGGGCTGGGTGAAAGTCCCTAGACCTTGGGCTTCAGCTCTACCTCTTGCTTCCAGCCCACTGAAGCTAGAGGTATCTTTTCACTTAGGCAGCTGCTAGCTGCTGAGGCTGACAAACTCAAGGTCTACAAGTGAAAAGGTACACTCCCCATATTACCAAACCACATGACAGGCCATTAATCCAATTACATTAACAGTTCCAAGATCAGCAGGGCAACATGGCAGACTACTGAACAATGACTTGGCTTCATCCAGGGTTCAAGCATTGCCATCAGCTAGAGACCTTCTTCAGAGTTGCTTCTTATATACTGAAAGCCAGTCCACATCATTAAAGCAGCTACTCAACTGCTCCAGTGGATTCCACCATGCAATTAATTACCAATCTCACCATGGGGAATAACTACATCCAGCCCAGACACTCAAAAAGGTACAGCCAACTTCACATACAATCTTAACTACCACAGATGGAGTAAAGCTTTGGAGACGTTTACTTGCTTTTGGGGCCCATATTAAAATGGAATATACACCTGCAAACATCCATTAATAATTGGAATGTGGAATGTACAAAGTATGGATCTAGGAATATTGGAAATTGTTAAAAATGAAATGGAATGCATGAAGATCAATATTGTAGGCATTAGTGAGCTGAAGTGGTCTACCAAGCTAGGAATGAAGAATTAAAGAGGAATGGAATCACATTCATTAGCAAAAAGTATGCTTCAAGATTTATCCTGTTGTACAATGCTGTCTGTGATAGGATAACATCCATATGCCTACAAGGAAGACCAGTTAATATTACAAGTATTCAAATTTACCCACCAAATCCTGATCCAAAGGTGCTGCAGTCTGAAATTGACATAATATGCAATCAAGATGCATTGATTATTACTGATCTGAAAGTGAGAGTTTGAAACAAAGAAGCAGTAGTTGGAAAATATTG
>NW_006922090.1:1008885-1009845 GCF_000298275.1 Orycteropus afer afer | reverse complement strand
CAGTTAAGTGCCTTAGGCACTATGCTACCAGAGCTCCTGGAAAGAAGCAATGGAGAATCTCAATATCTTCAGCTAAAACAAGACAGGAGCTGATGATGAGAGACCATCAATGGCTCATAGACAAGTTCATGTAGAAGCTGAAGAAAATAAAAACAAGTACAGGAAAGCCAAAACATGACCTTAACTATATCCCACCTGAATTTAGAGACCATCTGAAGAATAGATTTGATGCATTGAACCCCAATGAATGACAACCAGATGAGTTTTGGAATGATGTCCTTAACATCATACATGAAGAAAGCAAACAGTCAATAAAAAGGCAGGAAAAGAAAAAAAAGTATATGTTAGAAAAGACTCAGAAACTTGCTCTTAAACATTGTTTTTGCTGTTGTTAGGTGCCATCAAGTATCTCTCACTCATAGCAACACCATGAACAGCAGAACGAAACAGTTCCTGGTCTCGTTCCAGCCTCATGATATTTGTTATACCTGAGCCTATCATTGCAACCAGTGTATCAGTTCTTCTGTTGAGGGTCTTTCCCTCCTTCATTGACCCTCCACTTTGCCACACATGATATCCTTCTCCAGGGAATGGTTCCTTCTGACAACATGACCAAAGCAGGTGAGACAAAGTCTGGCCATTCTCACTTCCAAGGAACACTCTGTTTGCACTTCTTCCAGGACAGATTGTTTAGTCCATTTTGCAGACCATGATACTCTTAGCATTCTTCTCCAACACCATGACTCAAAAGCATAAACTCTTCTTTGGTCTTCCTTATTCATTGTGCAGCTCTCACATGCATAACAGGTGATTGAAAATACCATGGCTTGGGTTAGCTGCACCTTAGTCATCAAGGAGACATCTTTGCTCTTCATCGCTTGAAAGAAGTCTTTTGCAGCAGATTTGCCGAATGCAATATGTTGCCTGATGTCTTGAATGCTTCTTGCAGTGGTGTTGATT
>NW_006922090.1:1005273-1006350 GCF_000298275.1 Orycteropus afer afer | reverse complement strand
TGGGTCTTGCAAAATTATTTTATGTGATCTCCACTGTTATTTCTATTACCAAGACCATATTTTACAACTACCAGTAACTCTTCTTTGTTTCAATCTTTTGCATTACAATCACCAGTGATAATCAACACTTCTTGATTGCATTTTCAATCAATTTCAGACTGCAGAAGTTTGTAGAAATTTTCAATTTCCTCATCTTTGGCTTTGGTGCTTGGTGAATAGATCTGAATGATAATAGCATTAACTCACCTGCCTTGTAAGCAGGTGGATATTATCCTATCACTGACAGTGTTGTACTTCAGGACAGATCTTGATGCATTCTTTGTGATGATGAATGCCACACCATTTCTCTTCAATTTGTCATTCCTGTCATAGTGGATCATATGGTAGTCTGATTCAAAATGACCCAAACCAGTCCATTTCACCTCACGAATACCTAATATATTGATCTTTATGTGATCGATTTCATTTTTGACAACTTTCAATTTTCTTATATTCATACTTCTTATATTCCATGCTGCGATTGTTAATGGATGTTTGCATCTATTTCTACTCATTTTGAATCATGCCACATCAGCCAATGGAGGTCTTGAAAGGTTTACTCTATCCATATTGTTAAGCTCATCTCCACTCTGAGGAGTTAGCTCCTCCCCAGTCAAATTTTGAATGCCTCTCAACTTGATGGGCTCATCTTCTGGTGCTATATTGGACAATGTTCCAGAGTTATTCAGAAAGTTTTGCATTACTATATCAGACAGTGTTACATTGCTATTCATAAGGTTTTCACTGTTCAATTGTTTGAGGAGTGGATGATCTCTTCCTTCTTCTGGGTCTGTGTTAGCCCAATACATGTCAGATGTATTGTGGCTTGAATATGGAGTACCTAAAGTAAATGGAAGAAATGACTAGATAAAAGAGCTAAACAAAAGGTTTGAACTGCTTATATGAAAGTTCAACTTAAAGTTGAAGGTAATTAAAACAAGTCAATGAGATCCAAAATATGACTTTGATAATGTTGTTGTTGTTGTTGCTATGTGCCGTGGAGTCGGACCTAACCCAGAGCGACCCCTGCTTGGGTTT
>NW_006922090.1:1001311-1004488 GCF_000298275.1 Orycteropus afer afer | reverse complement strand
TGATGTCAGACGTATCTTGGCTGCAAGCAAAGAATAACAGAAAGATGTTCACGTTTGTTTTATTGACTACACAAAAAAAACATTTGACTGTGAAGCTCTCTCTCTCTCTCTCTCTCTCTCTCTCTCTCTATATATATATATATATGGATAACATTGCAAAGAATGGGAATTCCAGAACGCTTAATTGCATTTGTGAGGACCCGGTACATAGATCAAGAGGCTGTCCTTTGAATAGAACAATGGCATATTCCATGGCTGAAAATCAGGAAGGCTGTGCTTTAGGGTTGTATCCTTTCACCATAATTATTCAATCTGTATGCTGAGCAAATAATCCTAGAAGCTGCACTATGAAGAAGAATGTGACATCAAGATTGGAGGAAGACATATTAACAACCTGTGATATGCAGATGACACAACCTTACTTGCTGAAAGTGAAGATGATTTGAAGCACTCACTCATGAAGATCAAAGCCTACAGTCTTCAGTATGGATTACCTCTGAACATAACAAAAACAAAAATCCTTACAACTGGACCAATAAAAAACATCATGATAAATGGAGAAAAGATTAAAATCATCAAAAATTTCATTTTATTTGGATCCACAATCAACACCCATGGAAGTAGCAGTCAAGAAAACAGACTTCATATTACACTGGGAAAATCTGCTGCAAAAGATCTCTTCATTGTTTTGAGAAACAAAGATGCACTTTGAAGACTAAGGTACACCTGCCCCAAGCCATTGTACTTTAAGGTGCCTCATATGCATGTGAAAGCTAGACAAAGAATAAGGAACACTGAAGCAGAGTTGGTGGCTTTGAATTATGGTGTTGGAGAAGAGTATTGCAAATACCATGGACTGTCAGAAGAACAATCAAATCAGTCCTGGAGGAAGCATAGCCAGAATACTCCTTGGAAGCAAGAACGGATAGACTTCATCTCACTTACTTTAGCCATGTTGTCAGAAGAGACAATTCCCAGGAGAAAGATATCATGTTTGGGAAAATATAGGGTCAGTGACAAAGGAGAAGACCCTGTACAACATGGATTTACACAGTGGCTGCAATGAGGGGTTCAAGTATAGCAAGGATTGTGAAGATGGTGCATGATCAGGCAATGTTTTATACATAGGTTCATTTTGAGTTGGAGCCAACTCAGCACCACCTGACAAAAACAACATGACTTAAGAACATCTATGGTAACAATAGAATATTTTCATCTATTTATTTATTTATTTTACGTAATGTGAAATGGCTTACTTGAAAATTTACAGAAAACAAATACATTCTAAATATTGATTTTAACAATGTCATTATTTTCAGCTTTATTTTTGGGTATACTTCAAGTGTTTTCATGGTCATTTCATAGTGATAGTGGTAGGGCAGTTGTTTAATATCAGCTTTTAATTAATGTTTCAGCAGGTAGACCCTGAAAGACACAGTTCTTGGTCTGCAATATAAATAAGCAAATAATGAGAACAATGTCAGATGATTTTCTTCACATAATCTAGTGGGGGGGAAGTTTGGTCTATCAGAGCTATAATTTTGTTTAACTTATTTTGAGTTTCTCCTAGAGTTGTCTTAGGACATCTGAGAAAAATTAGAAAAATAGGAGAACTAAGCTATTGCCAAGGTAACTGAAATAAATATTATCTAATGATCCAGCACAAACATTTAACAATTCACAGGAGACCCATATGAGCATAGGTGGAAAGACCATTAGCCCTCTGCCAGAACGTTACTTTCATTCTGCCTGGATATCATTTCGGTTTCACCTTCTGGGACTCTCCAATGAAACACATTTTGTACCTGAGCAGTAGTGCTTTATTCCTCCATTAAAGAATATGCTTTGTCTCACTCTGAATTAATCAAGAAAATGTGTTGCTAGTTTCTAATTTACAGGGCACTATACATGTTTAAGTAAGAGGATTTCATTGCTCTAAAAGCAATATTTGTTGTTAGTTTTGTGATTTCTTTATCCAAGAGATCTTACTTCCATTGCCTCCATGACTACAGTGCTTGTTTTCAAATCTGTTACCTGTACACTTAGTTTGCTTCTGAGCCCTTGCATCCCTAATAACTCAGCCTTTCTAAGCCAGTGGGTCACTAAATTGCATTTTTTCCCTCTAAAAAAAAGGAGAGTAACATTTTATAATTTCTCATCATTTTATTACTATTTCATTCCTGCTTCAATACTAATGCAATCATTTTACAAAATCTTAACTTTCCCCTCAAAGATAAAGACTAATCTGTGAAATTATAAACATTGAATATGACAAATTTAATGCCATAAAAATAAATATCAGATGTAGTTTTAGGAAAAAGAATGTTACTAATATTAATTATTAAAGTAATTACTAGATCTAAGTCTGGTTAATTGCATAAGACACTCATTTGGTTGTGGGATTGCAAGATAAATAGGACACCCATTTAAGTTTTACCAATACCAATTATATTTTCCAAAAAGTTTATATTAATTTTCACATTAACCATCTATGCATGAGAATATTTTCTTCATAATCTCATTTATTACTGGAAATTCTTAATAGTTTTGCCTTAGTATTATAATTAACTGATTAAACCATTATAAATTAATATACTAATTTAATCATTAATGAAAATATTTTTTGCCATTTTCCTTTATCTTCTGATATTACTTTCTCATGTGTTAATTTTTTAAAATTAATAATAGAAATGATTTTCAGAATACAAACCTTTTATAATAACCATTTCAGGTATTGTTCTTCAATTCTAATATTTGTACTGTGTAGTATCTTCAAAATATTACTGTATGGATAAATTATTAGAAAGTAATTTCTCAATTTTTATCTTCATCAAATATGGGTGCATTAGGCTGGGTTCCCTAGAGAAGAAAAACCAGTAAAGCTTATATGTACACATATAGAGAAAGAGAAATTTATCTTAGGAAAATGGCTCACACACTTACAGAAACTGGCAAGTCCCAAGTTCTTGGATCAAATGTCAAGCTTCAAGCTTTTCCAGACTCATGCAGCTGCAGGGGCTGACGAGCTCAAGGTTGCCAGGCAGTTTACCGGCTATTGACTCCAATGAATGACAAATCCAAGATCTCCAGGCCAAATGGTGAGTTGTTCACTCACGGATAGTTGTAGGCAGCACAACAGGATCTCAATCCACAGAAGAGTGTCTATTTTCCCAGGGT
>NW_006922090.1:992043-1001081 GCF_000298275.1 Orycteropus afer afer | reverse complement strand
TTTAATTTTTCAGATACTCTTGCTTTTCAGTTTTCTTGGAAATTCATGAACCTTTATTCTTCCATATTATTCTTGTTAGTTGTTGTCAGGTAGGCTCTGACGTATGATGACTGCATGTGTAAAGAATTAAATGTTTCCAAACATTGCACCATCTTTACAATAGTTGATATACTCAAATGTGAACTGTATATTATGAGTGCTTTGCAATCTAGGGGTTCATGTTGCAGCACTGTAGTAGACAATTTTCTTATGATCCATAGTGTTTTACTGGTTATTTTGTTTATTTATTTGGAAGTAAATCAACAGTCCTTTCTTCCTTGTCTGTCATAGTCTGGAAGCTCCACTTAAACTGTGGTGACCATGTTAGTATTTGAAGGACTGTTGGCCTAGCTTCCATCATTACAACAAACTGACCAATGAGTTGTGGTATTCTTCCATACAAACATCAACATTAACCTGTTAATATCTAACCAAAATCTATGAAAAGATTAATGATCATTATTTCTTTATTTATTTCAGCTTATAATTTTAGAATGGTTGACATCTTTACTATATCATAGTACAATTCAAAATATGTTGTGTCTGTATGAGGTATCATAAATCTGGTGCAGACTGGAAGATTGGAATGAAAACCTTAGAGTTCTGAG
Source organism: Orycteropus afer afer (assembly GCF_000298275.1). Taxonomy (NCBI): domain Eukaryota; kingdom Metazoa; phylum Chordata; class Mammalia; order Tubulidentata; family Orycteropodidae; genus Orycteropus; species Orycteropus afer. The sequence goes on along the minus strand of NW_006922090.1, from coordinate 1,000,434 downwards.
ACATGTTTCATTTGTTTTCATTCCAAACCAGGAAATCAACAGCAATGTGATTAAATGAGACTTGTACTTGCCCAGTATGTCCTGAAATTGCTTCTTAAATTTGGGTTGTCTCAGAAGTCCGCGTAGAGTGAGGACATTACCAGCTCAGAGGAACATAAAACTAAGCCTCTGATGCTTTTATAGGTATCAATAAGTGATAAATAAAGATACTTTTAGTTTTTTTAGTGCTTAATTTGTAAGTTGTAATTAAATTAATTCCAAATATTTAAAAACTACACGTGATAAAGGAATTTTTAATAATAAAAATAATAAAGTAATTTCACATTTCATTATACTAATTTTTCTCTTGAAAGAAAATCCTTTAGTCAATTACTCCAAAGTGCTTCACATAATATAATAATATAGAATTTTTTAAATGACTAAAGATTTTTATTCATACTCTTACAATATTTATTGGTTTTACACTTTGTATTTCAACCATTTTCTCCTCATCATCACACATTTCCCCATATTTCTCAAGAATAAAGTTATCATCCCAGAACTAAGAAATAAAAAACATACTATCTCTGCCAAGTTTATGGATCATAGCTTGTCAAACATTTGGTTTTGAGTTTGAGCATAAAGACTAGTAGTGTCTTCAGAGGTATCTAAATAATCTATATTTGAAATTTGTATTGGGCTATTCCTTATTTCAAAAGAACATTCTAAATTCATGCAATTCTTCATCATCTGAAACTCTTTCATTGTGTCTCTATGGCCACCAAATTAAATTTTCCTAATTTCCCACATCTATTTAAACTTTAGAAATATTATACAGCAGTAAGAGCATCACATTACAGCTCCAAGGAACCCACGGTTTGGTCAGCAAAAGCTGGGTTCCTTATAAGCAATACACCCAGTTACTGTTACTATCTTTCATCAGATTTGGGACTGTTTTTTTGCCTGACAATTTTGTGAAAAATAGGGTTTATAAGTCCTCCTGCTTCTAGTACTAACCTTACTTTATCCAGTCATTTTGACTTATTCATAGTTTCCTGTATTTACCCTTCACTATCTTATCAGTCCACCAATCCCAATAGTCTGTCCGTTTGTGATGGCTTGAGTGTTACTGTGAGGCTGGAAGCTATGTCACCAATATTTCAAGTATATTCAGGGTCATCAAAGTTAAACAGGTTTCAGTGGAGCTTCCAGACTAAGACAGACTAGAAAGAAGGACAAACCAAAAATAACAAATGCACTGCCATCAAGTTGGATCTGACTCATAGTGACCCCACCTTGAGTTTCTGAAGCAGTAACCTTCCTTCTAAAGAGTGTCTAGTGAATTTGAACTGCCAGCCTTCTGTTTAGCAGTCAAATGCCTTAGGCACTACTCCACCAGAGCTCCTAGAAAGAAGAATGGGGCCATTCAATTATGATAAAAAAAAAAAAAAAAACAACTATTGCTAAAACTTTATGAATGACAGTGAAACATGGTCTGATATATTGTTGGAAGATGAGCCCCTCAGGTTGGAAGACACCACATGACTAGGGAAGAGCTGTCTCCTCAAAGTAAAATCTACCTTACTGAAGTGGATGAAGTCAAGCTTTTAGGACCTACATTTTTTGATGTACAATTCAAAATGAGAAGAAATAGCTGCAAAAATTCATTAATAATCAGAATTTGGAATATATGAACTTTGAATCTAGGAAAATTGGAAGTTTCAAAAATTTAAGTGGAACACATAAACATCAATATCCTAGGCACTAGGAAATGGATTGTTACTGGCCATATTGAATCAGAAAACCATAAGGTCTACTCTACTGGGAATGGCAAACTGAAGAGGATTGATGTCACATTTGTTGCCAAAAACAATGTTTCAAGATCTGTCCTGAAGTATAATGCTGTTAGTGATAGGACAATATCTATAAACCATAAGGATTACCAGTTAATACTACTATTATTCAAATTTACCTACCAACCACTAAAGCCAAAGATAAAAAAAATTGAAGATTTTTATCAACATCTGCAGTCTGAAATTGACCAAACATGCCATCAATATATATTGGTTATTACTGGTGATTGAATTGCAAAAGATGGAAACAAAAAATTACTGGTAGTTGGAAAATTTGGTCTCGGTGATGGAAGTGCCATCATAAACTGCATGATAAAACTTTTTAAGGCCAATGACTTATTCATTGCAAATATCTGTTTTCAACAACATATATGGCTATACACATGGACCTCACTAGATAGAATACATGGGTATCAAAATCAACAGCAAATTTTGAATGAGATGATGGAGAAGCTCAATATCACAAATCAAAACAAGGCCAGGAGCTGACTGAAATAATCCATTGATTGCTCATATGCAAGTTCAAGTTGAAACTGAAGAAAATTAAGCCAATCCACAAGAGCCAAAATATGGCCTTTATTGTATCCCTCCTGAATTTAGAAACCATCTGAAGAATAGATTTTATGCATTGAACACCAGTGACTGAAGACAAGATGAATTGTGTAGTGACATCAAGACCATCATACATGAAGAAAGCAAAAGATCATTAAAAAGACATGAAATAAAGAGAGGACCAATAAGGATATAAGAAGAGACTCTGAAAGTTGTCCTTGAATGGAGAGTAGCTAATGTAAATGGAATAAATGATTAAATAAAAGAACTGAACTAATGGTTTGAAAAGAAATGTGAGAAGTTAAAGTAAAGTATTATAATGAAATGTATAAAGAATTGGAGTTAGAAATCCAAAAGGGAAGAAAATGTTCAGCATTTCTCAAGGTGAAAAAACAAAAAATATGAAAGTTTCTAATGGCAATGTTGAAAGACTCTATGGGCAAAATATTGAGTGATGCTGGAAGCATCAAAAATAGTGGAAGGAATACACAGAGGCACTATACCAAAAAGAATTAGCCTATGTTCAGCCATTTCAAGAGACGGTTGATCTCTTGATAGCATACAATCAAGAACCAATGGTATTGAAGAAACAACACCAACCTGCACTGAAGGAATCGGTGAAATATAAGATCCCAAGGATTGACATAATACCCATTGAGATGTTTAAACAAATAGATTCAAGTGCTGGAGACACTTACTCAGTGCTGGAGACACTTACTCATTTATGCCAAGAAATTTAGAAGATAGTTACCTGACCAAGTGACTAGAAGAGGTAGACATGGGCACACCCATTGTGCAATGGCACACCCATTGCAAAGAAATGTAATCCAACAGAATGCAGAAATTATGAAATAATATCATTAATATCACAAGCAAGTAAAATTTTCCTGAAGATAATTCATGAATGGGTGCAGCAGTATATTGACAGGGAATTACCAGTTCAAGCTGGATTCAGAAGAACATGTAGAATGAAGGATGAATCTTGGCTAAAAGCAGATAATACCAGAAAGATGTTTATTTGTTTTGTTGATAATGCAAAGGTATTTGACTGTTTGGATTATAATAGATTATGGATAAAACTGTGAAGAATTGGAATTCCAGAACACTTAATTGTGCTCATAGGGAATCTATACAAAGACCAAGAGGCTGCTGTTCAAACAGAACAAGGAAATACTGCATGGTTTACAATCAAGAAGGGTATGCATCATGGTGGCAGATTTCCAACATTCTTATTCAATATGTATGCTGAGCAAATAATCCAAAAACCTGGACTACATGATGAAGAATGCAAAACCAGGATTGGAAGAATTCATTAACAACCTGCACAATGCAGATGACACACAACCTTGCTTGCTGAAAGTGAAGATGACTTGAAGCACTTACTGATGATCAAAGACTGTAGTTTGCAGTAGGGATTACACCTCAACACAAAGAAAAGAAAAATCCTTCCAAGTGGACCAATAAGAAACATCATGATGAATAGACAAAAGATTGAATTTCTCAGGGGTTTCATTTTACCTGGATCCATAAGTAACACCTGTCTTGGTTCTCTAGTGCTGTCATAACAGAAATACCACCAAATGGATTCTTTAACAAACAGGAATTTATTCTCATACAGTTTAGAAGACTAGAAGCCAAAATTTATAGTGCAGGCTCTAGGGGCTTGGTGAAGGCTCCTTGACTTTGGTTTAAGCTCTGCCTCTAGTTCCTGGCCCATGGGAGCAGGAGGCTTCTTTCTGATGCCTGCAACTCCTGGCTGTTGACGCTGTCAAATTCAAGGTCAAAAGGTAAAATGGCACCATCCCAAGACTGGCAGACAATATGACAGGCCTGGTTCAAGTCCAGGAACAATCCCAAGATTGACAGACAACACAGTAGGACATGGGTTCAAGTCTGAGAACTTGAGACACAGACTCCATGAAAAGAAGGATCCAAAATATGCCAAATAACTAGATACCTTTCCCAAATCTTCTCCTTATATACTGGAAGGAGGCCAAAGCCTAAAGGCAACTGCTTTCTACCAATTAGTGCCTCACTGCAGATTCCATCATAGAGATAATTGTGGTCTCATCATGGGGAATAACTACACACAGCTGTTCAGCCACTCACAGCCAGGGCCCAGCCAATTTGACATACAACCTTAATTACTACAACCCCCATAGATGTAGCAGTCAATAAGTCAAACATTATATTGCACTGGGCAAATCTTCTGCAAAAGTGTTAAGGAACAGAAATATCACTTTGAAGGCTAAAGTGGACCTGACCCAATCCATGGGTCATCTCATATGCATTTGAAAGCTGGACCATAAATAAGTAAGACCAAGGAAGAGTTGATGCCTTTTGTTTGATGTTTTTGTTGTTTGTGAAGAATACTGAATATATCACAGACCGCGAGAAGAATGAACAAATCTGCTCTGGAAGAAGTACAACTGAAATGCCCCTTAGAAATGAGAATGGCCAGACTTCATCACATGGACTGTAGTCACATTGTCCAGAAGCACCACTCCCTGGAGAAGGAGATCATGTTTGATAAAGTATAAGGTCAGTAAAAAAGGGGAAGACTCTCAACATGATGCATTGACATAGTAGCTACAGCGATGCTCTCATAGCAGGTATAGCAGGTATTGTGAGAATGGTTCAGGACCAGGCAGTGTTTCTCATTCTGTTGTACATAGGGTTGTTAGGACTTGGAGCAGACCCCAGGGCATCTTAAAAAAACCTTATCAGTGGAAAATATTTACAAAACACAGTTTTTACACAGATAAATACTTTGTTATGGAATAATCACAACCACAGAAGCACCTGTGCTATCTTGATACAGTCATTACAAAATAAAAACATGTTTCTAATATGACTAACAATTGACTTGTCTTAAATTTTCATATATTTTGCATTAACTTTTTTTTTTTTCCACTTAAGAATAATAATGGGCTCCTAGGATTTTACCATGCCATTACATTTCAAGTAACTCATTTTTATTCAATTTTCTTTTGCATTATCATTGCCTGTCCCTATTTACAATAGCTCCTTTATCATTTAGGTACCTTTTATCTTTTAAAACATCCTTACTTTCTAGAATAAGATGTTGAAACATTACCTTTAGTACAGTCTTATCTGCTTTAATACAATATACTTGTTCTTGACAGGCTTTATATTATGAAAAATCAAAACTGCCAACTGTAAGGACTTAAGGGAGAAAAACAGTGTTGACCAAAACCTATGCAACTCTATAGACAGCTCTATAAATTATAATTGGTGTTTTGGGAAATAACTTGGAAGAACCAAGAAGCACCCTGAGGATTTGGAGGCTACCTGAGGGGATATTAAAATTGCACATAGAGAAAGTATTCTGGCATCTGGGTGGTGCTAATGCAGTGAAGAGGGCAGGTGAACTCTGAGCACAAGGATGAATAAAATCCGCTCTGCCTCCGTAAAGCACAGGGGCTCATTTTCAATTTTCCTAAAATAGAGCGAAAGGGACTCTTGCCTATGAAGTCCCCAAGAAAGTGCTTCCTTTTTTTTTTTCTCTTTGTATTCTGAGGTTACATTTCTTCTGCCATTATTTTCACTCCACGTGTTTTGTTGTTATTTTTAGGTACCTTCAACAGAATGACTTCCCTGTCTTGCACTATCTTCACAATCATTGCTATGTTTGAACGCATTTTTGCAGCCACTGTGTCATTATATCTCTTTGTTGAGAGGCTGCTTTTTTTTTTTTTTTTTTTTCCTGACCCTCCACTTTACTAAGATAGAATCAGATATGAAACCACAAAACTTTTAAGCTATACCAACATTAGCTTTAATGCAATAGTGTATGAGCAAAATTGGTTAATAGCAATGAGTTGTTACCGAAAGCTGTTTCCTGTAACAACATGGCATCAGCTACACTCAAATAGTTCGGACATTTTTTGTTGGTTTAGTTTGGAAATAGTGCTTGAGATCAAAACCTGGGAGCTTACACAATATAGTATGAAAAGCCAGTTTAAACTGTTGCCATCTACATTTTAACAAACATAGATTGGTTTTTATTTTGTTCTGATTTACAGGAACACTTCCAATTTTACTCCTATTTCCACTTTCATCTTTTATCAACATACAGTAACTCATTTTTTTTATGTAACACATACTTAGATCTGTCACTACCTCCTCAAACTAGGATTTTATCACTTTCTCTAACTTTCAAATACCTCTCAAAATTCTTATTGATGAAGACAAAATACATCTAAAATAGAAAATAACATAATAAAGAAAGGTGATGATTTTTTCTAATGAAGAATTGACCTTATATTCCTAGACGATAACCTGTTTGTCCTGATGTGTTTTTATTTAATTTCCACAGCATGCTTAGATGTTCTAATATTTTATTTAGACACTTGGCATATATTCAAAATGAAATTTATCTATAGTGCTTTTTCTGCCAATTTATGCTCTCTCTGTAAAATAAGTGGGCCAGTTGCTTTTTTATTTTCTATGTTAAGGAATATTTGCATATGATTGAAGCTGTTTGTTCCTTAGATCTAGTTTGTTAATGTATTTAACATTATAAAATATTTTCATATTCTTCATTATAAAATCATCAATTTTTTTTAGCTTTTTAAATGAAGGTGCCCAAAATGGCACATCATCTTTTATCACAATTTCATATTGGTTGTTATTTGGTGCATATTTTTATCTCTTTATTTCACTACACAGCACATTAACATTTATCTTTAAAAACAGACAAGTATTAATTTGTCAGGTTATATTTCATTTTTATATTAACTTCATGTACTCTGACTTGATATTTTTTATATCCTCACTTATAAGGAGAATTTTGACTGGTCTTCCTCTAAGAAAGACTTGTTATTGGTCTGGCAGTCCAGGCTATATTCAGTATTTATCTAAAACACACCCTAAATTTTGAATAATAGAACCTAAGAGACTTAGGTTGTAGTTCTATCTTTAACCTTGAGTAATTTGCCTTTCATTTTCTATATTAATTTCATATAAAGGAATGATTATATGAAAATATTATTTTTCTACATTAATTTCATTTTCTGTGTGACTTACTTAATTCTTGTCAGTAGAACTTGGATCGTGGTAGAGACAATGGAAATGAACATGTTTCTTTGGAGTAATGCATATATGTGTGTGTGTATTTGCATATACATGCATACTCTTTATACATATATAAAATACCAATTACTCTTAAAAAATAAAATGTAATGTAAAATGAGGAATTAAGCTTTTATCTATTGCATCTATTGATTTTGGCAAATGTATGCTAAAATCCTTCAGAGGTCTGACACATTTTTTCCTCCTTAATAAGGGGATTTATACCCAATATCCAAATCTCATTAACTTTGTCAATACGACTATGGGTACATCCTCAGTGGGAAAACCTACTTAGAATTTTCCCATCTGATTAACACCTTACGTTTTCTCATTTGATTAAATACTTTAAATTGAATGAAGTACTCCAAAGGAGAGTTTTTTTTTTTTTTTTTTCCTTCTTTCCCCAAAGAAAAGGTATTTAATCTTGTCAGGGGTAGCACACACCAATATTTGTTAAACTGAATTTAATTTATAAAATATAATTCCCTTTGAATGAAACTCTATTCATGAACAGCAAACCACAGATTAAAGAAACAGATGATTTTTATTTTAATGTTTCAAATTCCTAGAAATATAGAGCTGTTGATAATACTGCAATCTGTAACTGTTTAGAACAGTCCAAATTAAGTCCTGAAGTAAGTAATAGGAACTCAAGAGAGTTCTAAGACATACAGGCACTATCAGTTTCACAGAAAGGATTATAGTGTACCGGCTTCTTTGCATAGGGTTTGGAATCGTAAACACTGTATTTTGAAGATGGCTTTCACATTTACTTTCTTTATGAGTATGTTGTTGTTGTTGTTGTTATGTGCCGTGGAGTCAAACCCGACTCATAGCGACCCCTCCTTGGGTTTCCGAGGCAGTATCACTACAGAAGTAGGATTGCCCAACCTTCCTTCCGAGGAGTGGCTGG
>NW_006922090.1:970056-991188 GCF_000298275.1 Orycteropus afer afer | reverse complement strand
AATTATATATATATATGAATACATATGTGTGTGTGTGTGTGTGTGTGTGTGGCATAGTGCCTAAGGCACTTGAATGCTAACCAGAAAGCTGGTGGTTTAAACTCAGCAGCCACTCCTCAGAAAGAAATTTGGACAATCAACTTCCATCATGATACTGCCTGGGAAACCCAAAGAGGGGTCACTATGAGTCAGGTTTGACTTGACGACACATAACAACAACAACAACATATAATCTGTTAAGGCAGATAGAAAGAAAAAAACCACTTAAGTTATTCTGATGCTAAATTTGATATAGTTTCATCAGTTGAAGGTGATTTCAGCTATATAAAGTATTCTGCAAAAAATTCTTCTGACTGATATACAGGAAGCTATGTAGAGATGATTTTATAAAATCAGGACCCTACCAGTAGAATACTAGTAAGCTTCTTCTATATTTACAATGCATGTGCCTTAAACTTTGTCTTGATAGTTTCCAAGAAAATACTGTGATGTTTCTGTGCTATTCAGGTTCAAACTCAATATTCCTTCACTCATTTCAGAAAATCTGGAGCTCAGCTTAAGAAATAGGTTCTTACTCACAGACATTAATCTGCCACACCTCCAAGGGTGATGGTCTTAGAAAGAGTTGGAAAGTCTTTTCCACTTTCATAGCAGATGTCAAAATTGTCACCTGAGTAAACCTTTAAAAAACAACACAATACCAGTGTTGTCACGCTCTTGTGTTTCTTTAAGCTTGCATTAACTACTATACAACTATGTTGTCCCTAAGTCTGAAAGTCTAACACAAAATGGTCCTCAAAGAAAAATAATGTGGTGGTTATGTTGTTCATCCAGCAGGCAAACTTTTCAAATTATCATCTCATAGATCAACATCTAAATTAACTTATCCAAAGTTTATTTGAATTTTTATTTAAATACCACTCTATTTTACTTCACCCAAATCACAATTTAAAAAAAAAAAAAAACACTCTATTTTATTATTTGAGAGTTTTATGTGCAGTGACCATTGAAGATATCACCCATAATATTGCTCATTACCTTTTTGAAGAACATATAAAGTGAATTTCTTTGAAAACGTGGCATATATATCTTTGTGGAACAATTGATGCATTCTGACATATATATGGAGATGACAAACTATATTGCATCTCACTCTTTGTCATGTTTGACAGGCAGTTCAAAGCTCATGATTAATCACAACAAGATTATTATCCCAGATGATTTCAATGTTTGCTCTTTTACCACTTATTTTTTCCTACCCTGCTCATTACTTTACAGGTCACCATAAATCTCTTTGTAAAAAGACTGTGAGGATGAAAATACAGAGAAATGGCACTTTAAAAAATATTTTGACTTTATACTATTATAATGATATTTTATTACCTGAACCCCTAAAGAAAAATGCTGACAAATTCATAGTTGATTTTATTTGTGTCTGGTCAGTCTGTTGCAAATTCAGCTGTCTCAAAAACTTTGTGAGTTTCTGTGTACCTCATTGAAATAAACACCTTATATGAAAAAGATATGTTTGTAATTTGCCTGAAACATCTCTTGTTCTCCCTTTAAATATTATTTTTTAACATTAAATATTAAAAGGGGTGCATTAGACATCTGTGGTGTTGCACTTATGGCACCCTTCTTTATGGGTTTCAGATTATTTTCTTGGTCTCATTTCATCTCAGACTTACATTTTATGGTTGAATTTCCCTACAGTGTGTGCACTTTTACAACCAATCCATACTGAGGCTTATGTCTGGTGCTCTGTCATAAATTGCTCATATGCTTTAACTAAATAAACCTCTAAATCGCTAAGTGTACTCCAATAGTTTCCTAATTCTTATTTTTTCTAAAAAACTGACATCTGGTTTTCCTGGGTAATATCCACTTACCCAACCCACGTGACCAGACTATGTTTCACCTACTTTGGTCATTTGTCAAAAGGCACCATTCCTTGGAGAAACATATCATACTTGGTAGAGTGGAAGGTCAACAAAAAGGAAGACTTCAAGGAGATGGATTGAAACAGTGGCTGCAATGATGGGCTCAGGTATAGCAAGGATCATGAGGCTGGCACAGGAATGGGCAATGTTTTGTTCTGTTGTACATAGGGTCACTATGAGTGGGCACCAATATTACACCACCTAAGAACAACACGGAAACCCAAGGAGGGGTCGCTATGAGTCGGGCCTGACTTGATGGCACATAACAACATAACAACAAGAATAACACAACCACCCACCTATATGTAATCTAAGAGGATAATTTCTCATTTGTATTTTAGTAACAAATTATGGAACAGAATAATTGCTTATATGACATCATTTAATTAAAAAAAAAACTGTCTAATTAAACCTAAAATATTTTATATGTTAAAGAAATATTTTATTTAGGATCTTTATAGGAGTTCTGGTGCCGTAGGGCCTAAGGCTAACTGGAAGGCTGGTGGTTCAAACCCACCAGCCACTCCTTGGAAGGAAGATTAGACAGTCTACTTCCATAGAGATACTGCCTCAGAAACCCAAGGAGGGGTCATTATGAGTTGAATCAACTTGAAGGCAGTGAATTTCTTTTGGTTTAGATGAAACTGAAAATTTGGTTTGGTTGGATTGATTTTTAAAAACTTGCAAATGAATTTGAGGATAATAATTTTTATATATAAAGAGTTAGATAACAATTTATAGAGATAATTCTGAAGTATGCTTTCTAATGTTAAACACAATTGATAATATTCCCTCTCTTTTATCCTTTTTGAATTAATATTTGATATCTGCATATTCTCTGTTATACTCATAAACGTATCCTTATATAAAAGTAAGAGTTAGGAATTTGTGGATAAAATAGCCACAAATGCTTCAAGTCAATGATGCTAGTATACAAACCAACCAATTTTAATGACATCTTCAAACTGATTTCCTCATATAAAATATTTAAACAGATATCATAGATTTCCACACCCATACCACCATTGTATTTTCATTTAAAAATATTTTTATTTGAACATCAGTATATCATAATTTTCTGTAATACCTCCAAAATGTTAAAATATATAGATTTATGAATAAATACATGTGGATACTTCTATAGATGATAGGTAGACAACGTGTAGAGATATATCTAACTGAATTTTGGACCAGAAAATACCAATGAGATATTCTAAAACCGAACAGTCTCCCTAGAAATATTTTGGGAGAAAATCATTTAAATTTGTATACATGTAATATGTTCGATTTAAAAAGAAAGTAAACTTGAGATGATGTGTTGTAAATTTTAACTTATTATTTATAAATTGTTATTTAATGCAAAGGAATCTTAAAGAGAAGATAGTCGCTTTTTGGTATCAGTAATCCTTAAATATAAATGCCTTTTCTGCTTCAAAATATATATTATTAATATTTTTTCATATATTTCATTTTTGTTTTCCATCCTGAGATAAACATACAGGTTCGGATTTTGAGAATTAAGCTTTCCGAAGGCATTGCTTATTTCTTCTGTGAGTGTCTTAGTTACCTACTTCTGCTATAACAGAAATATCAGAAGTCTATGACTTTAAGAACCAGAAATTTACTTTCTCACAGTTTAGGAGGCTGTTTTGTTGTTGATGTGATGTGTGGTTGAGTCAGCCCCGACTCATAGCGACCCCTCCTTGGGTTTCCAAGGCAGTGTCACTACGGAAGTAGATTGCCCCATCGTCCTTTGGAGGGGTGGCTGGTGTGTTTGAACCGCCAGCCTTCTGGTTAGCAGTCAAGTGCCTTAGGTACTATGCTCCCAGAGCTCCCGTTTAGAAGGCTAGAAGTCCCAATTCAGGGCACAGGCTCTAAGGGATGGGTTTCTCTTTTTGTGGGCTCTTGGGGGAAGGTCCTTTACAACTTCTGTTTCCTGGTTCCCTGTGCCTAGGTATCCATGCCACCCTATTTTTGCACTGTTTCTTTGATCTATTTTCAAATTTGAAAGAGATTAACTCAAAATGCATCCTACACTAATCCTTCCTCATTAACATAAGAAAGACAACTCATTCTCCAATGGGATTCTAACCACAGGCATAGAAGTTAGGATTAACAACACATATTTGGCTCTGGGAGCTGGAGGGGCGGCGCATAATTCAATTCATAGCAATGATCTTGTTACATATATCTGATTCCCATCAGAAATAGGATAGAATACAGTCACTTTATGAATTCAAGTATTTATGAGTTGGAAAGAAATAAAAAAGACTAGAATATCGTTTATGATATTACACTCCAAGGCCACGTATACCCAGGTAAAGCAATGTGGCGCCAGAAGTATTTATATATGGAATTTATTGTTACAACTGATTCAGTTTGTTCATGAGAGAAAATGTTTCATGCAACATGTTTCTGGAAAAAGTGCTTATGTTAGAGTGACTCTAAATGATTAATAGAAAAAAAAAAACAAAATATACTTAAAAAGGTTATGAAAGTATTGTAAAACAATGTCTCATTGCAAAAGAAAACTTAAATGCCTTTTATTTTGTGTATTACTAATTTTGGGGGGGTGGGGAGTAAATGATTACCTGACTTGTATATTCATTTTTTGTTTTGCATCTTTTATCAGAGATTCACTGAGTAAAATTATCATGGTTATTTGGATTAGTTCACTAAACAAAGAATCTGTTTAGCCTTTAAAGGCATCAGTTTAAGAAAATACAGGCCTTTTCAACCAACAAATGTACATCATTAGTTTCGACAATATACTTTATGAGGAAACATATCAACATAAACCAATACATTCATATATTTCAAATTTATATTGACACATCATTAAATTTACTATGATGTTACAAATATTCCAAAAAAAAAATGATATCTAAAAACTTGTATTGGAGAATTCTAAAATACTATCAAAATAATTGAATAACTATCTCCCTGTTTAAAATAATGCTGTAAGTATTTTGAGAGCATGGAGAGATACTCACAGTGTATCATTAAATAAATATAAAGAAATATTTCTAACTATGCATGATTTTATTTTGAAAAAAAGAATTATAGATGTACTTTGGCTCTATATTATATATATATATATGCCTATATAATGTCGAAAAAACCAAAAAATTATATACATGAGGAGTTTTATTTCCTTATATAAGCCTAAGGCATTTGACTGCTAAACAGAAGGCTGGAGGTTCAAATTCACCAGCCACTCCTTGGAAGGAAGGTTGGGCAACTTACTTCCGTAGTGATATCACCTGGGAAACCCTAAGAGGGGTCATTATGAGTGGGGTCCAACTCGAGGGCAGTGCCTTGTGTTGCAGTTGTCATATGTGTGAGTACACACAGAATGTGATGTTTCTTTAGACACTCAGGTAGTAAGGGTTTGAATCATTTGAACTCATATCTGTTGGGAGGCTAATTTTCTTTCAGAATTTTTCATCAAGTTTTTATCTATATCTTTACTTTAGAGTCAAGGTCAAAAAGACAATTTTCCCAGCTTTAATGTAGTTTATTATTCAAACCAAAACCAACCTCACTGCCCTCAAGTCAGACCCAACTCATAGCTAGACTCCTTGGGTTTTGGAGGTGGTATTGCTGAGGAAGTAAATTGCCCAAACTTCCTTCCGACGAGTGGCTGGTGGGTCCATCAGCCATCTGGTTAGCAGTCAAATGCCATAGCCACTACACCACCAGAGCTTCCAGTTTATTATTATTGCTACTGTTGTTGTTGTTGTTATGTGGACCCAACTCAGTGACCCCTCCTTGGGTTAGAGGCAGTATCACTACGGACGTAAATTGCCCAATCTTCCTTTCAAGGAGTGGCTGGTGGATGCTATTACTATTTTTAATTTAATTGAAGGTGTGTTCTTTACCATTCATGATTTATATTGACTTCTTCGCACATGTCTTTTTTCAAACTCCTACTGCTGTTATTAAAATATGTACACCTTTAAGCATTGTATACTTGCTCTGGTAGCACATTGCCTAAGGCAACTGACTGCTAACCAGAAGGTTGGTGGCTCAAACCCACCAGCTACTCCACAGAAGCAAGACTGGGCCATCTACCTCTATAAAGATTTACTGCCTCGGAAACCTTTGCTTCCGAGGAGATAGTTATTCAATTATTTTGATAGTATTTTAGAATTCTCCAATACAAGTTTTTAGATATTAATATTTTTTTGGAGGGTTGCTATGAGTCGGAATTCATTCAAGGGCAGTGAGTTTGATTTTTGGTTTGGTATATAAACAAAAAAGGAGCTCTGGAGGCATAGTGGGTACGATATTTGGCTGCTAATGAGAAGGCTGGCAATTTAAACCCAGCATCTGCTCTGTGGGAGGAAGATGAGGTAATCTACTTCCACGAAGGTTTACAACCCTTGAAACCAAATGGGAGTCACTATGAGTAGGAATTGACGTGATGGCAATGAGTTTGGTTTTTTGGTTTGGATGTAACCAAACACTTTCATTTACTTGCTGATTTGTGGGCCAGAAATTTAGACTGTACTGAGATTAAGGAGCTAAAAAGCCAGGGACCGGCACAGAGCTAGGAGTGAGCAGCAGGGATTCAGGTGAGGGGAGGGAACCCAAGTTGCACCCCACCAGCTGCAAGGCAGGAAAGTGTGGGAAAGGAGAGGAAAAAGGACAGGGTGCCTAGACAGAGAGAAGAGGCAGCAGTAGGGACCCAGGGAAGGGGAAGTTGGAGAGGTTTCCAACAGCTAAGGGAGACAAATGTGTCTGTCGGTTTGTCCTACTGTGGTGACCTATTGCTGTGAATCTTGAGGGTGTGCTACACGTGTTTTAACCCCAGTGGGGTGCACATGGTTCATGGTCTCAGCGGGGCTTGCAGACTGAGACAGACTAGGAAGAAGGAAGAGGCCATCCATTCCTCAAAGAATTGGCAAGGGAAAACCTTTTGAATAGCAGATAAAACACTGATACATTACTGTGCAACTTTTTGAATAGTCCAGAAACACTAGCCAATACAGAGGAGGAGGATGAGTCACTTAGGTTAGAAGGCTCTCAAAACAGGACTGGGAAAGAGCTGCATCATCAGAGTAAAGCCTCATATGAATAAAAACTCATATGGATAACGTAAAGCTTTTGACACCTCCATTTACTGACGTGGCATGACTCAAATTAAGGAGAAAAAGCTGGAAACATCCATTAATAATCGAAACATGAAATGCACCAAGTATGAATCTAGGAAAATTGGAAGTTGTCAGAAATAAAATGGAGCAAATAAAGATTGATATCCTAGGCATTAGTGAGCTGAAATGGACCAGTTTTATCCATTTTGAATCAGACAACCATATGATATACTATGCCAGGAATTACAAGTTGAAGAGGAATGGGGTGGCATTCATCATCGCAAAGGATATTTCAAGATCTGTCCTGAAGCACAATGCTGTCAGTGATAGTATAATATCCTAATGCCTACAAGGAATATCAGTTAATACAACTATTATTCAAATTTATTCACCAACCACCAAAGCCAAAAAAAAGGATATTGAAGATTTTTATCACCTTCTGTAGTCTGAAATTGACCAAACATGCAATCAGGATGTGATAATTATCACTGGTGACTGAATGCAAAAGTTGGAAACAAAGACCACCAGTGGTTGGAGAATTTAGCCTCAGTGACAGAAATAATGCTGGAAATCCCATGGTAGACTTTTGCCAGACCAACAACATATTAATTGCAAATACCTTTTTTCAACAACACAAATGGTGGTTATAAATGTGGATTTCTCCAGATGGAAAACACAGGGATCAGATTGATTACATCTGTGGCAAAAGTATCTTTTTTTGATGTTCAGTATCTTCAGCCAAAACCAGGCCAGCAGCTGATCGTGGAACAGACCATCAACTGCTCATCTGCAAGTTCAACTTGAAGTTAAAGACAACTAAAACAAGTCCAAAACAGCCAAAATATGATCTTGAATATATCCCTTCTGAATTTAGAGACCATCTGAAGAATAGATTTGATGCACTGAACACACATGACTGAAAACCACAATTGTGGGATGACATCAAGAATATCATGCATGAAGAAAGTAGGAGGTCACTAAAAAGATGAGAAAAGAAGAAAAGACCAAAATGGATGATGGAAGAGACTCTGAAACTTGCTCTAGAGCAGAGAGTAGCTAAGGCAAATGGAAGAAATGACAAGATAAAAGAGGTGAACAGATTTCAAAGAGCAGCTCGAGCAGACAAAGCCATTTACTATCATGAAATGTGCAAAGACCTGGAGTTTGAAAAACAAAAGGGAAGAACACGCTCAGCATTTCTCAAGATGAATGAATTGAGGAAAAAAATTAACCCTTGAGTTGCAGTATTGAAAGATTCTATGGGCAAAATATTGAATGATGCAGGAAGCATCAAAAGAAGATGGAAGGAATACACAGAGTCACTGTACCAAAAATAACTGCTCAATCTTCATCCATTCCAGGGGGTGGCATATGATCTAGAACCAATGGTATTGAAGGAGGAAGTTGAACTACAATGAAGAAATTGGCAAAGAACAAGGCTCCAGGAATTGATGGAATACCCATTGAAATATTTAAACAAACGGATGCCCCATTGGAGGAACTCACTCGATTATGCCAAGAGATTTGGAAGACAGCTACCTGGCTAACAGACTGGAAGAGATCATATTTACACCCATTCCAAAGAAAGGTTATCCCACAGAATGTGGAGATTATTTAGCAATATCAATATTGTACGCAAATAAGATCTTGTTGTTGTTGTTGTTGTTATGTGGCATTGAGTTGGACCTGACTCATAGCGACCCCTCCTTGGGTTTCCAAGGCAGTATCACTATGGAAGTAGATTGCCCCATCTTCCTTCCAAGGAGTGGATAGTGGGTTTGAACTGCTAGCCTTCTGGTTAGCAGTCAAGTGCCTTAGGCATTATGCTACCAGAGCTCCTTCAAAAACGGTTGCAGCAGTATAGTGACAGAGTATTTCTAGAAGTACAAGCTGTATTCAGAAGAGGACGTGGAACAAGGGATATCATAGCTGTTGTCTGATGGATCTTGGCTCAAGGCAAAGAATAGCAGAAAGATGTTTACTTGTGTTTTCTTGACTATGCAAAGGCAGTTGATTATGTGGATCATGAAAAATTGTGGACAACTTTAAGAAGAAAGGGAATTCCTGAGTACTTGATTATACTCATGAGGGACCTGTACATTGACCAGGAGGTTGTCATTTGAACAGAACAAGGGGACACTGCATAGTTTAAAATCAAGAAGAAAATGAGGCAGGGTTGTATCCTTTCCACCTACTTATTCAATCTATATACTGAACAAATAATCCAAGAATCTAGACTATATGAAGAAAAACATGGCATCAGGATTGGAGGAAGAATCATTTACAAGTGACATATGCTGATGACATAACTTTGCTTGCTGAAAGTGAGGATGACTTGAAGCACTTACTGATGAAGATTGAAGAATAGTCTGCAGTATGGATTACTTCTCAATATAAAGAAAACAAAAATCATCACAACTGGACCAAGAAGCAGCATCAGGATAAATGGATGAAAGATTGAATTGTCAGAGACTTCACATTGTTGATTCTACAATTTGCATTTGGCGCAGGATCAGGCGGTGTTTTGTTCTGCTGTGCATAGGGTCACTATGAGTCAGAAACGACTCGATGGCATTTAACAACAACAGCAACAACAAGCTTAAGGAGCTCTGGTGGAGCTGTGGTTAAAAACATTGGGCTGCTAACCAAAAGGTTGATTATTCAAATAAACCAGCCCAGCCACTCACAAGCTCAGCTGTTCCATGGGAGAAAGATGAGGCAGTCTGCTTCTGTAAAATTTCCAGTCTTCTTGTTGTTGTTAGGTGCTGTCGAGTTGTCTCCAACTCACAGCGACCCTATGCACAGCAGAACAAAACACTGCTAGGTCCTACACCAGCTCCGTGATCCCTGCTATACTTGAGCCCATTACCCCAGCCACTGTGTCAATCCTTCTCATTGAGGGCCTTCCCCTCTTTCATCCACCCTCCACCTTATTAAGCATGACATCCTTCTCCAGGGAATGATCCCTTCTGATAACATGGCCAATGTAGTTGAGACTAAGTCTGGCTATTCTCTCTTCCAATGAGAATTCCGGCTGCACTTCCTCCAAAACAGATTTGTTAGTTCTTTTAGCAGTCCATGGTACTTTCAGTATTCTTCTCTAACACCACATCTCAAAAGCATCAGTTCTTCTTCAGTCTTATTTATTCATTGTTCAGTTCTCACATGCATAGAAGGCTATTGAAAATATCATGGCTTGTGTCAGGCTCACCTTAGTGCTCAAGGAGACATCTTTGTTCCTCAGCACTTGAAAGAGGTCCTTTGCAGCCAACTTGTCCAGTACTATACGTGACTGCTGCTTCCATTGGCGTCAATTGTAGAACCAAGCAATGTGAAGTCTTCGACAGCTTCAATCTTTTCTCCGTTTATCATGATGCTGCTTATAGGTCAGTTGTGAGAATTTGTGTTTTTTCTATATTGAGATGTAATCTATACTGCAGAGTGTATTCTTCAATCTTCATCAGTAAGTACGTCAAGCCATCCTCACTTTCAGCAAGCAAAGTTGTGTCTTCAGCATATCGTAGGTTGTTAATGCACCTTCCTCCAATCCTGACACCACCTTATTCTTCATATAGTCCAGCTTCTCAGATTATTTGTTTAGCATATCGACTGAATAAGTATGGTGAAAGGATACAACCCTGAAGCACTTTCTTCTTGATTTTAAACCATGCAGTGTCTTCTTGTTCTGTTCTAATGACAGCCTCATGGTCTATGAGCAGGTTTCTTAAGAGTACAATCAAGTGTTCGGGAATTCCCATTTTTCTCAATGTTATCCATAATTTGTCATGATCCAGAAAATCAAATGCTTTTGCATAGTCAATAAAACACAAGTAAACATCTTTCTGTTATTCTTTGCTTTGAGCCAAGATCCATCTGATATCAGCAATGATATACCTTGATCCACGTCCTCTTTGAGTACAGCCTGCACCTCCCTGTCAATATACTTCTGCAACCATTTTTGAATTATTTTCCATAAGACTTTACTTCCATGCTATATTAATGATATTGTTCAATAATTTCCACCATCTATGGGATCACCTTTCTTTGAAATGGGCACAAATATGGATCTCTTCCAGTCAGTTTGCCACGTACCTGTCTTCCAAATCTCTTGGTATAACTGAATGAGTGCCTCCAGTGGGGCATCTGTTGGTTGAGGCATCTCAATGGGTATTTCTTCAGTTCCTGGAGCCTTCTTCTTCGTCAGTTCCTTCAGTGAAGCTTCAACTTCTTCCTTCAGTACCATTGGTTCTTCATCATATGTCACCTCCTGGAATGGATGAAAATCAACCAGTTCATTTTGGTGCAGTGACTCTGTGTATTCCTTCCATATTCTTTTGATGCTTCCTGCATCATTCAATATTTTGTCCATAGAATCTTTCAATATTGCAACTCAAGGCTTAAATTTTTTCCTTAGTTTTCAGCTTAAGAAATGCTGAGCATGTTCTTCCCTTTTGGTTTTCTAATTCCAGGTATTTGCACATTTCACTATAGTAATTGGGTTTGCCTTCTTGAGCTGCTCTTTGAAATTTTCTGTTCAGCTATTTTATCTTGTCACATCTTCCATCTGCCTTAGCTACTCTCTGCTCAAGGACAAGTTTCAGAGTCTCTTCTGATATTCATTTTGGTCTTTTCTTTTTTTCTCATCCTTTTAATGACCTCTTGCTTTCTTCATGGATGATGTCATCCCACGATTCTTCTGGTATTTGGCCACTGGTGCTCAATGCATCAAATTTATTCTTCTGATGATCTCTAATTTCAGGAGGGATATATACAAGATTATATTTTGGCTGTTTGGACTTGCTTTACTTGTCTTCAACTTCAACTTGAACTTGCATATGAGCATTTGATGGTGTATTCCACAATCAGCTCCTGGCCTTGTTTGGCTGAAGATATTGAGCTTTTCCATCACCTCTTGCCACAGATATAGTCAATCTGCTTCTGGTGTATTCTGTCTGGCAAAATCCATAGGTATAGCTGCCATTTGTGTTGTTGAAAAAGTGTATTAGGAACGAATATGTCATGGGTCTTTTGAAAATTCTATCATGCTATCTCCAGCGTTATTTCTGTCTCTAAAGCCAAATTTTCCAAGTACCGGTGACTCTTCTTTGTTTTGAACTTTTGCATTGCAGTGGCCAGTGATAATTAACACAGACTGATTGCAATTTTGGTCAATTTCAGACTGTAGAAGTTGATAAAAATCTTCAATTTCCTCATCTTTCTCTTTGGTGGTTGCTGCATAAATTTGAATTATAGTCGTATTAACTTGTCTTCCTTGTAGGCATATGGATATTATCCTCTCAATGACAGCATTGTACTTCAGGACAACTCTTGAAGCATCCTTTGTGATGATGAATGTCACACCATTCCTCTCAGATTTGTCATTCCTGGCACAGTAGATCATATGGTTGTCTGATTCAAAAAGGCCCAAAGCGGTCCATTTCAGCTCACTAATCCCCAGGACATCAATCTTTATGTGTTCCATTTTATTT
This sequence comes from Orycteropus afer afer, assembly GCF_000298275.1. Taxonomy (NCBI): domain Eukaryota; kingdom Metazoa; phylum Chordata; class Mammalia; order Tubulidentata; family Orycteropodidae; genus Orycteropus; species Orycteropus afer. The sequence continues at coordinate 978,663 of NW_006922090.1, read as the reverse complement.
TTGACAAGTTCCAATTTTCCTAGATTCATACTTCGTACATTCCATGTTCCTATTATTAAAGGATGTTTGTAGCTATTTCTCCTAAATTTGAGTCATGCCACATCAGCAAAGGAGGTCTCAAAAGCTTTACTCCATCCATATCAATAAGGTTGGTCCTCCTCTTATGATGCAGCTCTTTCTTAGTTGTATTTTAAAAGCCTTCTGACCTAAGGGGCTTGTCCTCCTGCACTGTATTAGATAATATTTCCATCCTATTCATAAAGTTGCTCAGTAATGTGTCAGACAGTGTTTCTCTGCTATTCATAAAGTTTTCCCTGGCTAATTCTTTGGGAAGTGGATGGCCTCTTCCTTTTTCCTAGTCTGTTTCAGTCCATAAGCTGCATTGAGACCTGTGTATCATGAGCAACCCTGCTGGCACTTGAAACACCGTTGGCACAGTCTCAAGCCTCACAGCAAAATGCAAGGCACAGTAGTACGACAAACTGACAGACAAGTTTGTCTTGCTTAGCTGTTCGAAACTCTCTGCCTTTCCCTTACCTGGATCCCTGGTGCTGCTCTGTTCTGTCCTCCCCTCTGGTGTGTGTCTCTTTCCCCTGCGTTCCTGGCTGGTGGGGTGGGGCCTGGGCACTTTTCCTTACCTGGATCCCTGACTGATGCTCTGCTCTGTCATGTCCTCAGCCTTGGAAACCCCGTAAAGACTTCTACTCTGTTACAGTGAGTCTCTGTGTTGGACTATATTCAATGGCAGTAGGTTATGTTTGGTTTTAAGCTTAGTAATTCTTGACCTCTTCTCATTTGAGGTTACAGGAAATTTCAATTCAATGTCATTGAAATGGCTCATTGATGAATGGATAACCTAAGAAGGTTTCACTCAAATGCCTGGACATTGCTTATGACTAATCTCTGGGTTTCTCTCTCCATGTGACATCTTATCATAATAGAAGATAAACTTGGTTTTTCCACATAAAAACTCAGGCAGACTTCCAAAAAAGCAAGAACAGTATCTGTACATCATCTTGAGGTGTCAGTTTGAAACTCACACAACATCATTTCTTTTCATTGTATAGAAAATCACACTACTGCCCAGACTGAAGAGTGAGAAGAAATAGTCTTAACTATTAGAAAAGAAGAACCACAAATTATCATTGCAAAGGGGCATGCATTAGAGTTATTTTGTGGCCATTTGTTGTCACCTATCACAAGCACAAAATAGATATTTATAACACAAATAAACATCAAAATATCTGTATTAAGATTATATAGAAGTAGATGACAGATCAAAAATACAAATAAACCAATGTTTAAAATGCACAACTTTGTAAACTAATGATTCATGGTAAAAGGAGGCTGTTAATATGCATAAACGTCAGGTACACAATGGTAAATCTTATTGATAGCATTGAAATATAAAACATTGAAATACATAGCTATTTATTGGCAAAGTTACAAATCTGTCAATACTAAGTGTTGTGTAGAAATAAAGAAAGACCCTTTTCATATGGTGTTATCACCAACTGCTGTTGAGTCAATTCTTCCTCAAAGTCCCTGTGTTTCAGAGTAGAATTGTCACCCATAAGACTTGTAATGCCTGTTATCTTTTTGAAGTGCATTTTCAGACCTTTCTTCTGGTGACCATTTGAATGGATTTGTACTGCTAAATTTTGGTTAATAGCAGAAGACTTATCCATTTGTATCACATAGAGATTGCTACCTATGGTGTTAAACCAAAAAAAACAAATTCACTGCTGTCAGGTCACATCCAACTCATAGCGACCCCTTCTTGGGTTTCCGAGGAAGTATCACTATGGAAGTAGATTGTCCAACCTTCCTTCTGAGGAGTGGCTGGTGGGTTTGAACCGCCAGCCTTCTGGTTAGCAGTCAAATGCCTTAGGCACTACACCACCAGATCTCCTATACTATACCTATGATGTTAGTATGTTTTAAATGTGGAATAGTCACTTTGAATATATATATATTTTTAATGGTAAGTGTGATAGACAGCTTCTGGAATAGTTTCCATAGATACCACCACTTAGTAATCTCTCCTTGTGTAATCCTCTCTCCCTAAATATGGGATCCACTAGTTACTTCCTTCTAACAATGGAAATACAGCAAAGAGGTAGTAGATTGTTTCTCTCTCTCATTTGGATTAATTTAGTTACCATATGTATATAAATAATTCTCACTTTCCTTTTCTGAGTTATTTCTCTATCATTAACATTAACTCACTTTCCCCTAATTTTTCTATCTAATCTTCAAAGTTGCTGTTGTCAATTTGATCCTATATTAATAATTCTTAAAAAAGTATAATGTTCAAGGCAGACTGTTGGTCTCTATTCTCCTGGAGGGTCAAAGAGAGAAAGAGAGTCAGAAATAACAGGAGGTTATGGAAGGTATGGCTAATTTCTTCCATGAACAACTGCCATCTTTGTCATTAGAACAGAAAAAGTGGATAGTGCCTGGCTACCATTAGTAATCTACTACAAAGACCTCATTAAAGTGTTTCAGAAATAACCATATCATTTAGAGGAAAAAGTTGCAATTGATCTAAGCCATAGTATACCTTCATGTCCTTGTGAATGATGGACAATGAATAATAAAGACTGAAGAAGAATTTGATGTATTTGAATTTTGGTGTTTGTGAAGAACATTTGAATATACCATGCACTACCAAAAAATGAACAAATATGTCTTGGCAGAAGTTCTACCAGAGCGCTCCTTAAAAGTGAAGATGGAGAAGCTTTGTCTCCCATGCTTGGCTTTGTTCATTAAGAGAGACCAGCCCCTGGAGCAGGACATCATCCTTGGTAAAGCAAAGGTCAGCGAAAAGGAAGAAGACCCTCAACAAAATGGACTGAAAAAATGGTTGCAACATTGGGTTCAACCATGGCAGTGACTGTGAAGATGATGAAAGACTGGGCAATGTTTCATTCAATTGTCCATAGGGCCACTGTGAGTTGGAAATGACTCAAAGGCACTTAGCAACAGCAATAACAATCCATATTAAAGGTTGAAATATTTGATCTTCAATAGTAAGTCCTTTATGCCCCCTTCGCTTGCAGCAAACAAAGACTATATAGAATAAATGTTTGTAGACTTCATGCAACTGCATTCTGGGGAATTTATTTTACAGCAATAGTTAACTAATGTTGCTAGTAAACATAAAAAACCTCAAGTCATGTTGTTGTCTGACATCATAAGACTCACCAAATCCTGTTCTAGACATATGTTGTGAAAATATTGTAGCTCATGTGAACTTGGGAAGTGTTTAAATATATGAAGTATTCATAAAATGAAATTTATTTAAATATAAAAAAGTGTAGTTCAACTAAGAACACAAAATTATGAGTAAAACTAATAAGTTGGCAAAACTACATGTACAGATGACTTCATTCATTTCCTGTAAAGTTTTCTGCATGTCATATATACATACAAGTAAAAAATTATATCCACCCCCAGAATAAACACCAACATGAGGATACTTGCTACTATACAGGAAGGATTATTGAGAGTTCAAAGAAAGTTCTATTTCAAGTATATTACTTTATCTCTTTAAAATACTGGATCTGGAAAAAAATGTTATAAAATATTTAATGTCTTAGTAAATATTTCTGATATATTGTTATACTTTTCTTGTTTGAATATCTTAATAATTTTTGAAAAATAATCTTTGATGATGAGATATTGAAACATTATAAATGTGATGCATAAATCTGAAATTGATATAAATGTTTCCAGGGAAAAAATAATGGAGAAAAACACCTGCATTCGGCTTAGAAAAGCAACCAGAAGACTAAATTAGACACAGATCTTGTTTATTGTGGGAATCTGATGACAACAGGATAAGCAACCCTAATGCATCTAATAATTTCTAAGACATTAAGCAAACAAATCATTTATATGGAGCAATGTAAACAAATCATTTATACATCTATTGCACATAGCAAATCTCTAAATTGTGCCTCAGAGACATCCAATAAATAGTACAAAGCAGAGTAAATCTATCATATTTTGTTATAGTTGGGGAAAAAATGCCTTAAAATGACATATAAGCTGCTGAAAATGATGCATGCATTATTCAGCCATGTAGTGCTGACATCTAGAAAGAGTAATATTATTATGCTAATTAGGAAGTATACATATTTATTCAACTTTTAGTTACCTGATATGCAATAAATTATCTAAAAATGGGCAGTCATGGAAATTTTTCGATGAAACAATTTATTTTACCATGAGATAAACTTTCAGATAGTATAATTTTTTTAACCTCAAATTATTATGTATGCTTATTTTTCCTAATGAATTAATAAATGACAACATATGTATATTAATTTGCCTTGCAAATATTTTTTCACAGATACAGAAATAGAGATCATGATAAAAAATAATGTTCAAATTACATACGTTTTGCTTGGCCTCAGGATTTGCTTGATGAAAGGAACCAATAAAACTTGACTTTAATGTTATTTTTTGTGATTATTTCCAATTAAGGAATGATTTGTGTTCAATGGAAGAAGAATAGGGTGGTTGTTAATAAGACTTTAATTACTTCTAAGTCTTTCATATATCACTAGCTAATTTCTGAAATTTTACCTTCATGTATTTTAATAAGCACTTATATTTATTAAAATTTAATTGATTTTGAAGGGTATAATATTTGAATATGTGTGAAACATCTATATCTTCAAGTTCAAATATGATTTTAGCAATATGTGTAGAAAGAAATAATGAATAGACAGCATTAAGAAGCAGCAGTAGTTTGAGATCAGAAAGAACAAGAGAACTTGAATGACTAAATTGTCACAATTGATGGACTTTGTGTAGATTGCATGAATGACTCAATTCCTTCACCAATTCTTGTACCCATTCCCTTTAATGCATAAATTTTAATCCTCTCACACTGTGGGCAAGGTATAATTCAATCATATAGCTTGATTTGGTCAATATGGTTTGAAATTAGCAGTGCCTTTAAAAGTGTTTGGAAGACTGGACTCTAACTCTTACGGTTTTTGACATCCCCATGAGAAGAACATGCTTGTGCTCTATTGTTGGTCAGGATGATGATTGTAAGAAATATCTGAAGCAAATATTTGACCAGCTGAGGTGCTTTTACAAGATTTGCCAAGAGAAAAAGCCCTGTCCAAATTTCAGACACTTAAGTGATCCAGCCAATTACAAACAAATGATCAAGACCATTCTAGATAACCTGGTCCCAACCTAGAACAACCAAGTCACTGGTAACCCATGGTGATGTCATCAATGATAAATGGTGCTTGATTTAAAATCACAGTGTTATGATACGGTTTGTTATAAAATGATATTAAATGATGCAGAATAAATATTCTGTAGCATAATCTATGAAAGGAACTCACACAATCTCTAATTACAGTTTAATATATATACTGCTAGAAATTTACAAGTAAATCATCTTAAATTTTCTTTTCCTGAAACTGATAAACTTTTTCTAGTCATAAAATATGTGTATATGCAATTACTCATACATATGCAGGAGGCCTTCCAATAGTCTATCATAAGAGACTTTCCTAAAATAACTCATGATAAATATTAATTAAGGATTATTATGGCCTAGAAAACAGGTAAAGCAGGAGAGGGGGAGTTTTAAAAACATAAGTTCTCAATCTTTTTCCGTTCATTAACTAATCACTCATTTTACTTATTAAATAATCACTCATTTCACTTATTAAATATACACAGTAGTATATTAATGTAAGTTAGCATGATATATACAGATATATATATCACAAAGTTCTATAGAATGAATGATCATTCCCTAATCTTCTTCTTTGTTGTTTATATTAGAAAATTGCTTTTACAATTCAGTTTTTAAGGTTCACCTTCTAAAAGCATGTTTGCAATTACAAACCAAATCTAGACTTCTATTTTGTACTTTTTATGTCAACAAACATGTTTCCACATCCTGTCTTCTGTGAAATCAGATATATTATTTTAAAATTTAAATGTAAATGTGCATTTATAACATGTTCTTTTGTAATAAACTATGATACACCATTATTATATATTTAAGAATTAAAGAAATACAGTAAATCAAAATGTTAAGTTTATGTGTTTGTATTTATTTATTGAACAGAAAGGACAGACAATGAGAATTAAGTAAATGAAAAGAAGCTACAGAAATGATATTTCCTAGTGACTTATATTAAAACTCAAAGGACAAAAAAAAAATTACAGTGAAAAAAATCATACACACTGAAAAGATGGGCAGAATACAGACAAAACAACTGACATACTAAATATAGTATCCCATGGAATGGGAAAACAATTTTCCTTTCCTAATACGTGGGAAAGTACTGAATGAAGGAAAAGAACTTCTAGGATACTCAAATTTTGTGAAAGAACTACTAAAGGCATTTTCCCAGCTTGGAATGTCCCTAGCTTTCAATTCATATATTAACTTCTTTGCTAGATAACTTCCCGTGGATATCTAATTGTCAGTTATTTGTGGTCACCCTCTTCAAATGCAAAACCTTGCTTTCTTGTTACTGTTAGAACATCTCAAAGCATAGTGGTATCAAACCACCATTATATTAAGCTCACTGATTCTGGGGTCATAAATGTAAATAAAGTTTTGTAGGAATTTTACCTATAGCTGTGGGGACTTGAAGACTAGGCATTGAAAATATCTAAAGGCATCTGCAATCATGTATCTATCTTTTGAGACCCTAGAGATTGTTAACAAAAGCACCCACAAGTTACTTCTCCATATGCCCTGAATTGTCTCACAGAATAGAAGTCTCATGGTAATCAGACTTCCTATATGGTGGCACAGACCTTTAAAATTGAAAATCTTAATGGACAAGGTAAAAATTTATTGTGTTCTATAACCTAGAAACTAAGTAAAATATTGTCATTTTTCCTATAGCCTTTTGGTCAAACCCAGCAAGATTCCAGAAGATAGGTCACAGACTCTATCTTTTAGTGGAAATATGGTAACATTATATTATAAAACAACATGTAGAATGAATGATATAATTGTGGTGAGCTTGGAGAAACATCATTTGCCAAAACTACATACTCTTCTTAGTTAATGTTCTCCTCCTCAATTATAACTATCTAATATTTAGTACATTTTACTTTTTATTCATTGTATATACTCTTAATAGTATATGAGTTTTGTACACTTTGTTTCATTGCATTTCCATAGCACATAGAGGAACACTGGACAAAAAGTAGGTGCTTGATAAACATTTGTGAGATAAATGAGTGCATAAGTGATGAGGCAGGGATTACAGAAAAATACAGGGTATTGTTCAGAAACTGCACAGAGATCAGTCTGACAACTCTTTTAGATTGCTCAACAACTCAAGTGGCTTCAAAACAAACATCCTCTGACCTTAAGCTGATGGTCACTAATTGACCCAACCAAATACTTCCTATACTATTTTGGGGAAATATAAAAACTAGGTATATATGAAAACCATCTAAGATGAACAAACAAGAGAAATGCATGTATATATACAAATCCTAACATAAAACAGTGGAAGGCAACAAGCAGACATTCAAAATAGAGATAAATATATATTTTTAATGAAATGTTTCAAGAAACTGAAGATTGTAAACAATAAATGTTATTATCCCTCAAGGAGATACAAATTATGAAGTCAATGAAATAAAGAAAACTTAAATTGAGATTAAGTTTTAAATGGAACTTTCAAAACAGGGTAGATATAAATGAGGCCATTATAAAAGTGAGTCATACTCAGCATATTAAAGTCCTGAAAGAATCTGGAGAATTAATTGGAGGGAAGACAGATAAATCAGAAGAAGGAAGCAGGAGAAAGAATACAGGCAAAAATAATAGATATGACAGAAAACAAATGGTCAAAAGGAGCTACTTAGGAAAAAAAAATGTTAAAAGAAAATTCATGTTTGAAAACCACAGTAAGAACTGGAACACTAGTATAGACAGAGCAGGAAAAGTAATAACCCTGTTCTCAGAAGTTAGTGATTGTTGTTACATAATCTCAAGTTGATTCCCTCTCATAGCAATAACAGACTGAAACACACCAAAGCCTATGCCACCCTCACAATTTGTGCTAAGTTTGAGCTCATTGTTGTATTCACTGTGTCAATCCATCTCATTGATGGTCTTCCTTTACCAAACATGTTGTCCTTCTCCTGGTACTGGCTCCTCCTGATAACATGTCCAATGTATGTGACATAAATACTTACCACCCTCTTTCCTGAGAAGCATTCTGGGTATACTTCTTACAAATATATTACTTTGTTCTACAAGTAGTCCATGATATATTCAAACTTCTTCACCACCATCATAATACAAATGTTTTAATTCTTCTTCAGTCTTCTTTACTCATTTCCAACTTTAATACACATACAAAGTGAATGAAAATAACATGGTTCCATCAGGAATACTTCAGTTCTCAAAATGACACCCCCCCTTTTTTTCAATACTTTGTGGTGGTTGTTGTTAGGTGCCACTGTTGTTGTTGTTGTTGTTAAGTGTCGTTGAGTCGTTTCCGACTCATAGCGACCCCATGCACAGCAGAACGAAACACTGCCCGATCCCGCGCCAGCCCCACAATCCCTGCTATACTTGAGCCCATATCA
>NW_006922090.1:944981-968961 GCF_000298275.1 Orycteropus afer afer | reverse complement strand
AATATGTGGCATAAATAGACTGTCAAGTATAACCCAAAATGCACAAATAGCTGAAGATAAACTAGATGAATGGGACCTTCTAAAAATTAATTTTTTACATGTTTCAAAAGACTTCTCCAAAACAGTAAAATTGGGAAAGAATATTCAGCAATGACATATTTGACAAGGGATTTATCTCTAATATTTATAGAAAATTCCAACACCTCAACAACAAAAATATTAACAATCCAATTGAAAAATGGGCAGAAGACATGAATAGACATTTCACCAAAGAGGATATTCAGCCAGCAAATTCATGAAGAAATGCTCATGATAATTAGCCATCAGAGAGATACAAATCAATAAACAAGAGATACCATCTCAACCCAGCACTACTGGCAAGGTTCAACAAGACAAAAAGTAAGAAATACTGGTGAGGATGTGGAGAGATGGGGACTCTCATACACTGCTGATGGGACTGTAAAATGATACAACCACTGTGGAAAGCAGTATAGAAATTTCTTTAAAAGTTGGAATTCAAAATACCATTAGAGCCAGCAACCCCATTATTAGGTATGCATCCTACAAAAGTGAGAGCCAGAACAAGAACAGACATATGCACACCCATGTTCATCACAGCACTACTTACAATAGCAAAAAATATGGAAACAACCTATGTGCCCATCAACAGAAGAATGGGTAACCAAACTATGGTATACACACAAAATGAAATACTATGCAACACTAAAGAATAATGTAGAATCTGCAAAAAACTGCATAACATGGATGAACTTGGAGGATTTTATCCTGAGTGAAATAAGTCAGTAACAGAAGGATAAATATAATACTAGTTCATTGTTGCAAAAAAGTCAAGGAAGTTTTATACAACGTGGAAACTTTCTTTGTTGGTTACCAGGGTGAGAAGGGAGGGGAGGGAACACTGAAAAAAAAAAAAAATGCATTGACCCATGTTACTTTCATATTGTATATTTCCTTGTATATAAATCATATTTCAATAAAATGTATTAGAAAACTGAGGCAGAAAAAAAGAAAAGATTGAAGTAAAACAAACAAGAAATGAAATAAGTGATGTCACAACAGAATCCACTGAAATAAATAGAATAACAGAATACTACGAAGAACAGTACACCAAAAGTTTGAAAATTTAGAAGAAATGGACAAATTTCTAGAAACATACCACTTATCCAAACTAACACAATCTGAAGAAGAAATTGAACCAGTCATAAAAAAAAAAAAATTAAAAAAAAAAAAAAAAAAAAAAGTCACAACAACAAACAAAACCTGAGCTCAGACAGCTTCTATCAAACAGAGAAGGGTCGATACCAATTCTACTCTATTTCAGAACACAGAAAAGGATGGAATACTACTGATCTCATTCTAAGAAGTAAGCATAACACTGATACCAAAACCAGGTAAAGACATCACTAAAAAATAAAATTACCAATTCATACACCTCATAATATTGATGTAAAAATTATCAACAAAATGATAGCCGTAATCCATACTGCAGACTATATTCTTCAAACTTCATTAGTAAGTGCCTCAAGTCATCTTCACTTTCAGCAAGCAAGGTTGTGTCATCAGCGTAGCACAGGTTGTTAATGTGTCTTCCTCCAATCTTAATGCCACATTCTTCTTCATATAGTCCAGCTTTTCGGATTATTTGCTTGGCATACAGATTGAATAAATATGGTGAAAGGATAAAACCCTGATGCACTCCCTTCTTGATTTTAAACCATGCAGGGTCCCCTTGTTCTGTTCAAATGACAGGTTCCTGGTCAATGTACAAGTTCCTCATGAGCACAATCAAGTGGAATTCCCATTCTTCTCATTGTCATCCACAATTTGTTTTGATCTACACAATCAAATGTCTTTGTATAGTCAATAGAACACAAGTAAACATCCTTCTGGAACTCTTTGCTTTGAGCCAGGATCCATCTGACAACAGCTATGCTATCCCTTGTTCCATGTCCTCTTCTGAAACCAGCGTGCACTTCTAGAAGTTCTCTGTCAATATACTACTGCAACCGTTTTTGAATTCAGTAAGATCTTACTTGTGTGCAATATTAATGATATTGTTCAATAATTTCCACATTCTGTGGGATCACCTTTCTTTGGAATAGGTACAAATATGGATCTCTTCCAGTCAGTTGGCCAGGTAACGGATTTCCAAATCTCTTGGTATGACTGAGTGAGTACATCCAGTGAGGCATCTGTTGAAATATCTCAATGGATATTCTGTCAATTCCTGGAACATTGTTCTTTGCCAGTTCCTTCAGTACAGCTTTGACTTTTTCCTTCAGTACCATTGGTTCTAGATCCTATGCCAAATCCTGAAATGGATGAAAATCTACCACTTCTTTTTGGTACAGTGATTGTGTATTCCTTCCATCTTCTTTGGATGTTTCTTCCTGATTATTCAATATTTTGCCCATAGAATCTTTCAATATTGCAAGATGAGGCTTAAGTTATTTCCTCAGTTCTTTTAGCTTAATAAATGCCAAGTGTGTTTTTCCCTTTTGGTTTTCTAACTCCAGGTCTTTGCACATTTAATTAGAGTAATTGGCTTTGCCTGCTAGAGCTGCTCTTTGAAATCTTCTGTTAAGCTATTTTATCTTGTCATTTCTTCCATTTGGTTTAATGACTCTCCACTCAAGGGCAAGTTTCAGAGTCTCTTCTATCATCCATTTTGGTCTTCTCTTCTTTTGTTATCTTTTTAGTGACCTCTTGCTTTCTTTATGGATGATGCTCTTGATGTCATGCCACAATTTTTCTAGTTTTGGGGCACTGGTGTTCAATGCATCAAATCTATTCTTTAGATGGTCTCCAAATTCTGGAGGGATATATTCAAGATCATACTTTGGCTCTCTTGAACTTGTTTTAACTGTTTTTAACTTCAAGTTGAATTTGCATATGAGCAGTTGATGAGCAGTTGATGGTCTGTTCCACAATCATCTCCTGGCCTGGTTTTGGCTAAAGATATGGAGCTTTTCCGTCACCTCTTACCACAGATGTAGTCAATCTGATTCCTGTGTGTTCCATTTGGTGAAGTCCATGTGTATGTGTACACCCACTGTCTGTGTTGTTGAGAAAAGGTATTTGCAATGAATATGTAGTTGGTCTTGCAAAATTCTACCATGTGATTTCCAGCATCATTTCTATCACCAAGGCCAAATTATCCAACTACAGGTAATTATTGATTGTTTTCACCATTTGCATTCCAGTTACCATTGATAATTAACACATCCTGATTGCATGTTCAGTCAATTTCAGACAGCAGAAGGTGATAAAAATCTTCAATTTCCTCATCTTTGTCTTTGGTGATTGGTGCATAAATTTGAATAATAGTCATGTTAACGGGTCTTCCTTGTAGGCATATGGATAGTATCCTATCACTAACAGCATTGTACTTCAGGAAAGATCTTGAAACATCCTTTGTGATGATGAATGCCACACCATTCCTCTTCAAATTGTCATTCCCAGCATAGTATACCACATAGTTTCTAATTCAAAATGACCCAAACCAGTCCATTTCAGCTCACTAATCCCTAGGATATCAATCTTTATGCATTCCATTTCATTTTTTACAACTTCCAGTTATCGTAATTTATACTTAGTTCATTCAATATTTCAATTATTAATGGATGTTTGCAGCTGTTTCTACTCAATTTGAGTCATGCCATGTCAGCAAATGGAGGTTTTGAAAGCTTTACCTTATACATTGTCATTAAGGCTGGTTCTACTCTGATGATGCAGCTCTTCCCTGGTCCTATTTTGAGAGACTCTGACCTAAGTGGCTTATCTTCCTGTACTGTATTGGACATTATTTCTAGGCTATTCATAAAGTTGTATGGTAATGTATCACACAGTATTTCTCTGCTATTCATGAGGTTTTCCCTGGCAAATTCTTTCAGAAGTGGAAGGCTTCCTTCTTCCTAGTCTTTCTCAGTCTGTAAGCTGTTGAAACCTGTGCACCATGTGCAACCCTACTGGGTTTGAGACACTGGTAGCATAGCCCCCAGCCTCACAGCAACACACCACCACAATAGGACAAACTGACAAACAAGTTTGTCCCCCTTAGTTGTTCAAAACCTCTCCTTCCTCCTCACCATCCCCTTTAATAGATCCCTGCCTCTTTCCTACCAGTCTGGAGGGTCATGGCCTGGGTCGCCGGCCTTACCTGGATCCCTTCCTCTGCTTCCTCACTCTGTCCTGGTCCCCCCTACCCTGGCCTTTTCTCTGCTTTTCCCAGCTTTCCCACCACTTGGGAGGTACCTGGCCTGGGTTGCTGGCCTTACCTGGGTCCCTGCCTCTGCTTCCTCACTCTGTCCTTGTCACCACCCCCCCGGATTTTTCTTTGCTTTCTCACTTTTTCTTTGCTTTGGCAGGGGCGTGGCCTGGGACCCTGGACTTACCTAAGTCCCTGCCTCTGCTTCCTCACTCAGTCCTACATCCCCCAGCTTTTTCTTTGCTTTCTTGCCACTTGGGAACTATGTGGCCTGGATTCCTGGCCTTACCTGGATCCCTGTCTCTGCTTTCTTGCTCTGTCCTGGTCCCTCAGGATTGAGCCATAGTGTCTCATTTAAATGGATTTTACCTTCTAGCTTTGTATGAAAATGGTATGTAAATGACCCAGCAACTAGCAGAATGATAAACTTTGAATTGAAGGCTCAATTAAGTCAGGTGATGTAACACAATAAAAGCAATTCATTAGATTCATTTGGGGGAATTTTAATGTCTGATTTTGCCTTCTCTTATAAGGATAGCAAAATGCAGAGTGCCACAGTAAAATGACAAATGTAACATGAGATTTTTCCATGAATATCTCCCTAAAGATTAGAGGCAAAATTAATGTTGAATTTTCAAATGATGACTTTAGATTAATTAAAAACTGAAAGCAAAAGCAATGAAAGGAAGTCTTCAAGACATGAATGAAAAACCAACAATCACTGGATAAATTTTCTTAGTAAATAATTTTTCCATGCAGCAATTGGACTTCATATTCCCAGTTTGTTTCCAGTACAAAGTCAAAGTGTCAAACCACAGTAGGTAAATAATAAGATTCCACAGCTCATTAAAACATACATTTATTTCTTTCTTTCTCCTCTGGAGTCATGTGCTTGCATTTGTGCCCTGAGGACCAATACTAACATGAACATTTATGTGTAATTAAAGATTCACAGACCATTAACAATATAGCAGTTTCACTGCCAGTTAAAGGAAGGAAGAAGATGTTTTAAAAATGATTTCCTGTGTTATGTCAGTGTTACCCTTCCTTTCTTCTATTTACATTTTATCCACTGGAGGAACATATTCCTTGCATTGCTTTCTCCAAGGCTAAGGTAGAAATCTTTAATAATCCATTACTTTTTTTATTTCAATAAATATTTAAACATTTTATTAAATGTTGTGGTTGTTTTTGTGTGCTGTTGAGGAGTTGACAATTCATGGCGACCCCTCCTTGGGTTTCTGAGGAAGTATCACTATGGAAGTAGATTGTCCAATCTTCCTTTGAAAGAGTGGCTATTGGCTTTGTACCAGCAACCTTCTGGTAAGCAGCCAAGTGCCTTAGGCACTATGCCACCAGAGCTCCCATTAATAGAGTTATATAAATGTGTGGCATTAGGTTGTTTCTCACAGAATTTTCCTTCTCTAGATAAAAGAGATAAAATACAACTTGGTGGCACCTAACAAGAACAATAACAGATAAAAAGTAAGGTTTTGAATATTATTTATTTCATTGGGTTAATGTGGAGATTGGTTGGTTAATACATGTAAAACATTGGGTTAAGTTAAATAATTTATGGGTATGTGGTAGTTACATTTGTGGGTCAATGTGGCTACGCCTAGTTGAGTGGCTGGGAAAGGATTTAGTTACTTCCAATCATAAGATTGATAATTAACTCCATGGTGGAATGGATTGGAGTAGCTGAGTAGCTGCTTTAGGTATGTGGTCTTCCCATATATAAGCAGAAGCTTTGGGAAAGGTCTCTAGCTTTGACACTCTTGAACTCTGCATATAGCCATGTCAGTGTTCAGCAGCCTGCCCTGCTCTGCTGACCTTGGGACTTACAATGGACTTGAATTAATGATCTACCATGTGGTTTGGTGACATCAGGACTGTGCCATTTTATTTGTTTACCTTGAGCTTGTTAGCCTCAGCAGCCAGTAGCTACCTGAGTGAAGAAAATTCTCTAGTTTCAGTGGACCAGGAGCAAGAGGCGCAGCTGAAGCCTAAGGTTGAGGGGCTTTCACCCAGAACCTAGAGTCTGGCACTTTGAACTTGGACTTCTAACCTCCCAAATTGCAAGAGCATCAACCCCTGTTTGTTCAAGCCATCCCATTTGTGATATATATATATATATATATATATATATATATATATATTCCTGTCAGAGTAGTATTAGGTAACCAAAACAGGTTATTTGTTATTTTATTGATTGGAATAATTATGGAAGATAAATAATTAAATAAGCCATTGCCATCAAGTTGATTTCAATTCATAGTAACTTCATATGCAACAGAATAGAATGGCTGCATAGGATTATCTTGGTTGTAATGTACACTGAATCAGTTGGATAGACCATTTTTCTGTGGTGCTGCTGGCTGAGTTTGAACTGCCAACCCCTAGGTTAGAAGTCCAGCACAGACTATTTTGTCACTCAGGGATTAGAGACTAATGTTCTACAAATACCCACATGTTCCTATTTCCCAGCCTCCTTTGCAGTTACACTGAAGCCCTGTGAATTGATTTGAGCCAATTGGTTGTGAGCAGCATTGTTGCAGAATTCTGCCCCAGCTGACCTCAAATATGCCCTCTGTGTCACTTCCGTATTACTCTTTCCCTGAAACAGAAACTTCAGAGGTACATGTTGAAGATGGAGTTACCAAAAACTCCAAAGTCTAGAACCTTGAGAAACTATCTAGACCAACATTTGAATCTGAGAAATAAAACTTCATATTGGTAAGCCCCTGGAATTTTGGTGTTCACGTGAACAAGAAAAAAACTTACCCCACTTAACAATGATGATAATGATAATGACAAAGTCTGTAGTAAATACAAAAATGTAAGATACAGTTTCTGTGTTCTTGAAACATTCATAATTTGCTCAGGGAAATAAAGTATACATGGTTTTACTATAAAAAAACTAACTAAAAACTACCAAAGAATAAATAAGAATGTACATGATAATCACAATAATATTTCTAGGAATAATGAGCATTTTGCCTTGTTCCATGTTATTTAAGGTGATACAGGAGGTTCTGGTAAGATGGTGGAATAGGTAGACAAAGTACACAGACCCTCTTCAACGAAGAAAAGGTGAACCAACTAACACAGATACAAAAGATAATCCTGGAGCCCTGAACTTTGAAAGGAAAGATATGGAAGTGGACTAAATACCCATGAGTAGAAGAACCTGCATGAAAACACCAAAAAATGAGACATACACAGCTGCAACTGTCAGTGATCCAGATGGCACAGACAGCTTGGATGTTGCCAAGTGGTGTTAGGAATTAAGAGTTTACCTAGAAATTGGCCCTGCTACCCAGGGGCTGCACAGAGAACTGCACTGGTGACTGGTGAATAAAAGGGGAAGCAGAGAAGGGGGGGGAAGGCTGAGCTTTGGGCTTTTGCATGTCTAGAAGTTACAGCCATTTTTGAATATTTACAAATAATTTGACTATTTTGAATATTTAAAGTGACAGCGTTCTCTCAGATTCCAGGGACTTAAGAATAGGCTCCACTTCTGGGAACTGCAAGGACATTCCAAAGTGAATGACAGGAAAGGTGTGATAATCCCCTTGTTACTCCTATACTCCACATCTCTGTGAACAGAAGTATAGCCATTCCTCACTCCTACCCACAGTCTACATTTTTGTCTGTTTTAAAATTATTTCTATCATTATTTTATTTTATTGTTCTTTTTATTAGTATTCTTTCTTCTTCTCCTCCTGGGTTCAAGTATTCAGCTTTTTCTCTCTTCCCAGTTCTTGGATCCCATTTTTTTTTTTTTTTTCTTTTCATGGTTAACCCCATTCATTGTTTCTCTTTGCACTTTCCCATTATTTTCTTCATTATTCTTCTACTCTACCACTTTTCTCTTTATTTCCCCCTCCACAGATATTGAGGTATTTGTTGTTGTTGTTGTTATTATTGTTGTTTTCTTTTCTTATCTTTTTTTCTTTTTTTTTAGTGATTGTCCCTGTGTGTTTATGTGGTGTGGTTTTTGTCCACTTACTTTTACTTTGTTATGGTTTTTTGGTTGTTGTTTTTGTCTAAGTGAGTGGGAAACAGCAACCATATCCATACAATTCAACCACACCTGCCCCTCCTGCAGCTCCATTTACTGAGTGAGAACCACCACTTCCTTCTCCACCAACTGGGCAATGATAAATGACCACCAACAAAAGCCTGACCCACCCTTAACTGCTCTTCACAAACAGTTAGCAGAGATCTAAATACAATAGCATCACAATGTCTTGAAGACATCAGACCATCACAGTCCACACAAAGAAGCAAGATAAAGTGGTAGAAACAAGGGAGCAGGATACAGACCCAGAACACATTCCTAAGGAAGAAGCGGCATTGGACCTCCCTGATAAAGAATTAAATATATATATATATATTTAGGTACCTACAAGGGATTGAGAGACAAGATCAAGGAGAACACTGACAGAACAATTTTGGAAGAAAATGCAAGAACAAAGTGACAAAAGAAATGAAAAATTAGATATGCCACAAAATCCACAGAAAGAAATCCAGAAGATTAATACTAAATCTTCTGGAAAGAGCAAAGGGGTAGAATTGGATCAATGGAAGACAGAATTAGTGAGATGGAAGACAAGTACTTCAATACTTTTTTGGAAAGGGATCAAGCAGAAAAAAAGATCAAAACAAAATGAAGAAATCCAAAGGTCTATGTGGGATACCATCAAAAGGAATATGTACATGTATTCAGAATTCCAGGACAGGAAAAACACAAACTAACACAACCACTACCGTGGAGTTGGATCTGACTCATAGCGATCCCTCCTTGGGTTTCTGAGGCAGTATTACTACGAAAGTAGATTGCCCAACCTTCCTTCTGAGGAGTGGCTGCTGGATTTGAATCACCAGCCTTCTGATTAGCAGCCAAATACCTTAGGCACTACACCACCAGAGCTCCTCCAGAACAGAAAGAGAAAAAGAAAATGACTGAGAAAATTCTCGAAGATTTGTTGGTAGACAACTTCTCTGATATCATGAAAAATGAGAATATCTCCATTCAGGAAGTCCAATGAACTTCAAACAGGATTGTTGTTGTTGTTATGTGCCGTCGAGTCAGCCCTGACTCATAGCGACCGTAGACTCCCCAAAAAATCAACAAGATGTATCATCATCAAACTCACTAAACTCAAAGACAAAGAAAGAATCCTGAAAGCAGCATGGGGAAAATGAAAAGTTACCTACAAAGGACAGCCACTATGAATAAGTTCTAATTTCTCAGCAGAAACCAGGCAAGCGATAAGACAATAGGATGGTATATATAAAACCTTGAAAAATAAAAATTTTCAACTGGAATAATATACCCAGCAAAATAGTCTCTCAAATATGATGGTGAAATTAAGACATTTCCAGATAAGCAGAAATTAAACAAATTTGTTAAATCCAGACTAACCTTACAAGAGATACTAAAGGAAATCCTTTGTACAGAGAACAAAAAATGGCAAACAACAACTGACCAATAATAAACAACATGACGTAACCCAGAAACCAACACAGGTATGGAAGAATCCAAAGGAAAATAAGCTTACAAGATTATAAAAAGGGAACCAGGGACATCAATTGGAAAATGATATAACTACAAACTTAAAAGAGGGGAAAAAGTAATGCAGTTACAGAACTTCTAAATGGTGAGGAAGTCAAGAGAGTTGCAAGACAGAATGGACTGTTCTAAATTTGGGGAGAAATTATAAATCACAGGGTACTCAAAGAAAAATGATAAACCTTTGCATCACAATAATTAAGAGGAAAAGTAGAAATATTTAGCAAATACTAAAACAACAGCAATGAAGGAAATGATTACATGATGCATAAACAAAATTAGCTCACCAAAGAAAAATATACAGAACAAAGAAACCAGGAGCACCATGATAAAATATAAAAAAAGTGACACCAACCAATTCATACTAGTTGATAATTATAATGAATATCAATGGATTAAATGCATGACTCAAAAGATGGAGAGTTGCAGATTGGATAAGAAAACATAATCCATCAATGTGTTGTCTACAATATATTGTGTAGACAGACACACCTTAGAGATGAAGACAAAAATAGACTGAAAATCAGAAGTTGGAAAAAGATATAGAAAATGAAAAATCTTCTCTAATTCATTTTATGAAGCAAGCATAACCTTGATACCAAAACCAGGCAAAGGCATAACTCAAAAGGAAAACTACAGAACAATATTGCTCACGAATATAGATGCAAAAATCTTCAACAAAATCCTAGCCAATAGATTCCAGCAACATAGCAAAAAATAATTCTTTATGACCAAGTGGAGTTCATATCAGGTAGGCAAGGATGGTTTAACATAAAAAAATAATAATAATATCATCCAGAAATAAAATAAAATAAATAAAACAAAGGAAAATGACAACATGATCATATTAATCGAGAGAAAAGGCATTTGATAAAATCCAACACTGATTTCTGATCAAAACTTTCAGCAAAATGGGAATACAAGGCACATTCCTCAACATAATAAAGGGCATATATGCAATACCAACAGCCGACATTATTCTCAATGGAGAAAGACTGAAAACATTCCCCTTGAGAACAGGAACCAGGCAAGGATTCCCTCTATCACCAGTTCTATTCAACATTGAATTAGAAGTCCTAGCTAGGGCAATTAGGAGCTCTGGTATCATAGTGCCTAAGGCACTTGACTGCTAACCAGAAGGCTGGTGGTTCAAACCCACCAGCCACTCCTCGGAAGGAAGGTTGGGCAATCCTACTTCTGTAGTCATACTGCCTCGGAAACCCAAGGAGGAGTCGCTTTGAGTCAGGGCCGACTCCACGGCAAATAACATCAACAACAACAGCTAGGGCAATCAGGCAAGAAAGGGAAATCAAAAGCATCCAAATTGGTAAGGAAAAAGTCAAACTATCCCTATTTGCTGATGATATGATCCTATACCTTGAAAACCCACGAGACTCAGTCAAAAATCTACTGGAACTAATTGAGAGATTTAGCATGGTGGCAGGATACAAAATTAACATCCAAAAAAAATCAGCTGGATTCCTCTACACCAGCAAAGAGATTGTTGAAAAAGAAATAAGGAAATAAATACCATTTGCAACAGCTACCAAAAAAATGAAAGACCTGGGAATAAATCTTACTGGGGACACAAAAGACCTGTAGAAAGAAAACTATAAAAGACTACTTCAAGAAACCATAAGAGATCTACGTAAATGGAAGAACATACCATGCTCGTGCATAGGAAGATTGAACATTGTGAAAATGTCAGTTCTACCCAAGCAATCTCCACATTCAATGCAATACCAATATATACATCCCATCAACATTCTTTAAGGATATGGAAAAAATGATCACTAACTTCATATGGAAAGGAAAGAGACCTCAGATAAGCAAAGCACTACTTAAAAAGAAGAACAAAATAGGAGGTCTCACACTGCCAGATCTCAAAACCTACTATATAGCCACACTAGTCAAAACTGCCTGGTATTGGTATAATGACAGACACATAGATCAATGGAATTAAGAACCCAGATAATAGATAATAGAAGAAATGACAAGATAAAAGAGCTAAATAGAAGGTTTCAAAGAGCTGCTCGAGAAGATAAAGCCAATTCCTATATGCAAAGACCTGGAGTTGGAAAACCAAACGGGAAGAATACATTCAGCATTTCTCAAGCTGGAATAACTGAAGAAAAAAATTAAGCCTC
Source organism: Orycteropus afer afer (assembly GCF_000298275.1). Taxonomy (NCBI): domain Eukaryota; kingdom Metazoa; phylum Chordata; class Mammalia; order Tubulidentata; family Orycteropodidae; genus Orycteropus; species Orycteropus afer. The sequence goes on along the minus strand of NW_006922090.1, from coordinate 957,008 downwards.
GAGTTGCAGTATTGAAAGATTTATGGGCAAAATATTGAATGATGCAAGAAGCATCAAAGAAAGATGGAAGGAATACACAAAGTCACTGTACCAAAAACACCTGGTTGATCTCCATCTATTTCTGGAGGTGTTATGTGATCAAGACCCAATGGTACTGAAGGAAGAAGTCGAAGCTGCACAGAAGCAATTTGCAAAGAACAAGGCTCCAGGAATTGATGGAATTCCCCTTGAGATGTCTCAACAAATGGATGCAATGCTGGTGGCACTTATTAATTTATGCCAAGAAATTTGGAAGACAGCTACCTGGGCAACAGATTGGAAGAGATCCATATTTGTCCCCATTCCAAAGAAAGGTGATCCAACATAATGTGGAAATGATTGAACAATATCATTAATGTCACATGCAAGTGAAATTTTGTTGTAGATAATTTGAAAACAGTTACAGCATGATGTCAATAGGGAGCTGCCAGGAATTTAAGCCATTTTCAGAAGAGGGTGTGAGAAAGAGTATTATCATTTCTAATGTCTGATGGATCTTGACTGAAAGCAAAGAATATCAGAAAGATATGTATTGGTATTTCATTGCCTATGCAAAGGCACTCAACTGTGAGAACCATAATAAATTATGGAAAGCATTGTAAAGAATGAGAATTCCAGAATACTTAATTCTGTTCATGAGAAACCTGTATATGTACCAAGAGAAAATTGTTCTAACAGAACAAGGGGGATGCTGGATTGTTTAAAATTAAGAAAGGCATGTGCCAGGATTTTTTATTTCACTGTATTTACTCAATCTGTGTGATAAGCATATAATCTAAAAAGCTGGACTATATGAAGAAGAATGTGACATCAAGATTGGTGGAAGACTCATTAATAACCTGAAATATGCAGATGACATAATCTTGCTTGCTGAGAATAAAGAAGCCTTGAAGCATTTACTAATGAAGATCAAAGACTACATAGTCTTCAAGAAAATCAGGTGTGGGTAGGTGTCTGGGAAGGTTTGACAAATGATATGCCTACATATATATGTGCTATAAAAATGTCCAAATACAGCTATGCAGTTTAAACCTAACAGAAGGCAAAGTTGGGATTATTTCTTAGCCACTATAAAGCACCTTGAGGGAGTGAGTCACTAGTCTTACAGGCTGGCGACCACAGCCACAGAGAATAAACAAACAAAAAAGACTACAGCCTTCACTATGGATTACGCCTCAACATAAAGGAAACAAAAATCTGGACCAGTAAGCAACATCATGGTAAATGTGAAAAAGATTGAAGTTGCCAGAGATTTCCTTTTACTTGGATACACAATGAACATCTATAAAAGGAAGAGTCAAACCAAATGGCATATGTCCCTGGGCAGATCTGCTCAAAAGACCTCTTTAAAGTGTTCAAGAGGAAAGATGTCACTTTAAGACTAAGGTGCTCCTGACCCAAGCCATGGTACTTTCAATAGCCTCATAAGCATGTGAGAGCTGGACAATGAATAAGGAAGATTGCAGAAGAATTGATGCATTTGACTTGTTGTGTTGGTGAAGAATACTGAAGATACAGTGGACTGCTAGGAGAACAAACACATTGCCTTGAAGGAAGTTTAGCTGTAACGTTCCTTAGAAGCAAGAATGGCCAGATTTCATCTCTTGTATTTTGGGGTTGTTGTCAGGAAAGACAACAACTTCCTTCCTTGAGAAGGGTATCATACTTGGTAATGTAACAGTTCCGTGGAGAAGAAGACCCTCAACACAATGGATTGACAGAGTGGCTGCAATGATGGGCCTAAGCATAGCGATGATAGTGAGGATGGAACAGTAGTGAGCAAAGTATTGTTCTGTTTTACATAGGGTCACTAGAAATCAGACCTGACTCAACACCACCTAACAACAGCTACAACTTAACAACAATCTTGATGGGAACAGATTGCAAAGTTTTCCTTCCATGGAGCCAGTGGTTGGATTGGTACTACCAACATTTTTTTTCAGCAGTTGAGTGGTTAACCCTAATGCCTCACTTTACCCCAAAAGAAAAACCTCATTGCAGTGGAGTCAATACTGATTCATAGCCATTCTGCAGGACAAAGTAGATCTTCTCCATAGGGTTTCCAAAGCTACAATTTTTTCAGAAGCAAAGTGACTCATTTTTCTCCCAAGGAGAGGCTGATGGTTTTTAACCCCTGATCTTTCAGTTAGCCGTCAAATGCCTAACCACAGCACCACCAGGCTTCTTGTTGGGTCCCCAGAGCTCCTTTAATGATTCTCAAGGACGTGTATCTATTTAATTTTGCAAGTACTAACTAGTGATTCTATTTTAGCTACTGTTCAAAAATTACTTTTTCAAAATTAGATTTCCCTTTTAGAAAACGTAATTACAGGCTAGCTATAATATACAGCTTATATATATATCACATTTCCTACTATAAAATACCAAACCAAACTCACTCTGTGGAGTCGGATCCTACTCATAGAAACCCCTCCTTGGGTTTCTGAGGCAGTATCACTATGGAAGTAGATTGTCCAATCTTCTTTCCAAAGTGTGGCTGGTGGATTTGAACTGCCAGGCTCTGGTTCACAGTCAAATGCCTTAGACGCTACACCACCAGAAAATTATTTTTCTGAAAATAAGCTATCTCTTTAAAATTGTACCTTTCATCTCCAAATCAAGTGGATTTAGAAGATCTAGGTTTCTGCACTCCTGTTATTTTAGGTAAGAAGGTGACATGCAATTATATAAGGTTCTGCACCCTAATGACTTTCAGCCTGAGATCTCCTAATGGACTTTACATAATTTAAATAAATGATCAGCTTTTTATATTGTTTTAATTTGTATCATCATATCATTATTTTTCAAACAGACAACCTACAAATACAAAATCCTCAACCTGTAAAGTAACTAGACATTATAAATTATATTTGCATCAAACACTGTGGAACATTTTCTCTATCAATATGTGGTATCCCTGTAATCCATTTAAAAACTTGCAGTAGGCTTCTTGCTCCTCCAGAAATTAATAGCTATGCATTACAGATTTTCTCACAAGGTTGAGAAATTTTATTCCTTAGATAAATTTTAGCAGTGAAAAAAATAGATTTGGAAATGTTAATAATTCTTATTTTGATGGTAATATTGAGAAATGCAGCCTTCCAAATTGAAAAAATAGATTTATGTCAAATTTTCTACACCATTTCTATTACTATACTTTATATAACATTTAACATGAAATCAGTAATGCAAGATATTCCTTGAAATGAATTTAAATAATGAATCTGAGAATGAAGAAGTAGATATCTTGTCTAATTTCTCATTTTTAGTAAGAAGTTCAGTCAAAATTTTAAAGAACATATGTTTTTAAATAGCAAGGTATAGTGTTAATTAATTCTCAAAAATTCTATTAAAAATGGGTTATTTGTGGGACACACACACATACGTACATACATACATAAACAAACAAACAAAAAAACTCACTGCCATCAAGTTGGTGCCAGTTCATAGTGAACCTTCCTTGGATTTCTGAGGCAGTATCTCTACAAAGGTAGATTGCCCAACCTTCCTTCCAAGGAGTGGCTGGTGGTTTGAACCACTAGCCATCTAGTAAGCAGTCAAATGCCTTAGACTCTATACCACCAGAGCTCCCTCATACATACATACATATATGTAAATATATATAAAACCTATGCTATGAAACCACCACTCTTCTGTCAGTTTGTCACACTGTGGTGACTTGCATGTTGCTGTGAGGCAGGAGACTATGCCACCCATGTTTCAAATACAAGCAGGGTCACTCAAGGTGGATAGGATTCAGTGGAGCTTCCAGACTAAGACAGACTCAGAAGAACTGGCCATTGAAAACCTTATGAATGGCAATGAATCATTGTCTGATGTATTACTGGAAAACTTTATGAATAGCCCTGAAACACTGTGCAATATAGTGTCAGAAGATGAGCCCCTTGGTTCAGAAAGCACTCAAAATATGACTGGGGAAGATCTGATTCTAGGATTAGAGCCAACTGTAATGATGTGAAAGGAGAATGTTTTCAGGACATCCATTTGCTGATGTGGCACTACTCAAAATGAGAAGAAATAGCTGCAAACATCCATGAATAATTGGAACATAGATTGGATGGAAATTGGAAGTTGTAAAAAATGAAATGGAACACACAGATTGATATCCTAGGCATTGTTGTTGTTATTGTTATTTGCTGTCAAGTTAGACCTTCTTGGGTTTCTGAGTCAGTATCACTATGGAAGTAGATTGCCCAACTTTCCTTCCAAGGAATGGTTGGTGGGTTTCAACCATTAGCCTTCTGGTTAGCAGTCAAGTGCCTTAGGCACTACACTACCAGAGTGAGTTGAAATAGACTGGTTTTGGCCATTATGAATCAGATAATCATGGAATCTACTATGCCAAGAATGATGAATTGAAGAGGAATAGTTTAGCATTCATTGTCACAAAGAATGTTTCAAGATCTTTGCTGAAGTACAATGCTGTCAGTGATAGGAAAATTTTCATATGCCCACAAGGAAGACCAGTTAATATGACTATTATTCAAATTTACACACCAACCACCAAAGCGAAAGAAAAAGTATTTGAAGACTTTTACCAACTTCTGCAGTCTGAAATTGACCAAACATGCAATCAAGATCTGTTGATTATCACTGGTTATTGGAATGCAAAATTTGGAAAAGAAGAATCATGAGTAGTTGGAAAATATGGTCTTGGTGATAAAAATAATGCTGGAGATTGCATGAAAGAATATTACAAGACCAACAACTTATTCATTGCAGACAATTTTCTTCAACAACATAAACTGCAGATGTACATGTGGACTTCACATGTGGAGTACAGAGGAATCAGATCGACTACACTTGTGGAAAGAGGTGATCGAGATGCTCGATATCTTCAGCCAAAACAAGGTCAGGAGCTGAATGTGGAACAGACCATCAACTGCTCATATACAAGTTCAAGTTCAAGTTGAAGACAATTAAAACAAGTCCACAAGAGCCAAAATATGATCTTGATTATATCTCACCTGAATTTGGAGACCATCTAAAGAAGATATTTGATATATTGAACACCAATGACTGAAAACAAGAGGAATTATGAGATGACATCAAGAATATCATCCATGAAGAAACCAAGAGGTCATTAAGAAGAAAAAAAAAAGGAAGAAAAGACAAAATGGATGTCAGAAGAGACTCAGAAACTTGCTCTTGAATGGAGAGTACTTAAAGCAAATGGAAGAAATGACAAGATAAAAGAGCTGAACAGAAGATTTTAAAAAGCAGCTTGAGAAGAAAAAGTCAATTATTATAATGAAATGTGCAAAGACTTGGAGTTAGAAAACCAAAAGGGAAGAACATACTCAGCATTTTTCCAGCTGAGAGAACTGTAGAAAACATTCAAGCCTTGAATTGCAATATTGAAAGTTTCCATTGGCAAAATATTGAATGATGCAAGAAACTTAAAAAGAAAATGAAAAGAATACACAGAGTCACTGTACCAAAAAAATTGGTCAATTTTCATCCATTTTAGGTGGCTGATGATCAAGAACCAATGGTATTGAAGGAAGAAGTAGAAGCTGCACTAAAGGAATTGGCAAAGAGAAAGGCTCTAGGAATGGATGTAATAGCCATTGAGATGTTTCAATAAATGATTCAATAGATGATACACTGGATGCACTTACTTGTCTATGCCAAGAAATTTGGAAGACAGCTACTGGCCCAATTGATTGGAAAAGATCCATATTTGTATCCATTCCAAAGAAAGATGATCCCACGTAGTGTGAAAATTATTGAGCAATGCTATTAATATCACATACAGTAAAATCATTCTAAAGATTAAAATATATATATATATATTGAAGCAGTATATTGACAGTGAACTTCCAGAAATGAAAGCTGGACTCAGAAGAGGACATGGAATGAGGAAAGTCACTATTGATGTCAGATGGATCTTGGCTGGAAGCAAAGAATACCAGAAAGACGTTTACTTTGTTTTATTAAGTATACAAAAGCATTCAACTGTGCAGATCATAGCAAATTACATTATAACATTCAGAAGAAGGGAGTTCCAGAGCACTTAACTATGGGATGGCATCAGGAACTCCATTCACCAAGACAGCAGAAAATCACTAAAACAAGAGGAAAAGAAGAGACCAAAATGGATGTCATAAGAGACTCTGAAACTTGTGCTTGAACAGAGAGTAGTCAAAACAAATGGAATAAATGACAAGATAAAAAATCTGAACAGAAGATTTCAAAGAACAGCTTGAGAACACAAAGTAAATTATTATAATGAAATGTGCCAAGACCTTGAATTAGACAACCAAAAGAGGAGAACATGCTTTCAATCAGAAAGAACTGAAGAAAAATTCAAGCCTTGAGTTGCAATATTGAAAGATTTTATGGGCAAAATATTTAATGATTCAGGCAATTAAAAAAAAATGATGGAAGGAATACACAGTCTCTAAACCAAAAAATAATTGGTCAATGTTCATCCATTTTAGGAGGTGGCATATGATCAAGAACCAATGGTACTGAAGGAAGAAGCGGAAGCTGCACTAAAGAAATTGGCTAAGAACAAGAATCCAGGAATTGACAGAATACTAACTGAGATGTTTCAACAAACAGATGTAGTGCTGGAGGCCTCACTCATCTGTGCCAAGAAATTTGGAAGAAAGCTACCTGGTCAACTGACTGGAAGAGATCTATATTTGTACCCATTGCAAAAAGAGATGATCCCACAGAATGTGGAAAATATCAATCAATATCATTAATATCACACATATGTAAAATCTTGCTGAAGATAATTCAAAAATTGTTGCAGAAGTATGTTGACATATTTCAGATATGCAAGCTAGATTCAGAAGAGGATGTCGAATGAAGGATATCATTGCTGATGTCAGATGGATCTTATCTGAAAGCAAAGAATACACGAAACATGTTTACTTGTGTTTTATTGACTATACAAAAGTGTTCGACTGTGTGGAACATAATAAATTATGCATTGAGAAGAATGGAAATTCCAGAACAGTAAATTTTGCTCATGAGGAACCTGTACATAGACCAGGAGGCTGTCATTTGAACAGAACAAGAGGGTATTGCATGGTTTAAAATCAAGAAGGGAGTGTCAGGGTTGTATCTTTTCACCATACTTATTCAATCTCTATGCTAAGCAAATAAACCAAGAATCTGGATTATGTGAAGAAGAATCTGGCATCAGGATTGGAGGAAGACTCATTAACAACCTGTGATAAACAGATGACCCAACTTTGCTTGCTGAAAGTGGGGATGACTTGAAACATTTATTGATGAAGATTAAAGAATATTGTTTGCAGTATGGATTACATCTCAACATAATGAAAATTAAAATTCTCACATCTGTACCAATAAGCAGCACCACAATAAATGGAGAGAAGATTGAAGTTGTCAAATATTTCATATTACTTGTTTCCACAATCAAGACCAATGGAAGCAACATTTAAGACATAAGAAGACATAGTACACTGGACAAATCTGCTGCAAAAGACCTCTATCAAGTGCTGAAGAGCAAAAATGTCTCCCTGAAGACTAAGGTGTGCCTAATCCAGGCCATGGTGTTTTCAATCACCTCATATGCACGTGAGAGTTGGACAATGAATAATGAAGACCGAAGAAGAGTTGATGCTTTTGAGTTGTGCTGCTGGTCAAGAATATTAAAAGTACCATGGACTGAAAAAATAACTAACAAATCTGTCTTAGATGAAGTGCAGCTGGAATGCTCTTTGTAAACGAGAATGGCCAGACTTCGTCTCACCTACTTTGGTCATGTTGTCAGAAGGGACCATTCCCTGGAGAAGGATATCATGCTGGGTAAAATGGAAGGTCAGTGAAAAAGGGGAAGGCCCTCAACAAGATGGATTGGCATAGTGGCTGTAACAATGGGCTCAAGTATAGCAAAGACTGTGAAGCTGACACTGGACCAGACAGTGTTTCTTTCTGTTGGACAATGAGTCAGAGCTAACTCATCGACACCTAAAAGCAATAACCACCACCACATAGTAGAAGAAAGATATGGTCAACTGCTCTGTAAAGATTTACAGCCTTGAAAGCCTTATTGGCAGTTCTACTCCATCCTGTAGGGTCATAATGAATCAGATAGACTCAATGGATATTTGTTTTTTGTTTAATTTATATAATTATATATGTTTATAAGTATACTTTATAAGTATAGTTCTAACCCACCCCATGGTACTGTTATGGAAAGGTCTGGTGATCTACTTTTGCACAGATTACAGACAATAAAACTCTGTGGAGCAGATCTGCTCTGTAACATCATGTGCTGGAATCAAACTGATGGTAACAGGTTGGATTATATATATATACTTCTATAATGCCATTTGTTACTATGATTAAAGATAACACAGCTGCTATAAACAGTTTGAATAAAAAGTGGAGTGGTAAACACAATTTTGAGTGAAACAAATTTAGAAGCTAGCCTTTCCCATATTTTTGGAAAAAGAAAGAATGAAAACTTATTTTTGAAATTTTCCAAATTTATACCTTTCTGAATAAATTGAATGATATCACAACATCCAAGAAGTATTCCTAAATTTGTCATTTAAGAAACTCGGAGAATTTAGTTAATCTATTACAGGAATACCTTGGAAACATTACAATTTTGATTCTAGATGACCACAATAAAGTGAGTATCTCAGTAAAGTTAGTTTGTCCTTACGTATCCTTCTCACAAGTGATACTGAGATTCTCTGTTGTGTCTTTCCAGAGATGTGGTAAATTTGATTCCTGTTTAGTCCCTCCAATGAGGTTTATGTGTATAGTTCCCATTTATGTTGTTGAAAAAGTTGTTTGCCGTGTCTAAGTCACTGTTCTTGCAAAATTTTATCATGCAATATCCAGCATTGTTTCTGTCACCAAGACCATATTTCCAGCTACTGATCATTTTTGTTTTTATTCTACTCTCCTGTAATTATCAATGCAAACTGATTGTGTGTTTGATTAATTAACTTCAGAATGCAGAAGTTGGTAAAAATCATTAGTTTATTCATCTTTATCATTGTTAGTTGGTGTGTTCATTTGAATGATAATCATATTCATTGTATTCCTTGTAAGCATATGGATATTATCCTATCACGAACATTGTTGTATTTCTGGATAGATTTTGAAATGTTCTTTTAGATGATGAATGTGATGCCTACCAGGTAGCAGTGCTTAAAACACCTGTCAAAGTATTTATCATTTTCTCTGAAATTGTAGGAAATCCAGAATACTTTTTGGGAGTTCCAATAGATGAAGTAGTAACTATAGCCTCCTAGAATAAAAGCTACTTCCTATCATCAAGGAAAACACATACATTTGAGTGAGGCACATGCAAAGATTGGAGGGAACACCAAATTTGCAATCAGATTGATGTATTCAAACTTATTATCACTGGCTTTAGAAACCCCATGGTTGCCATGCTCTCTTCCTCAAAAGGAATAATGATCTTACTTCTTGAAATTAAGACAGAAGATGTAATAATCTTGAAAAATAAAATAGCTAAAATATAAGCATTAAAAATATTCTTCAAGCCACATAGATTAAATTATTGTATTATGTATGTTTCTTCTGGTTAGTGTCAGCAACCAAAGGGTAATCAGATGCAATTAGAAATACAAGCACTATGTAATCAGGAAGGCTAACAGTATTTATCAAATTTCCATAATTCTTATCTGATTCATCAAATGTGAAAGCAATATAAAAATTCATATTTATTAAAACTTCATGTTGGACATGTCCTTTACTTTCATGTCAACATGTTGATTTCCACTCATCTACATTAAAATAATTATAATAATAACTAAAATTCTTTTTTTTTTAATCCTTAGGGATAGATTAATTTACTTGAAATTTCAAGTCTTGTCTTGAACTTTCTAATGATATTTCTAGCATTTCAAATACTTAAGAATCACTCTAAGTATCATAAAAAATAAAAGAAAAATGATAACTTAGAATGTACATGTTGTTGTTGTGAGGTGCCATCGAGTCATCTCTGACTCATAGTGACACTATGTACAACAGAACAGAACACTGCCCAGTGCTCTGGCAGCCTTACTACCCTTGCTATACCTAAACCCATTGTTGCAGCCACTGTGTCAATCCATCTCATTGAGAGCCTTCCCTTCTTTCATTGACCCTCCACTTTATCAAGCATGATAATCTTCTCCAGGGAATGGTCCCTTCTAACATGCCCAAAGTAGGTAAGATGAAGTCTGGTCATTCTCACTTCTGAGGAGCATTCAGGCTGCACTTTTTCCAGGATAGATTTGTTACTTCTTTTGGCAGTCCATGGTACTTTCAGTATTCTTCGCCAACACCACAACTCAAAAACATCAACTCTTCTTAGGTCTTCCTTATTCATTGCACCGCTCTCACATGCATATGAGGCTACAGAAAATACCATGGCTTGGGTTAGGCACACCTTAGTCTTCAAAGAGAGATATTTGCTCTTCAGCACTTGACAGAGGTCTTTTGCAGCAGATTTGTCCACCACAATACATTGTCTGATGTCTTGACTGCTGCTTCCATTAGTGTGGATCCAAGTAATATGAAATCTTTGACAACTTCAAACTTTTCTCCATTTATCGTGATACTCCTTATTGGTTCAATTGTGAGGATTTGTGTTTTCTTTATGTTGAGGTGTAATCCATACTGCAGACTGTAGTCTTTAATCTTCCTCAGTAAGAGCTTCAAGTTATCCTCATTTTCAGCAAGAAAAGTTGTGTCATCTGCATATCGCAGATTGTTAATGAGTCTTCCTCCAATTCTGATGCCATATTCTTCTTCATATAGTACAGCTTTTCTGATTATTTGTTCATCATACAGATTGAATAAGTATGGTGAAATGATAAAACCCCAACATACTCCCTTACTGACTTTAAATTACCCAGAGTCACCTTCTTCTTTACAAACGACAGACTCCTTCCTGGTCTATATACAGATTCTTCATGAAAACAATTAAGTGTTCTGGAAGTCTCATTCTTCTCAATGTTACCCATAATTTGTTATGATACACACAATCAAATAGTTAGTGAAACTTTAATTTTTTCGGACTTTCGCATAGTCAGCAAAATACAAGTAAATATCTTTCTGGTATTCTTTGCTTCCAGTCAAGATCTACCTAACATCAACAATGATATCCCTTGTTCCATGTCCTCTTTTGAATCCAGCTTCCATTTCTAGAAGTTCTCTGTCAATGTACTGCTGCAACCATTTTTGAATTATCTTCAGTAAGATTTTACTTGCATATGTATTAGTGATATTATTCCATAATTTCCACAATGTGTGGGATCACCATTCTTTGGAATGGGTACAAATATGGATCTCTTCCTGTCAGTGGGCCAGGTACCTCTCTTCCAAATGTCTTGGCATAGATGAGTGAGTGCCTCCAGTAGGGCACTCTGTTTGCTGAAACATTGTTTGTTGAAATATCTGTTTGTTGAAACATCTCAGTGCAAAGGGTATTCCATCACTTCCAGGAGTCTTGTTCTTAGTCATTTTCTTCAGTATAGCTTCAACTTCTTCCTTCAATATCATCGACTCTTGATCATATGGCACCTACTGAAATGGATGAACATTGACCAATTCTTTTTGGTACAGTGACTCTGTGTATTCCTTCCATCTTCTTTTGATGTTTTGAGCACTATTTAATATTTTGCTCATAGAATCTTTCAATACTGCAATTCAAAGCTTGAATATTTTCCTCAGTTCTTTCAGCTTGAGAAATGCTGAGCATTCTTACCTTTTTGTTTTCTAATTCCAAGTCTTTGCATATTTCTTTATAATAATTGACTTTGTCTTCTCGAATTGCTCTTTAAAATTTTCTGTTCAGCTCTTTTATCTTGTATTGTATTCTATGGTTTTACATCGTGGATTATATTTAGTATTAGAATTAGAAACAAACAAAACATAATGATTTGTAAGACTTCTAACTGTCCTGAAGTACAATGCTGTCAGTGATAGGATAATATCCATACACCTACAAGGAAGACC
>NW_006922090.1:939958-942041 GCF_000298275.1 Orycteropus afer afer | reverse complement strand
TTTATTAATTACTCATTTATCATTATTTATGACTTTAGAATTTTCTGAGTTGTTGAAGTTCCTTTATTATTTAAAATCCCTAACTAATATGTGAGAGCTCTTGTAGCATAGTGGCTAAGGCATTTGATTGCTAACCAGAAGGCTGGTGGTTCAAACGTACCAGCCACTCCTGGGAAGGAAGCTGGGGCAATCTACTTCCATAGTGATACTGACTTGGAAATCCAAGGAGGGGTCGCTATGAGTCGGATCTGACTCTAGGACACATAACAACAAAAACAACAACAACTAATATGTATGGAACCCTGAGGGCACAGCAATTAAGGGCTCTGGTGCTAACTAAAACACTAGCCATTTAAAGTCACTTTGTGATCTACTTTCTTGAAGATTGTTGTTGTTGTTATGTGCCATCAAGTTGGCCACTACTAGGAAAACCTATGGGGTAGTTCATCTCTTTCATATGGGGTCACCATGAATCTAAATCACATTTTGATGGTTTGGTGTCAGCTCATCTCGGAAGGAGACGAGCTAATCAATCATACTAAGATTAACCAATAGTTAATTTTCTATTCAACATTTCCATTCTTTTCTCCTTGGGGAAAAGAAACAACAGCAACAACAAAAAACATCACTCTAACTACCTAGGAAAAGCCTTCCTGTTTTCTCTAAAAAGAGAAGTCTCTCTGTACGTATATAGATTAACTGGTAGAATAAACCCTATAAACGTTAATGATTTTGATGCTTTGATTGTTTTGACAATACATAAATTCAATTTAATCAAAAATTGTAAGATATTTAGAGTTAGGGAAACATAACTAAAAAAATAATACTAGTTCCTATCCAGAAACTTGCCATACAAAAACTAGAAGATGTTAAAATAAGATAAAATAAAACATATTATGCCAATAGCAGAAATTAATTGATATTTATCATACTATTTATAAATCGGATAACATTTCAAGTAGGGAGGTGAAAACATTCCCAAGAGGAGAGAATATCTATAGATTATTATACTACATTTTATGGCCATTGCCATGGACACAGGACCAGAATAATGTTCATGCAATGATACTTTACCCTCAAACACAGCTTCTAGTCTGACCTGGGAGTTTTTGTGGTCCAAACTGACTGCACAAAGATAATTCTTCAAAAAAACCCAATGCTTAAGGCATAAAGGTCTTTATTAAGCTATTTATTAGCCTGTTGTTTGACTTAAAGGTGATTTTAGGAAATTAGTTTTTGCGAGGCTCAAGGTTTTGTCAAAAAGCAAACTGGAGTTTCTGTGAAAATTAAAGCAGAGCTTCTTGAAGGAAAAAAGACATCTGGAATCAGGCAGCAACACTTCGTGAGGATTTACCAAAGTATTCCATGTGAAGGAATTATACACAGAATTTAAATACAGAAAATTCAAGAATTTACAAGGAAAAAATTCTAATTGACTGACATTTACAAAATCTTGCTGTAGCAGACACGATACAATGGCAAGATTCCTTAAACATTGTTTTGTTCACTGCAAAATTTGAATCATTTAACAGCCTAATCTATGGGTATTTCCTGGGTCAACAAACCAAACCAAAGCTACTGCTGTGAGTCAATTTCCACTCATAAAGACCCCCCATTGAGTTTCTGAGGTGATAAACCTTTATGGAAGTAGATTGCCCAGGTTTGCTTCCAGGGACTTGGTGGTGGGTTTGAACCACCAACCTTTCTGGTTATCAATCAGATGCCTTAGGCACTGTGCTACCAGAGCTCCTTTCTTGAGTCAGCCTTAGTGAATATTCTTTGAGGTAGCATGGTGTGACCGAAAGGTGGAGGAAGCGAGCCTGCAGGCTCCTGAGGTATGCTGGCTAGTTGATTTTTGAAGATCAGTTCTGAAGAAGCAGTAAACAGGAAAAAAAAAAAAAAAAGAATCTGGCTTACACTTTTGTCAGAAGCCTTTTCTTCTGCCAGGCACCCAGTTCTTTTGAACTCCTTCACAGTTCAAAGGAACAGCTCAATGGTAGGCAACTGTGGTGCAGTGCATTACTTAATATGGCTTTTCTAGCCATGGTCTTTGTGACTTCCACAAGGTGATTAGGTAGAACTA
>NW_006922090.1:937463-939488 GCF_000298275.1 Orycteropus afer afer | reverse complement strand
TCCCTTCTGACAACATGACCAAAGTAGGTGAGACGAAGTCTGGCCATTCTCCCTTCCAAGGAGCATTCTGGCTGCACTTCTTCCAAGACAAATTTTTTAGTTCTTTCAGAAGTCCATGGTATTTTAAGCATTCACCAGTACCACAACTCAAAAGCATCAACCCTTCTTTGGTCTTCCATATTCAATCTCCAGCTCTCACATGCATATGAGGTCATTGAAAATACTATGGCTTATGTCAGGCTCACCCTAGTCCTCAAGGAGACATCCTTGCGCTTGCAGCCAATTCACCCAGTGCTATACATTGTCTGATATCTTGACAGTTGCTTCTATTGGAATTGATTGTAGAACCAAGGGATATGAAGTCTTTGACAACTTCAGTCTTTCTCCATTTATCATGATGCTGTTTATTGGTCCAGTTGTGAGGATTTTTGTTTTCTTTATATTGAGAGGTAATCCAAATTGCAGACTGTATTCTTCAGTCTTCATCAGTAAGGGCTTCAAGTCATCTTCACTTTCAGCAAGCAAAATTGTATCAGCAGCATATTACAAGTTGTAATGATCTTTCCTCCAGTCCTGATGCTGCTTTCTTCATATAATCCAGCTTCTTGGATTATTTGCTCAGTGTACAGACTGAATAAGTATGGTGAAAGGATACAACCCCGACACACTCCCTACTTGATGTTTAAACCATACAGTATCCCCTTGTTTGACAGCCTTCTGCCCTATATACTGGTTCCTCATGAGTACAATTAAGTGTTCTGGAATTCCCATTCTTCTCAAGGTTATCCATAATTTGATATGAGCCACAGAATTGAATGTTTTTGCATAGTCAATAAAACACAAGTAAACATCTTTCTGGTATTCTTTGCTTTCAGCCAAGATCCATCGGACAGCAACGATATCCCTCGTTCCATATCCTCTTCTGAATCCTGGAAGTTCTCTGTCAATATACTTGCATTTCTGGAAGTTCTCTGTCAATATACTGCTACCACAATTTTTGAATTATCTTCAGTAAGATTTTACTTGCATGTGATTTTAATGATATTGTTCAATAATTTCCACATTGTGTGGGAACACTTTCTTTGGAATGGATGCAAATATGGATCTATTCCAGTCAGATGGCTAGGTAGCTGTCTTCCAAATTTCTTGACATACGTGAGTGAGTACCTTCAGCACAGCAGCTGTTTGTTGAAACATCTCAAGGAGATTCCACAAATTTCTGGAGCCTTGTTTTTCAACAATTCCTTTAATAAAGCTTCTACTTCTTCCTTCAGTACCATTGGTTCTTAATCATATACCACCTCCTGAAATGAATGATCATATACCAATTTTTTTGGTATAATAACTCTGTGTATTCCATCCATCTTCTCTTGGTGTTTCTGTATCACTCAGCATATGGCCCATGTAATCTTTCAGTGTTGCAATTTAAAGTTTAAATTTTTACTTCAAGCAAGTTTAGTTTGACTTAATTCTGACTTTTTGACTTTATATCGGTTCTATAATTGATTTTCCATCAAATTTCTCACTCAAAAATTTTTTTTGTGTGTGTGTGTGTGTTTGTGAATAACTATATTCAGTTTTGTCACCTACAGAAAAATTTTGCTTTATTGACATTCTGGAAACCTTGACCAAAATATTCCAACAGAAAGATGAGCTACATTGGACATATGGAAAGGACTGTGATATTTTAAACAAAGATCCTACTAGATTGAATCCTGATTTCCAGAACTCTGGTGTAGAAAGTGATGAGTTCAAAGACTGTATTGCAACTGATCCAAGATTTCAGGAAAGAAAATTTAACTACATTGGACTATATGAACTGAATGATTACTATGAGTTCTATATAGAAATATTAGTGACTTTTAATATGAGTTCTATATAGAAATATTAGTGACTTTTAATATTCTATTTTTGGGGTTAAAAAATATTTCCTCTTTTCTTTTAAATTCTCTGATGGCTTTGTTGTTTTCACCTGCAGATTTTGACTGATTCTTGTAAAGCTGTTCCCAGGTATTTATATATAAT
>NW_006922090.1:933487-936351 GCF_000298275.1 Orycteropus afer afer | reverse complement strand
TGAAGGCACCCCACAACATTTGAACTTGGCCTCACTGAAATGGCTGACACAAGGTTTGGTTGCACTCCATTTTGTTTTGGGCTCTGGTTAGATTTCTGAGATGACCAATGACTGTGGGGTAAACAAGAAAAAGGCAGCTTTGCCCTGGGGTAGATGTTCTAAATCGATTAAGTGTAGACGCCCAAAACCTGTATTACCTTAAAATCATGTATCTCTGACAACCTTTAACTGAATGTGTTTTTGCTTTTGGTCATTCTTGAGGTCACATGCCTTAAGTTACCTGGAATTTAGTTTTAGTATTTTTCATGGGTGAGAGAGGCTTTTGATCCAGTCCTGCCTGAGTTCACCCCAAAGGGGGGCAGGGATCTTGGAGGAGACATCAGTTAAAGGCTTTGTGAGAATCTTATTGGAATGCATCAAACCTAACTCTCTTCACCGATCATAAGCAGCACAACTACAAGCGTTAAACTTTCAGACACATTTGTCACAGATGAAAGGAACTACAACACTAATTTGGACTTGAAATGCTATAGTAAGCAGAAGCAGACAAACTTTTCCAAGGTCATGAACATTAAGGTCACTGGACTTTTGTTTAAATATTTGCTTTTGAAGTTTATGTCAATAAATTTGGTCTTATTTTAGTGGTAAGAATTTTCCATACCGACTACAGATATATTTGCTACTTGTTTTCATAGTTGTCCCTTTTGGCTTGCATGCCTTAGCTTCTATAGACTAAGAGCTTTCCTTTGGTGAATGAATGTCATTGCCATTACTGTTTTATGCCTAACCTCTCATCATTTCTGAAGTAGTTTTTGTTTTTTCCACTTAAGTTTTATTAATCCTGTAGGTAAAGCTTCCACATTTAACTGAAAAACTTTCCTTTATATTTTTCTCATTAGTATTTTAATCCATATTACTGACTGGATTGCTGTTGTTGTTGTTAGGTACTGTTGAGTCATCTTTGATTCATAGTGACCCTATGCACAGCAGAATGAAATACTTTGCAGTCCCTTGCCAGCTCTGGGATCCCTGCTATATTTGAGCACATAGCTGCAGCCACTGTGTCAATCCATCTCATTGAGGGCTTCCCCCTCCACCTTCCACCATCCCAAGTATGACATCCTTCTCCAGGGAATGGTCTCTTCTGATAACATAATCAAAATAGGTGAGAGGAAGTCTGGCCATTCTTGCTTCTGAGGAGCATTCTGGCTGCACTTCCTCAAGGACAGAATGGTTAGTTCTTTTAGCAGTCCATGGTACTTTCAGCATTCTTCACCAGCACTACAACTGAAAAGCATCAATTCTTCTTTGGTCTTCCTTATTCATTTATTGTCCAGCTCTCACATGCACATGAGGTAATTGAAAATATCATGGCTTGTGTCAGGCTCACCCTAGTCCTCAAGGAGACATCTTTGCTCCTCAGCATTTGAAAGAGGTCTTTTGCAGCCAACTGACCCAATGCTATATGCAGTCTGATGTCCTGACTGCTGCTTCCATTTATGTTGATTGTGGAACCAAGCCATGTGAAGCCTTTGACAACATCATTCTTTCCTCCATTCATTGTGATGCTGCTTATAGGTCCAGTTGTGAGGATTTTTATTTTCTTTATATTGAGATGTAATCCATACTACAGACCATACTCTTCAATCTTCATCAGTAAGTACATAAAGTCATCCTCACTTTCAGCAAACAAAGTTCTGTTATCAGCATAATGCAGGCTGTTAATGATTCTTCCTCCAATCCTGGTGTCACAATCTTCTTCAGTAGTCCAACTTCTCAGATTATTTGCTCAGCATATAGATTTAATAAGTATGGTGAAAGGACACAGCCCTCATGTACTCCCTTTTTGACTCTAAACCATGCAGTGCCCCCTTGCTCCATTCGAATGACAGCCTTGTCTCTGTACAGGTTTCTCATGAGTATAAATAAATGTTCTGGAATTCTAATTCTTCTCAATGTTATCTTCAAATTGTTATGATCCTGTGGTAGTTAAATTTGTATATATCAACTTGGCTGGGCCTGGTTGAGTGGCTGGGGAGCTGGTGGTAGTTATTACCCATGATGAGCCTGGCAATCAACTCCATGGTGGGATCCACCACAAGCAGCTGAATAGCTGACTTTGGGATGTGGTCTGCTTCCTCTATATATGGAGAATACTTGAAGATAGTCTATAGTTTGTGATATGCTTGAACCTTGCATGTAGCCATGCCATTGTTCAGCAGCCAGCCATGCTCTGCTGACTTTGGACTTACAGTGGACTTGAATTAATGGCCTGCCATGTGATTTGGTAATATCAGGACTGTGCCTTTTTTCTTATCAACCTTGGGCTTGTTAGCTTCACTAGCTAGTAGCTTCTTGAGTAAAGAAAGGCCTCTAGCTTCAGTAGGCCAGAAGCTGGACGCAGAGCTGAAGCCCAAGCCTGAGTGGCTCTCACCCAGCCCCTAGAGCCTGGACATTGAATTTGGACTTACAGCCTCAAAACTGTAAGAGAATAAACTCCTGTTTTTTTAAGGCCATCCCATTTGTGGTATACTCTTGCCAGAGTGGCACTAGATAATGAGAAGAGATCCACACAATCAAATGCTTTGGCATAGTCAATAAAACATCTTTCTGGAATTTGCTTTGGGCCAAGATCCATTTGAGACAGCAGCAGGGATCCAGGTGAGGAGAAGGAACTTAGGCATGCCCAAAGCAGCAGGGAGGGAGAACGGAAGAGTGGGAGAAAGGGGATAAAAAGCCAGGAACCCAAACAGAGGAGTAGTCAGTCTCAGGGATCCAGGTGAGGCATCTTTCTTGATTAGTGATATTAATGTTACAATTCTCAAATATTGTATGAAAGTTATTTATAATATAATTTCTTAGAA
>NW_006922090.1:925775-933387 GCF_000298275.1 Orycteropus afer afer | reverse complement strand
GACAAATATATTTTACAGATGAACTTATGTTCCCATTTTAAAGTTTATAGCCTAACCACAGGCCAGGTGGTTATATCAATATGACCCTGTTCCATACTTACTTACCTTCATAAGATAATTACTGAAGACTTGGTTCCTACAGTAAAGCGCAGCGAAGAAATTAGATGGTGCCCAACTATCAAGAAAGGGTAGTTACTGGGCTCCTAAAAACTTGTCCCAAAAAAGCAGCCATCAAGCAGTCCATGCAGAGGTGTGTTTTACCTAAGTGTGATCAAAGGATTTTTAGTAAAATCCATGATTAAAAGAGAGATTATATGAGAGTTTAAATTTTAAAACACGTGGGATTGTGGAAGGTTGTCTACCGTGGGAGCCCTAACTCCATTTTGAGGCTTGACATAAGTTTCAGATGTCATTCTGGTTCTTTCTGACTATTAAACCAGCATTGTGACTATGCACAGACAAGCTCCAGGACAAACCAATGGAGGGGCAGTTTGCCTTCAGTAGGAGAATTGTTGAAAGTACATTACACTCTCACAAAGAACAAAGGAATTGCCTGGTCGTGCCCTTTTCTAATTAAAATTAAGATTGAGGTCCTGGTATTGTTCAGTAGCTACCTTGTGGCTAAGACTCAGGCTGCATGATCCTGAGTCAAAGCCTATCCAGACCACCTCCTGGCCAGGTAGTCAAGGTCCAACACCAATCCTATAACCCTCTCCTATCTTCAAATCCCAATTATGGTCTTTACCTTGCTTCTGTAGTCCCACTAGTAACAGTGGTGAATCTATCTACCACCAATCATGACTTTGTGATGATTTAAAATCATATATAATTAGCCACATGACTCGGCAGACTCCATTCAGCTATCTCATGCTGATGGTTTCCCTCATTTAGGAAGATTGTCTCTGTTTTGTCTTTGTTCTTTCTAAGGCTTAATAAAAGTGTCTCTATTGAACTTATTTGACTTTGGGCTCTCTTTTCCCACAGTGCAATGGTCAGTGAAAATGGGAAGAACTTTCAACAAGATGAATTGACACAGTGGCTTCAATGATGGGATCAATCATAGCAATGGTTGTGAGAATGGCACTAGAAAGGGCAGTTTTGTTCGGTTGGACGTAGGGTTGCTATGAGTAGAAACTGGCTCAATAGCATCTAACAACAACAGAAATGGAAAAGAGGGATCTTACTGCAATCAAGACAGAAGAAGAACCAGAAGTCGCATGCATCCTTGGACCAGAGATCCCTGTGCTGGATCTCCTTGGCAGAGAGACGGCCCAGAGGCAGGAAAGAGGATTTTGCAGCAGAGTCTTCATAAGTAAGAGACCCACTCAAGGCAGAGCAACAGCTTCCCAGCCCATGGTGCAAGAGAGCTGAGTGCCTCTAGGTGGGAGGCTTGCTGTTAAAGTTCAGTGCCTCTGTGGACACCAAAGAACTAAAAGAGCTTTGTAACATTTGGCCAAGTAGAGTAGAGGCATGGGTGTGGATATGGCTGAGAAGAAGCTGTCCTGATTAAACTAGAATTGTTTTCTGCTACTTCCCTAACAAACTTCATAATCAAGTGTATCGTCTTTGAGTTCTCTGCAGCCACAGCAACAGGGCCATGGGAGGGACAGTTCATGTTACAATTGGTGAAAAGGGTTAGAAGGTAGCAGCATGTGTGACCTCTGCCTCACAGGAATCAGTCTTGGGGTGATGCAGCTGACACATTTCTCTTCCCGTTGTGAAACTGAAGGAGATCAGAGGAAACTATTCCCATGCCCTTTTGCAGTCACCCCACTTCCATAAACTCTAGAACTCTGGATTCCAGAAGAATTAAACTCCATTTCTCAGAGAAGGAATGATTGTATTATAGAACCTGAGTTACAAATTAGAACTGTCCTATAGGGTTTACAAGGTTGTAAATCTTTACAGAAGCAGAATGCCACGTCTTCCTCTCATGGAGCAGCTGGTGAGTTTGAACCCCTGATCTTTCAGTTAGCAGCCAACAACTTAACAACTGTGCCACCAGGGCCCATGTCCTGTACCTAACAGGAGGAGATAAAACTTCTTATTTTCAATTTGTATTTTTCCTTACATTAGGAATATTTTTAGATGACAGTCTGATAGATTTAAAGGTCTTTAATATGACAGGGCTCAACAAATAAGCAGTCAATAATTGTGGAAGTTTAACAGACAAGTTTTTTCAGACATTTCACACAAAACTAATTTCTAATCATATGTATTTACTATTAGTACTATAGAGCAGCTTTCAATTTCTTTAGTTAATTCAATGTCTTTAAATGATTCACATATTTTGATTAACTGTCTGCCTTGAAACCTCTCCTACACACATTAAGTCTCTCAACAAGTAGGACTCTTTCAAATCACAAGACACTCAATTTACATTTATTTCTTTGAAATCTGTAATTGGTGCTTGAAAAATCTTAACATCTCAAACATAGATAAAATCAGCATGAAACATGAAAAATAATTTACCTACAATGTATTTCATATTTCCCTCTTGTGTGACTGACTGAAAAACTCCCGCATGAGGTACTAAAAGGAACAACTTTGTTTTCTGTTTTATGCTCTGTCATCTGTTTGTATTTTTGTTTGCAAATGACAATGAGAATGAGGCAATTGGAACTTTGCACTGATGAATTTCAAATATTTCCGATCTGCAGATTATTTTATTAGAGAGGCATTGAGGTATCTTAATGCATTTGTACAGTAAATGTCTTGTAGATATTGATTTATGTGTTTCTTCCTCCTAAACAAATGTGCACATAATTTAATTTTTTTTTTAAACAAATAGTATAACTTTTACTTCAGTCTATCTAATAAATTATATGTTGTTGTTGTTGTTAGTTTCTGTTGAGTGGATTCCTACTAATAGCAACTCATAGACCTAATTTAAAGCAGGCATTCTAAGAAATATTATATTTCCTAAAATGCATGTTTTAAATTAGGTCTGCTGGTGGTGTAGTGCCTAATACATTTGACTGCTAACCAGAAGGCTGGCAGTTCAAACCCACCAGCCACTCCTCAGAAGGAAGATTGGGCAATCTACTTCAGTAGAGATACTGTCTAGAAAACCCAAAGAGGGGGTTGCTATGAGTCGGGACCGATTCCATGGCAGAGAGTTTGGTTCATGTATATTTATAGTCCACATGTAAGAAGTTGCAATAGACCAGTAATGACTATAATGCATTGATACCTGATAATTTTTGATTGATTAAAAATAATTTTATTTATGTACTCATATCCACAAAAATCAGTGTATGTATTTTCTTTGTTACTCAGATTGTTCATCTGTAAAATAAAGGACTGAACGACAGTGTTTGTTTTTTGGTTTGTTTAGAATACATGGTGCCATAGTGCCTAAGGCACTTGACTGCTAACCAGAAGGTTGGTTCAAACCTTTGAAGAAGGAAACTGGGGACTCTACTTCCATAAAGATTTACTGCCTCAGAAACCCAGAGGGGGTCGCTATGTGTCATCATCAACTTGATGGCAGTGAGTTTTCTTTTTTTTTTTAATGAGTGCTATATAAATATAAATTACTACGTCAGTTGTTGTGTGTTTGAGGTAATATTATTTACATTATCTTATGTTAGATGTCATAGAGTCAGCTCCAACTGATACCAAGCTTGTGTACCACAGAATGAAACACTGTCTGATTGTGCACCATCCTCATAATTTTTGCTATTCTTGAGGCCATCAATGCAGCCATTATGTCAATCCATGTCAGAAAGAGTCTTCCCCGTTTTCACTGACCTTCTATTTTACATAGCTTGATGTCCTTCTCCAGGGACTGGTTCCTTCTGACAGCATAATAATGACATAATAATGACAGCATAAGTACCTGAGACACAAGTCTGTCCATTCTTGTTTCTAAGGAGCAGTCTAGCTGTACTTCTTCCAAGACAGATTTGTTCATCTTCTGGCAGTCCATGGTATTTTCAGGTCTCTTTACCTACACTGCAATTCTTCTTTAATCTTCCTTATTCCTTGTCCAATTTTCATATGCATATGTGGTGATTGAAAATGCCATGCCTTGCATAAGGTACTCTTTCATCTTCAAAGTGACACCTCTGCTCTTTAACATTTTGGAGTTTTCTTTACAGCAGATTTTCCCAGTGCTGTATATCCTGCAGTTGCTAAACTGTTGCATTCCTGGATTTTGATTGTGCATCCAATGAAATGAAATCTTGAAAACTTCAATCTTTTCTCCATTTATCTTGATTTTTCTTATTGGTTTAGTTCTGAGGATTGTTGTTTCCTTTAGGTTGAGGTGTAATCCATAATGAAGACCGTAGTCTTTGACATTCATCAGTAAGTACTTCAAGTCTTCTTCATATTCAATAATTAATGTTATCTCATCTGCATATTACAACTATTAATGAGTCTTCCTCCAATCCTGATGTGTCATTCTTCTTCATATATTCTACCTTCTCAGATTATTTGCTCAGTATACAGATTGAATAAGTATGGTGACAGGATACAGCCCTGATGTACACCTCTCCTGATGTTAAACAATGCAGTATCTCCTTGTTCTGTTTGAATGGCTACCTTTTTCTCTAAATACAGGTTCCTCATGAGTACAATTAAGTGTACTGGAATTCCCATTCTTTGCAATGTTATCCATAATTTGTTATAATCCACACAGTTGAATGTCTTTGCACAGTCGATAAAACAGAGGTAAATATCTTTCTGCTATTCTTTTCTATCATCCAAGATCCATCTTACCTTAGCAATGATATCCCTTGTATTATACCACCTTCTGAAATGGCTTGAATATCTGCCCACTCACTGTCAATAAATTGCTGCAACTCTCTGTGAATTATTTTCAGCACAACAAAATTTTACTTGTGATATTAATGATATTGTTCAATAAATTTCCACATTGTGTTGGATCAAATTTCTTTGGAATGGGCACAAATATTGATCACTTCCAGTCAGTTCACCAGGTAACTGTCTACTAAATTTCTTGGCATAAATGAGTAAGCACCTCCAGCACTGCATCCATTTATTGAAATATCTCCATTCCTGGTTCCATGTTTTTTACAATTCCTTCAGCACAGCTTGGATTTCATCCACCAATACCATTGGTTCTTGACCATATGCTACCTCTTGAAATGTTTGAACATTGACGAGATTTTTTTGTACAGTGACTCTGTGTATTCATTCCATCTGCTTTTGATGTTTCCTGCATAGTTAAATGTTTAGCCAATAGTAGCTTTCAATATTGCAACTTGAGAGTTGATTTTTCTTTTTTTCTTCAGTTCTATCAGTTTGAGGAATGCATAGCATGTTCTTCCCTTTAGGTTTTCTAATTCCATGTCTTTGCACATTTCATTATATTTTATTTTGTCTTCTTAACCTATCCTTTGATAACTTTTGTTCAGCTCTTTTATTTCATCATAATTTCCATTCACTTTAGCTACTTTCCATTCAAGAGAAAGTTTCAGAATCTCTTCTTCATTTATTTTTTTAAATTCTTTATTGTGATTTGGATGAAATTTTACAAAGACTCACTTTTCATTCAAAATTTGTACACCATTTATTTTATGACAATGGTTACATTGCCTACAGCATAACATCTCAACTCCCACTTCCTTCCTTTGGTTACTCTTCTATTTATTTGTTTGTTTGTTTCTTTCTTCCTTTTTTTTTGTGTATGATTAGGGTGAAAGCTTACAGATCAAATTCACTTTCCATACAGCAGTTCACATACACTTTGTCTCATGACATTGAGTACAATTTACCCAATGCAACAGCTCCCCTCCCACTTCCTCCTGATAGTTACCTCTTCCCTGTGCCCATCCCTCCACGCACTCCTGCACCCTGAGCTGTCTCCATGTGCATAAACAGCCCTTTTGTTCTCTCATAATTGTTCTCTCCAAGGAGTGTTCCTAACTAATGTAAATGTTCACTTCATATGCCGGTCTTTGGTTTGACTGAAAGCCACAGGTGTGGGTTTAATTCCAGACCTGAAAGGCAGCTAGGGCCACAGTCTCAGTGGTTCCATCAGGCTCTATCAGACCACCAAACCTGGTCCCTTTTTCTTTGTTTGTTTTCAAATGATTTTGAGTTTTGTTCCACATTGTTCTCCCACTCTATCAAGGATCTCCTACACAGATCACCCTCTGAGTGGTTGACAGTGGTATCTGGGTACCATCTAGTTTTTCTGGTCTCATAATCATATAGGCTTCGGATCACATGGTGTACCAGCTGCTTGGACTAATTGTTTCCATGCATCTTTGGTTTTTCTCATTCTTCATTGCTCTGGTTGAAGAGACACAACGTAGCATCTAGATGGTTGCTGCAAGCTTTTAAGATCCCAGTCTCATCAAAGTAGGAGGTAGAAAAATGTTTTGTGTAGTATATTATGCCAATTGAGCTTCATGTCCCCTGCAACTATGGTCCTGAGCCAACAGGTCCAACTACTTGCTCACTCTGGGTAGCTGGCTGTGACCAATAAGTGACTAACACCTTGTGTCTTGTCAGCTCTATTATACACCTGGGAATTCTTACAGAACATACCAATTCTTTGTAAAATATTGTCTGCTAACCCTTTACATGGTCTCGAGCACACTCCCCCCCTGCATAGACATACCTAATAGTTCAGCCTGTCCATCCATATACATATGTTTGCCTTCATTGAAAATGCAGTACTGTCTGTACCTCTCATGTACCTCTCTATGTCTTCCTCTTCCTCAATGCCACTATATTGATCACTCACATTTGTTACATTGCCCTTTACTTCACCCAAATCAAAACTTATCTCTATCTAACAGTATTCCCTCCTCTCCCCTCCCATTCCTGGTAACCAACAAAGAAAATGACCTTCCATAGATAAATGTTGCCTTGACTATTACAATAATGGACTAATAGAATATTTGTCCTTTTGTGATTGACTTATTTCACTCAGCATAATGTCTTCCAAGTTCATCCACATTATATGGTGTTTTGCAGATTCTATGTTATTCTTTAAGGTTGCATAGTATTCCATTGTGTGTATGTACCATAGTTTGGATATCCAGTCCTCAGTTGATGGACACCTAGGTTGTTTCCATCTTTTGGCTGTTATAAATAGTGCTGTGATGAACATGGGAGTGCATATGTCTGTTCTTGTCATGGCTCTCACTTCTTTAGGATATATACCTAGTAATGGAATAGCTAGGTCAAATGGTATTTCCAATGGCAACTTTTGAAGGAATCACCATACTGCTTTCCACAGTGGTTGTACCATTTTACAGTCCCACAAGCAGTGTATGAGAGTCCCAAACTCTCCACATCCTCACCAGCATTCATTATTTTCAGTCTCATTGAACTTTGCTAATAGTGCTGGAGAAAGATGATATCTCATTGTTGTTTTGATTTGCATCTCTCTAATGGCTAGTGACCATGAGCATTTCTTCAAATGTTTGTTGGCTGCTTGAATATCATCCTTGGTGAAGTGTCTATTCATATCTTCTGCCCATTTATTAATTGGTTTGTTTGTCTTTTTGTTTTTGAGATGTTGGAGTTTTCTGTAGATTCTAGAGATAAGTCCCTTGTCAGATATGTCATTACCAAATATTTTTTCCCAATCTGTAGGTTCTCTTTTGACTCTTTTGGAGAAGTCTTTGAA
>NW_006922090.1:918807-923490 GCF_000298275.1 Orycteropus afer afer | reverse complement strand
GGTTTTGTTTTCTTATCCAATCTGCAACTCTCCATCTTTTGAGTGGTGCATTTAATCCATTAACATTCAGGGTAATTAATGACAAGCATGAATTCATTGCTGTCATTTTATTATGTGATTTTTCATGTTGCCCCTGGTTTCTTTGTTCCATATTATTTTCTGTGCTGAGCTCATTATGTTTATGAATTGTGTTATCATTCCCTTTGTTGTTGTTTTTTTAGTATAAGCTGAATATTTGTGCTTATCCTCTTTTTTATTGAGATGTGAAGGTTTATCATTTTTCTTTGAGGTTACCCTATGTTTTATAATTTTATCCCCAAGTTTAGAACAGTCCATTCTATCTTGCAACTCTCTTAACTCACCATTTAGAAGTTCTGTAACCACACAGTATTTTCTGTTTGTAGTTGTCCTCACTTGCCAATGGATGTCTCTGGTTCCCTGTTTACAGTCTTGTAAGCTCATTTTGCTTTGGATATGTCCATAGTTGTGGTTTCTGGGATATGTCATCTTGTGCATTAATGGTTGGTTGTTATTTGCTATTTTTCATTTAGTGTTCAAAGTACTCCCTTTAGCATCTCTTGTAAAGTTGGTCTGGTTTTAACAAACTCCTTTAGTTTCTGCTTATCTAAATCTCCTATTTTCACCATCATATTTGAGGGACCATTTTGCTGGGTATATAATTCTTGGTTGAAAATTTTCTCTTTCAGGCTTTTATATATAGCATTCCATTGTCTTCTCACTTGCATGGTCTCTGCTGAGAAACCAGTAGCTTATTCTTACTGGCTGACATTTTATGTAACTTTTGTTTTTCCCGTGCTGCTGTCAGGATTCTGTCTTTGTCTTTGGTTTTGGTGAGTTTGATGATGATATGTCTCGGTGATTTTCTTTTTGGGTCTATCCTGTTTGGGGCTCATTGGACTTCCTGAATGTATATGTTTTCCTCTTTCATCATACCAGGAAAGTTCTCCTCCAGCAAATCTTGGGCGTTTTTCATAGTGGTTTTATTTATCCAGGTTTCTTCCTGAAATTCCAATGACATGTAGATTATTTATTTTGATGGTATTCTATATGAACCTTAGGCTTTCTTCATTTTGTTTTGATTTTTTTTTCTGACTGATCCCTTTCCAATGAAGTATTCAGGTATTTGTCTTCAATCTCATTCATTCTGTCTTCCTTTGCATCAATTTTACCCCTTTGCCCTTCCAATGTTTTATCTACTTCTAATAATTTAGTATTAATCTTCTGGATTTCTATCTGTAGATTTAGAATACTTTCTAATCTTTCATTTATTTTGTCATTTTGTTCTTGTACTTCCTTCCAAAATTCTTCTATGTTTTTTTCTGTGTTTTGTTTGCTCTGTCTCTCAATCCTTTGAAAATACCTAAAGATAATTCTTTTGAATTCCTTATCAAACAGTTCCAATGCTGCTTCTTCCTCAGGAATGTGTTCTGGGTCTGTATCCTGTTCCCTTGTTTCTACCACTTTATCTTGCTTCTTTGTGTGGACTCTGACGGTCTGTTGTCTCTGAGGCATAATGGTATTGTGTTAAGATCTCTGTTAATTGTTTGTGAAAGCAGCCAAGGGCGATTCAGGCTCTTTTTGGTGGTTTTATTTATCATTGGCCCATTGGTGGAGAAGGAGGTGCTGGCTCTTGCTCAGTAAGTGAAGTTGCAGGAGGTGTGGGTGTACTTGTATCTTATGGGGATAGTTCCTGTCTCCCAGTAAGTTAGGCAAAAATTACAATTGAAGAACCATCAAAAAAACTAAAAGCACATGGCCAAAAAAACACCCTGAGATCACACAGAACCACTAACCCCCCCCTAAAAAAAAAAGAAAAAGGGGAGAAAAGAAGAAGAAAACAGGTAAATCTGCAATATCTGGGGATAGGCTATTGAGAGGAGAGAAGTAGAGAAGGAGAGTATTGAAGAAAGAAAATAAACAAAAAAACAAACAAACAATACAAATATATATAAGGGCCGGTTTTAACCATAAGAGAAAAAAAGAAAAAAAAAAAAAAAAAGAAAGTGTAAACTAAGACCTTTTCAGTCGTGCAGTGTAGGTCCAGAGGTTCTTGGGGTTACTGGAAAGCAGAACCTCTTCTTAAGCCCTTGCAGTCTGGTAGAGCGCTGTCTCTTTAGGTTGTCTCTAACTGCTGGTTATGTGTTGATTTGTTTTGTCTTGGTTTTATGATTTAATATTTTGAAAAGGTGAAGCTGGTGTGTTTTATTTTATTATTGATTCTGGTGTGTTGGGTTGCTCTGCTGTTTTCTTTGTGATGGTCAAATCACTGTGTGTAGTGTGGATAAGTGTTTCTGTTTTTCGTAAAGAGGGTTTAGAGTTCAAAGCGGGAGGTTTTATGGTAATTGGCTGAATATGGTTTCTTCTATTGAATGAGAGAAGTTATTGGCGGAGAAGGTGGGAGCAGAAGAAAGAAAGCTTGGTGTTGCTAGGGTTGGTTTCTATGGCTTTGAGCAGGCTATTATTGATGATGTATTTACTTGCAAGCCTACAGCTCAACCTCAGGGAACGTTTCTATTGTCGCAACTTTCCACCAATTTCAGGCATACTCAAAAACCCCACCTCTGCAGCCCCACAGAGCCAAAGAACAGCTCAAAGGCAAAATTCCTGGGACTGTGGTTTCTTTGCTCTCCCTTCCCGTTTGCCCGCGGTGCTGATGAAATTCCGACAGACCACTAATGGCCAGATCTGAAGTTTGTCTGTGATACAGCCCACCTGCAGTGCCAAAGATGCACACAATTTCAGCTGTGTTGGAGTCGGGGGAGTACTGGCTAGTGACCTGTGGTCCCAGTCTCTGTAACAAAGAAAAGCACGATGTCTCCCAGTCTGACCCCAGCCCACTCTGTGACCTATTGGGAGGGGAGGGAGCTAGCCTTCTTGTTGCAATAGGGAGTTCTCTGCTGAATCTCAGCGGAGGTGCCCATGCCCCCCAGCACCCAGATGACCCAAATTACTGACAAAATCAGCTGATGGAGGCAGATGTCTGCTGCTGCCAACTGGAATATTAGGGTGGTCACTGATATACTATTATAAACTGTCTTCCTTCTTGGCTCGGGGATCTCAAGTGGCCGCCTTTGCCCGTAGACAGTGACTGCCCCAGGAAAGTTTCCAATGCTTCTCTCAGGTGCTCATCTGTCCTCTGCCAGTAGCTCTTTCCTAAATAATCTCCCTGTGCCTTTCCTCTAATTCTGCTCTTCTGTGTTTGGTGCACTCTGATTCAGTGAGTTGTTCACAGCACCAAAGTTCCTAATTCAAACTGTTGTGCCTGGTTTTCCAAGACCTTAGATGCCAGAGGGAAAAAGCATGCTGCTCACTGGCAAGACTCCATTTTGAATCAACACATCTAGTCTTTGGAAATTGGTACTCAATGTGTCAAATCTATTCTTCAGATGGTCTCAAAATTCAGGTAGGGTATACTCATGGTCATATTTTAGGTCTTCTGGATGCGTTTTAATTTTCTTCAGGTTCACCCTGAAATTACATATGAGCTATTGATGATCTGTTAAAAGTCACTTTCTGGCCTTGATCTCAATGATTATATTGAGCTTATCCATAAACTATTTCCACAGACTCAGTTGATTTATTTGATTCTTGTATATTCCATCTGGTGAGGTCTACATGTGTAGTAGTCATTTATGTTGTTCAAAAAGGGTATTTACAATGAGTATGCCATTGGTCTTGCAAAATTCTGCAATGTGGTCTCCAGGGCCATTTCTTTCACCAAGGCCCTATTTTCCTCCTACCAAGAATTTTTCTTTGTTTCCAGTTTTCACATTCTAATCACCAGTAATTACTAATGCATCTTGATTACAAGTTTGGTCAATTTCAGATAGCAGAAGTTAGTAAAATTCTTGAATTTCTTCACCTTTAACTTTACTGGTTTGTATGTAAATGTGAATAATAGTATTAATTGTAGGTATAAAACCCCATCACTGACAGCATTGTACCTCAGGATAGATCTTGAAATATTCTTTCTGACCATGAATGTGAAGATTTTCCTCTTCAGTTTATCTTTACTGACATAGTAGGTGGTATGATGGATTAAAATGGCCAGTATCAGTCCATTTTAGCTCAATAATCCCTAGGATATCAATCTTAGTGTGTTTTATTTCATTTTTGACAACTAACAGTTTCCCTAGATTCATAATGCATGCATTCCATATTCTTGTTATTAATGAAAGTTTGTAGCTGTTTCTTCTCATTTTGAATTGTGTCCCATCAGCAAATGAAGGTCCCAAAATCTTTACTCCATCTATGTCACTAAAGTCATCTCTACTCTGAGGAGGCAGCTCTTCTTCAGTTATATTTTGAGTGACTTCCAAAGTGAGGGGCTCATCATCTGACACTATATCCGACAACATTTCACTATTATCCATAAATATTTCCAGTAATATGTCAGACAGGATTTCACTGAAAATAAAGTTCTCATTGACCTTTTCTTTTCTTTTTTTTTCAGAATTAGCTAGTCATATCCTTCTTCATAATCTGTCTTAGTCTGGAAACTCTGCTGAAACTTCTGCACCACAGGGCACCGTGTTGGCATTTGGCATACCACGAGCACAGCTTCCAGCATCCAAGCCACTGTTGTTGTTGTTGTTGTTGTTATGTGCCGTCGAGTCAGCCCTGACTCATAGCGACCCCTCCTTGGGTTTCCGAGGCAGTATC
>NW_006922090.1:915824-917337 GCF_000298275.1 Orycteropus afer afer | reverse complement strand
ATTTGTCCTTCTGTGATTGACTTATTTCACTCAGCATAATGTCCTCCAAGTTCATCCACGTTATGTGGTGTTTTGCAGATTCTAGGTTATTCTTTAGGGTTGCATAGTATTCCATTGTGTGTATGTACCAAAGATTTGATATCCATTCCTCACTTAATGAACACCTAGGTTGTTTCCATCTTTTGGCTATTGTAAATAGTGCTGTGATGAACATGGGTGTGCATATGTCTGTTCTTGTTGGTTCTCACTTCTTTAGGATATATACCTAGTAATGGAATGGCTGGGTCAAATGGTATTTCTAATTCCAACTTTTGAAAGAATTGCCATAGTGCTTTCCACAATATTGTACCATTTTATAGTCCCACTAGCAGTGTATGAGAATCCCAAACTCTCCACATCCTAGCCAGCATTTATTATTTTCTGTCTTGTTGAACTTTGCTACTAGTGCTGGAGCAAGATGGTATCTCATTGTTTTGATTTGCATCTCTCTAGTGCCTAATGATCATGAGCATTTCTTCATATGTTTGTTGGCTGTCTGATATCCTCCTTAGTGAAGTGTCTATTCATGTCTTTTCCCCACTTTTTAATTGGATTATTTGTCTTTTTTTTTTATTGAGGGGTTGGAATTTTTGATAAATTCTAGAGATAAGTCCCTTGCCCAATATGTCACTGCCAAATATTTTTTCCTAATCTGTAGGTTCTCCTTTGACTCTTTTGCAGAAATCTTTGAAAGCACATAAAAATTTGAATTTTAGAAGGTCCCATTCATTTAGTTTCTCTTCTGCTTTATCTGCATTTTGGGTTATGCTTGATAGTCTATTTATGCCACATATTAGGGCCCTTAAACTTGCCCCTAGTTTTTCCTTGAGGAACTCTATAGTTTTAGGTTTCACATTTTAGTCTTTGATCCATCTGGAGTTCATTTTTGTGTATGGTGTGAGGTACAGGTTTTGTTTCATTTTTCTGCAAATGGATTTCCAGATTTGCCAGCACCATTTATTAAACAAACATTCTCTTCACCATTTAATGGATTTAGGCCCTTTGTCAAAGATTAGCTGACCATAGGTCTCTTCCCCATTTAATGGATTTTGGATCTTTGTCAAAAAATCAGCTGACCATAGGTCAATGGATCTATTTCTGGGTTCTCAATTCTATTCCATTGGTCTATGTATCTGTCATTATACCAATGCCAGACAGTTTTGACTACTGTGGCTGTATGGTAGGTTTTGAGATCCAGCAGTGTGAGAACTCCTACTTTGTTCTTCTTCAATAATGCTTTGCTTATCTGAGGTCTCTTTCCTTTCCATATAAAGTTAGTGATTGGTTTTCTGTATTCTTATAAAATGTTGAGGGGATCTGGATTGGATTTGCATTGAATATATAGATTTCTTTGGATAGAACTGACATTTTCACAATGTTCAATCTTCCTATCCATGAGCATATATTAAGGAGCTCTGGTAGCATAGTGCCTAAGGCACTTGACTGCTAACCAGAAGTCTGGTGGTTCAAACCC
>NW_006922090.1:914563-915461 GCF_000298275.1 Orycteropus afer afer | reverse complement strand
TTCTAGAAGATTTTTGACTGAGTCTCTGGGATTTTCTAGGTATAGGATCATATCATCAGCAAATAGGGATAGTTTGACTTCTTCCTTACCACTTTGGATGCCTTCAATTTCCCTTCCTTGCCTTATGGCCCTGACTAGGACTTCCAGAACAATGATGACTAGAAGTGATGATAGAGGGCATCCTTGTCTGGTTCCTGTTTACAAGGGGTATGGTTTCAATCTCTCTCCATTGAGTATAATATTGGCTGTTGGTTTTTCATAGATGCCTTTTATTTTGTTGAGGAATGTTCCTTCTATTCCTTTTATGCTGAGCGTTTTGATCAGAAATGGGTGTTGGATTTTATCAAATGCCTTTTCTGCATCAATTGACATGATCGTGTGGTTTTTCTCCTTTGCTTTATTTATGTGGTGGATGACATTGATTGTGTTTCTAATGTTGAACCATCCTTGCATACCTTATATGAACCTCACTTGCTCATAATGAATGATTTTCTTGATATGTTGTTGGACTCTATTGGCTAGAATTTTGTTGAAGATTTTTTCATCTATGTTCATGAGGGATATTGGTCTCTAGTTTTCCTTTTGAGTGATGTCTTTGCCTGATTTTGGTATCAAGGTTATGCTTGCTTCATAAAATGAGTTATAGAGGATTCCATCCTTTTCTATATTTTGGAATAGTTTGAGTAGGAAT
Source organism: Orycteropus afer afer (assembly GCF_000298275.1). NCBI lineage: Eukaryota > Metazoa > Chordata > Mammalia > Tubulidentata > Orycteropodidae > Orycteropus > Orycteropus afer. The sequence goes on along the minus strand of NW_006922090.1, from coordinate 914,770 downwards.
GGTGTCATTTCTTCTCTGAATGTTTGGTAGAATTCTCCAGTAAAACCATCTGGGTCAGTAATTTTTTGTTTGTTTGTTTGTTTGTTTCAATTTCTTCTTTTGTTCTGGATCTGTTCAATTTTTCCACATCAGTCTGTGCTAGTTTAGGTAAGTGGTGTGTTTCTAGAAATCTGTCCATTTCTTCCAGACTTTCAAATTTGTTGGAGT
>NW_006922090.1:910808-913649 GCF_000298275.1 Orycteropus afer afer | reverse complement strand
TTGAGTTTCTTTCCAGTTGTTCTATCTTTCATTGAAAGTGGTGTATTAAAGTCTCCCACTATGACTGTGGAGTCATCTATTTGACTTTTCAAGTCTTTTAAAGTCTCATTTATGTATTTTGTGACTCTTTCATTGGGTCCATAGACAGTTATTATGGTTATATCTTCATTTTCAATTGACCCTTTAATCATTATAAAATGTCCTTCTATGTCTCATATGGTGGTTTTTGTCTTAAAGTCAATTTAATCAGAAATTACTTTTGCCACTCATGTTCTTTTACTGTTGCCATTTGCTTGATATGCCTTTCTAACCTTCGATTTCTTGTCTTTTTCTCTAAGTTCTATCTCTTTTAAACAGCATACTGATGGTGCTAAAGGGGCAAGGAGGCCACAACTTCTGACCTCCTCTAACCCTGCAAGAGGAAGACAAAATCACCATCCATAGCCCAAGGTCTATTCTTGCAAGACCAGACATGCCACCTCCCTCCAGCCCTGATATCAACCATTCCTCCTGCAGCACCCACCACCTCTGCTGGGTTCGAAAATTTGCCGCAGTGGCAACACAGAACTCACAGATTATGGGTTTTTTTTTGGTAAGCACCAGGCTACAATTCAAGTTCAGGGAAAATGCTCAGTCTCTCTCAGCCCGCCATCTCTCAGCCAATTGTCTCCCTCAGTCTCTTTGCCAGCAATGAGTGTCTCTCTCGCTCAGCAATGCTTGTCTCTTGGTGTCTCTTTCTCAGCAGCACATGCCACTCAGGAGTGCATTTCTCTCAGAAGCATGTCTTTCTCAGCCAGCAGTCAGAGAGACTCTTTCTGTCTTTAGGAGGACTCCTTTTTGAGGCCAAACCAACCAATCCCAACATCAGAATTCTATACACCTGAGAGAGAGTGTGACTTCCCTGAAAATTATTTTGTGCTTCTCCCAACAGAAAAACCCCAAGTGGATGATTTTATCGGGATCTATTCAATTTCTCTCAGCAAAATCCACCATGGAGTTTACAAAGACGTATGGCTAGAAAAGCCATACCAGGTAATTTACTACACCACGGATGGGTTTTGTTTTCTTATCTAATCTACAACTCTCCATCTCTTGAGTGGGGCATTTAATCGATTAACATTCAATGTAATTATTGACAAGTATGAATTTGTTGTAGACATTTTGTTGTGATTTCTCATGTTGTCCCTGGTTTCTTTGTTCCATATTATTTTCTGTGCTGTGCTCATTATGTTTATGAATCATTTTATCATTCCTTTGTTGTTGTTCCCTTAGTATTTGCTGAATATTTGTGCTTATCCTCTTCTTTATTGTGATGTAAAGGTTTTTCACTTTTCTTTTAGGTTACCCTGTGATTTATAATTTTCTCCCTGAGATTAGAACAGCCCATTCTATCTTGCAACTCTCTTGACTTCCTCACCATTTATTAGTTCTGTAAGTACCCAGTATTTTCCCTCTTTTTGGTTTGTAGTAGTCCTCCCTTGCCAATTGATGTCTCTGGTTTCCTATTTACAATCTTGTAAGCATATTTTACTTTGGATATGTCCCTAGCTGTGTTTTTTGGGTTATGACTTCCGTGTATTAATAGTCAGTTAATGTTTGCTATTTTTGGTTCTCTATTCAAAGGACTCCCTTTAATATCTCTTGCAAGGTTGGCCTGGTTTTAACAAATTACCTTAATATTTGTTTATCTGGAAATCTTTTTCTTTCACCATCATATTTGAGGGATAATTTTGCCAGGTGAATAATTCTTGGTAGAATTTTTTTTTCTTTCAGGGTTTTATATATACCATCGTTTTGCCTTCTCATTTGCATAGTTTCTGCTGAGAAATCAGAGCTTACTCTTACCGGTTGAACTTGGTAAGTAACTTTTTGTTTTTCCTGTGCTGCTTTTAGGATTCATTCTTTGTCTTTGATTTTGATGAGTTTGATTATGATATGTCTTGGTGATTTTCTTTTGGGGTCTATCCTGTTTGGGTTTTGTTGGACATCCTGAATGGATATATTCTCATCTTTCATCATATCAGGGAAGTTCTCCAACAAATCTTGGACAATTTTCTCAGTGGTTTTATTTTACTCTTCCTGTTCTGGAATCCCAATGACATGTAAGTTATTCCTTTTGATGGTATCTCACATGAACCTTAAGCTTTCTTCATTTTGTTTTGACCTTTTTTTCTGATTGATGCCCTTCCAAAGAAGTATTCAGGTATTTGTCTTCAAGCTCACTAATTCTGTCTTCCATTGCATGAATTCTACTCATTTGTCCTTTCAATGTGTTATCTATTTCTGAAAATTTAATATTAATCTTCTGTATTTCTATCTGTAGGTTTTGAATTGTTTTTTTCATTTATTTTGTCATTTTCTTGTTGTATTTTCTTCCAAAATTCTTCTAGGGTTTTGTCTTTGTTTTCCTTGGTCTGTCTCTCAATCCTTTGAGGATACCTAAACATAATTCTTTTGAATTCCTTATCAGAGAGTTCCAATGTAGCTTCTGCCTCAGTGCTATGTCCAGGGTCTGTATCCTGCCCCCTTGTTTCTACCACTTTGTCTTCCTTCTTTGTGTGGACTGTGATGGTCTTTTGTCTCTGAGACATCATGGCATTATTGTATTTAGATCTCTGTTAACTGTTTGTGAAGAGTAGCCAAGTGTGGGTCAGGTTCTTCTTGGTGTTTGTTTATCATTGGCCCATTGGTGAAGGAAGTGGTGGCTCTCACTCAATAAGTGAAGCTGCAGAAGCTGTGGGTGTAGTTGTGTTGTATGGAGACTGTTGCTGTATTCCACTCAGTTGGACAAAAATAACAATTGAGTAACCACCAAAAAAGTAAAAGCAAATGGACAAAGAG
>NW_006922090.1:906388-909941 GCF_000298275.1 Orycteropus afer afer | reverse complement strand
TCAGGGTTCCAGGTTTATTTTCTGTATCTGTGTTAATTGGTTCCCCTTTTCTTTGTTGAAGAGGGTCTGTGCAGTCTTTCTGCCTATTCCACCATCTTACCAGAACCAAAAGCAATGACATCTTTGACACCTTCCACATAGTCCATCCCTTAATCCAAACTTTTAAAAAGTGATTTGTAAGAACATGTTTTATAATAATTTCGTAAATAAACTTATAAAATTCACATTAAAAAAAAAAAACCTAACTCTTTGAATTTAGTGTGTTAAGGAACAGTAACTTTTGTACTGTTAAGAGTTTCTATATTGTCAACAGACTTACACATTTTTTTCATATTAACTCAAATGATTTTCATAGTCATATTTGTACTTTGCTAAGTAAGATATTTTGAGAAAGACAGGAAAATATCCAATGAAATTTTTCATATGAGTTTTTATTTTTATTTTTTTAACTCTATTCCAAGCTTACATATTTTCATTTAGTACCAATGACATGAATAATTTTACTCTTAAGAGTATGAACTTTGAAAAAAAAAGTGAAATATTTATTCCAGAGGCCATAAAAATAGTCTTATCCTTTCAAGAATAATCAGATTTTTCAAACAAAATCACTCTTTACATTTTTATTAATATAATATTTTTCAATAACCCTCATGGCAAAATTATACATTATAATCTAGTTTTAAAAATACCTTACAATGATGAAAATATAAAAGTTCTCACATATTTATCTTCCATATAATATTCAGTATGGTACTATATAACTGATATAAAATGTAATGCAATTACAAAACTCAAAAAAACTCACTGCCATTGAATAGATCCCATCTCATGACAACCCCTTCTTAGGTTTCCTAGGCATTATCTCTAAGGAAGTACATTACCCTATCTTCCTCATAGGGTTCTTAAATATTCACTCAGAACCCTTAATATCTTCTTTATTTCTGTATTAAAAAAAAAAAATCATTTATCAACTACTTTCTTATTCTTAATATTATTTGTAATAGGAATGCTTTTCCAATATATACCTAGATTTCCAAGTACTCTCTTATAGTTGAATATTAAAGTGAAAAGTGACAATTGAAAAACGAAAAGGTAATCAAAGCTTTATGGCAAGTTATAGTGTAAGAACGATTACAGCACAAATGGTTTACAAGTAATCTTAACCAAAATTTAAAAACAGATAATTTTATTCTCCTAAAAGATGTCCCTATTTATATAATGGGAGCTCTGGTTGCATAGTGCCTAAGGCATTTGACTGCTAACCAGAAATCTGGCAGTTCAAACTCACCAGCCACTCCTTGGAAGGAAGGTTGGGTAATCTACTTCCATAGTGATACCACCTCAGAAATCCAAGAAAGTGTTGCTGGGAGTCGAGTTTGACTCAATGAGTTTTTTTTTTTTTTTTCTTATGTTTAATTTAATGTGATTGCCATGACCCTGAAACTTGATTCTGAATGGAGGATGGCTAAAAAAAAAAAAAAAGGAAGAAGTGATAAGGTAAAAGAGCTGAACAGAAGATTTCAAAGAGTGGCTCTAGAAGAAAAAAGTCAATTATTATAATGAAATGTGGAAATGCCTGGAGTTAGAAAACCAAAAGGAAAGAATACCCTCAGCATTTTTCCACCTGAAGAACTGACGTTGCAATTTTGAAAGATTCCATGGCAAAATATTGAAAGATACAGAAAGAATCAAAATAAGATGGAAGGAATACAAAGAGTCATTGTACCAAAAATAATTGGTCATGTTCAAGCATTTCAGGAGGTGGCATATGATCAAGAGCCAATGGTATTCAAGGAATAAGTTGAAGCTGCACAGAAGAATTGGGGGAAAAAAAAAAAAAAACCCTCCAGAAATTGACGGAATACCCATTGAGATGTTTCAATAAAAAGATGCTTCACTGGAGGCATTTACTTGTCTATGCTAAGAAATTAGGAACAAGCTACAGGGACAAATGATTGGAAGAAATCTACATTTGTACCCATTCCAAGGACTGGAGATCCCACAGAAAGTGGAAATTATCGAACAGTATCTTTAATATCACATTCAGGAAAAGTCTTGCTGAAAAAAAAAAAAAAAAACACCTCTCTGCCATTGAGTTGATTCAACTCATAGTGACCTCTTCTTGGCTTTCCAAGGTGGTATCTCCATGGAAAGATTGCCCAATCTTCCTTCTGAGGAGTGCCTGGTAGGCTTGAATCACCAGCCTTCTGGTTAGCTGTCATATGCCTTAGTCACTATGCCACCAAATCAAAATTGTTGCAGCAATATACTGGCAGGAAACTTCTAGAAATGTAAGCTGAATTTAGAAGAGGACATAGATTGAGGAATGCCACTGCTGATGTCAGATGAATTTTGGCTGAAAGTAAAGAATATCAGAGAGATATTTTTATTTTATTTTTGTTTTGCTTTATTTACTATGCCAAAACATTTGACTGTGTGGCTTATAACACATTATAGATAATATTGAGAAGAATGGGAATTCCAGAACACTTGATTGTACTCATGTCAAACCTGTACATAGATCATGAGGCTGTCATTTGAACAAAACAAAGAGATATTAAACCAAAAAAAACCCAAATTCACTGCCATTGAGTTGATGCAACTCATAGCGAACTCTTCTTGGGCTTCCAAGGTGGTGTCACTGTGGAAGTAGATTGCAAGGGGTATTTCATGGTTTAAAATAAGGAAGAGTGTGTGTCAGGGCTGTGTCCTTTCACCATAAATATGTAATCTGTATGCTGAGCATATAATTCAAGAAGCTGGACAATATGAAGAAGAACATAGTATTAGGATTGGAGAAAAACTCATAACAACCTGTGACACGCAGATGACACAAGTTTGGTTGCCGAAAGTGAAGATGACTTGAAGCACTTACTGATGAAGATTAAAGACTACAATCTGAAGTATGTATTACACCTCAACATAAAGAAGACTAAAATCGTCACAATTGGACCAGTAAACATCATCACAATAAATGGAGAAAAGATTGAAGTGGTCAAACATTTGTTATCAAATACACAATCAATATGAATGGAAGCAGAAGTCAAGAAATCAGATATCATATTGCACTGGGAAAACCTGCTGCAAAAGACCTTTTTAAAGTGCTGAAGAGAAAGATATCTTTTTGAAGACAAAGGTGCACCTAACCCAAGCCATAGTATTTTTGGTGACCTCATATGCCTGTGAAAGTTGAGTTGGATAATGAATAAGGAAAACCAAAGAAGAGTTGATGCTTTTGAGTTGTGATGTTTGAGAAGAATACTGAAAGTACCTTGGACTGCCAGGAGAACTAACAAATCTGTCCTAGAAGAAGTGCTGCTGGTGTGCTTCTTGGAAGCAAGAATGGCCAAAGATCTTCTCACTTACTTTGGTCAGGTTTTCAGAAGGGACCATTTTTGGAGAAGGATATCATGCTTGGTAAAGCATGTTTTATATAGTGTCACTATGAGTCAGAGCTGACTTGAGGTCGTCTAACTACAACAAGAGATCACTAAAAAGACAAGAAAAGAAGAGAAGACCAAAGTGGATGACAGAAGAGACTCTGAACCTTGCC
>NW_006922090.1:902520-903678 GCF_000298275.1 Orycteropus afer afer | reverse complement strand
AGGAAAGCCCTCAAAGAGATGGATTGACACAGTGGCGACAATGATGGGCTCAGGGATAGCAAGTATTGTGAGGCTGGCACTGAACTTGGTAGGGTTTCATTCTGCTGTACGTAGAGTCAATTTGAGTCAGCACTGACATGACAGCACTTAAGAAGAAGAACAATAACAACATTATGCAATACATACAATGTTACAGGGAATAATTTACTGATGTTGTCATTCTCAGATATAATATTTCCAAATTCCAAAATACAGATAGATTGGATTTATAAGGATATTGGTAATAACAGGCAAGAATAATAATGAAAACAGAGAAAAATGAGGTATTTGACTTAAGTCATAATTGACTTATGAAGAAGTCATTGAAATGGAACCCATTGTAGGTCAAAGACTACCTGTAATGGAAAATAGGATAATACTCAAATATTAGAAGATATAATGTATCTGGAAATAAGTTTAATAAAAACCTTAAGTTTTTTTAGAGAAAAATACAACTCCATTAAATTATCTCCAATAATATTTCATAAGTGAAAATGTGTACTATGTATGTATAGGGAGCTCTGGTGGCGTAGTGCCTAAGGCATTTGACTGCAAACCAGAAAGCTGGAGGTTCAAACCCACCAGCCATTCCTCAGAAGGAAGGAAGGTTGGGCAATCTACTTCCATAGTGATACCGCCTCTGAAACCCAAGGAGGAGTCTCTATGAGTTGGATTCAACTCAAGGACAATGAGTTTGTAATGTATAAGCAGGAATGTCCTAATACAGAATCAACTTCAAGTTACTGAAGTTGCACCAGCAACTAAACCAATTTTAGGAAACTTTATTACTTTTAACTAATCATCATAATCAAAAAGTGAGTTGTAAATAAAATATCCCAAATTAGTGTAGGACTCCTGATTTACAATGGTAGCTATACTAATGTCTGAGGTTAAAACCTCATTTTGAAGTAAATGTAACCCCTGCATCAGTAATGTAGCCAATCATTCCTGTAGCTCTACATTGTACCCTGAGAATACTACTTGGTAAACAATTTCAGAAAACAATGTAAATTTTACTTAGTTGAAGGTTTTGCTTACTGCCTGAAAAGCCAGGTCCAAAACAATTCTCAGAACAATTGCTTAAACAAAATTAACTCGAGAAGGGCTGTGTTTCCTCTA
>NW_006922090.1:899408-901975 GCF_000298275.1 Orycteropus afer afer | reverse complement strand
ATTCAATTGGATAGTAGTTTTTTTTTTTTTTTTTTAAATTATATGTTTAAAGAGCCTTGCGGAGTAGGGGTTAAATTAAAGGATTCAGCTTGTAACCAATAGGTCTGTGGTTTGAACTCACCAGGCTCTGTGCAGAAGAAAATAGATGAGGCAGTTTGCTTCTGTAAAAATTTATAGACTTAGAAACCCTATGGGACAGTTCTACTCTGTTCTATATCATCACTATGAGTCAGATATAACTCACTGAAGTGGGTATATGTATGTTTGCTTAAAATATGAAGTAGGGAATTAATTTTTCTGTTTTCTTCGTAGAAAACTATTTCACCAAGTACTGTTCATTGAACTCTCTCCAGTGCAAAAATTAATTTTCTTTTTTATTTATGTGGGTGAATTTCTATATTCTCTTTCATTGCTGCATATGTTTACTTCTGAGCCTAGATCACAGTTACTTATCATCCACCACTTTAAAATAAGCATTAATATCTAGTGAAGCACACTTTGCCAAATCTTGCACTTTTGCTTATTCAAAATCGTCTTTATTATTCTTACTTCATATTTACATCCAAATTAAGGAGCACTACTCAAGCAATGTGAAACTTCCTTCCTTCAGATCTCTGCTCAAAAGTCAGTATGTCAAAATCTGTACACCTTACTGTTTTACTTTTCTATATGGGTCTGATGCCATATATTTATTATATATTATACATTGCATAGGAGCTTTGGTAGCATGGTGCCTAAGGCACTTGACTGCTAACCAGAAGGCTGGCGGTTCAAACCCACCTGCCACTCCTGAGAAGGAAGTTTGGGCAATCTACTTCCGTAGTGATACTGCATCAGAAACCCAAGGAGGGGTTGCTATGAATCGGGTCTGATTCGATGGCAAATAAGGACAACAACAAACATGGCACATACCTAGTACATTGCACATTGCACATTTTATATAATATAAATTACAGATTCTTTAGGACATAGTAAGTATTCATTGTGCATTTGCCTGCTTCTCTACTAAAATAATGTTTTATGAGACATATATTTTGTCAGCTTTGATCACTGTTGCGTATCCTGTACCTACAACATTCCTTAGTATACAGTAAACAATGAATGAAGCAAAGGAATGAATGAAACTTAGCCATACACATATTTGAAGAATGCACTCTAAAGCCACGTCAGTCAATGTTAATCTCCCCTGATGATTGTTATTGGTCCAGGAACGGAATGTGACCTAGATGGACCATTCAGGCTGAAATAAAAGACTGTACTCAGTTAATTAAAACAAACGAAAGCAAAATAAAACGTGTTGCCATGAAGTTGACTACAACTCCTGTGACTTCATGTGTTACAGAGTAGAATTGCTCCATCGTTTTTGTTGTTGTTGTTGCCTCAACCTTTAAGGAAGCAGATCACCACACCTTTCTTTCACACCACCACCAAGTGGGTTCAAACTGCCAACTTTTAGATTAATTGTTGTTTTTATGTGCCTTCGAGGCGGCCGGACTCATAGCGACCCCTCCTTGGGTTTCCGAGGCAGTATCACGAAGGAAGTAGGATTGCCCAACCTTCCTTCCAAGGAGTGGCTGGTGGGTTTGAAGCGCCAGCCTCTGGTTAGCAGTCAAGTGCCTTAGTCACTATGCTACCAGAGCTCCTATTTAGATTAATAGTTGCGTGCTATTTATACCACTCAGGGACCTTGTTCAGAGAATGAGTGATTTCTTCCCTCTCCCACAGATAGGAAGAATGAAGGGACAACCTGGAAAATTCAGACAGGGCTGGCTGATTTTTGCAACAATGAAAGAAGTTACCCTACAGACTAAATGAGCACTCACATGAAGTCAAGACAAAGTTACTAGCAGAGAAAATGACAAAGAAATTGCCCCTGAAGGCAGAACACGTAACACTTGGACGTGGCCGGGCCTGCTTTTTATAGTACAGACTTTTTTTCTTTTCTTTCTTTTTTTGGTAAAACAAAGGTAATAAGAAGTTTCAGTTGGGTTTATCATTATTTGCAATTGAAGATGCCTTAGGAGTGTGAAACAATAGAGGCCAGCAGAGGAACTTCTCACATCAAGAATGGCTGATTTTCTGTGAGCATGCCAATTTGGTAAATGTCAGGCCAAAAAAAAGAAACATTCTTTCAAGTGCTGGTGTTTTTCCTGCATGAAATAAGAAAAGTTGAAACAAGTTAATCACCTTTAACCATGGCAATTTATCACTTTAATATCTGAAGGCTAAATAGAATTGTAATTAAGATTATAGATTCCAGGTTCAGACAAAACTTCTAAATCATGGTCTCAACTGTACTGCTTATGAACTATGTGGTTTGGAGCAAGCATGTAAGCCTCAGTTTCCTTGGAAAATTTTGAAGCCCCCTAAACTCATAATTATTAAGAATGACATAATAAATGTTGAGGGAGAAAGCTTATCTATCATTAATAAGGAACTGGAGAAGTAGTTTCATGCTTCTACAGTAAATGTGACAATTAACAAAAATAATGATTGAGGAGTGATTTCAGTCTCATAGAAGGAATTAAGCTAATCGGGAATATAAATAATAAACAACACATTATTTT
>NW_006922090.1:890208-898255 GCF_000298275.1 Orycteropus afer afer | reverse complement strand
TGTTCTACTAGAAGGCAGTTGAGTATAAGTAACTGGAATAATGGGAGCAATACAAAGTGCGGTTACAACGTTGATAATTTTTATTTGAAGTTAGACTCAGATGAGGTTACACAGAAAACCTAAAGAAACTCACTAGAAAGATGGAAGATGTCACTGGCAATTTTAATGAAATCATTTTGTCTAAGCAAAAAAAATAATATATTGCTGCCCAGGTAGTACAAATTGAAAAGGATGATGATAAGCTTCCATAGAACTCTGCCTTTGTCATATTAAGACAATTCAAGGGAAAGCAACAGTGGTAAAAGCAAGATTAGGGAGGGAGAACTGAGAAAGGGAGAAAGAAAATGTCCTTTATTTAATAGAGTTAAAGTGCCATGGATGATTGTGTTAATGCCCCATTAAATAAAGGCACAACCACTCATCTGTCAGTTTGTCCTTTTGTAGTAGCTCATGAGTTATGGAGAGATTGAAAGGATGCCACTGGTAATTTAAATACCACCAGGGTCACCCATGGTGGACAAATTTTAGCACAGCTTCCCACTTCAGAAAAACTTGGCCTCTGTCAATGTGATCAGCATCACCATAATTGTGACAGTTTAGGTGAGTGTAGCGAAGGACCCTTAGTGTGACCAGTGTCATCATAACTGTAACAGGGTTAGGTGAGTGTAGCTTAGGTCCTTGTCATTGTGAATATCATCACCATAACTGTAAAAACTGAAAACCTTGTGAATAGCAGTGAAATGCTCCTTGATATGGTGTCTGAAGATGAGCCCCTCAGGTTAGAAGGCACTCAAAATATGACTGGGGAAGAGGTACCTCTTCACAGTTGAGTTGATCTCCATGACATGGATGGAGAAAAGTTTTTTAAACTTCATTTGCTGATGTGATATGACTCAAAATGAAAACAAGCATCTTCAAACATTCATTAAAAATCAGAACATGGATTCAAAGAAGTGTGAACCTAGGAAAATTGTTGTCAGAAACAAAACGGAATTTATGAAGATCAATATCCTAGGCATTACTGAGCTGAAATGGACTGTTATGGGCCATTTTGAATCACACAGACATATGGTCTACTATGACAAGAACAACAAGTTGAAGAGGAATAGTGTTTCATTCATTGTTGAAAAGAATTTTCCAGTATCTACTGTGAAGTCCAATGATGTCAGTGACAGTATAATATCTATACACCTACTAAGAATACCAGATAATATTGATATCATTTGAATTTACACACCAATGACTGAAGACAAAGGTGAAGAAAGTGAAGATTGTTATAAACTTCAGCAGTCTGGAATTGACCAAATACACAATCAAGATATATTGATAATTACTGGTGATTGGAAGGTAAAAGTTGAAAACAAAGACAAAGGATTGTTAGTTGGAAAACATGGCTTTGGTGAAAGAAGATGCCAGAAATTGCATGATCGAATGTTCTAGGATGAAAAACTTATTCTTTGTAAATACCTTTTATCAAAAACATAAATGGTGACTATAAACTTCTATTCACCAGATGAGATATGCAGAAGCAAAATTAACTATATCTATAGAAAGAAGCAATGAAGAGGTTCCATAATGTCAGTCAGAACTAGTCAGGAGCTGACTGTGGAGCAGACCATCAATTGCTCATATATAAGTTTAAGTTGAAGCTGAAGAAAATTAAAATGAATTCATGAAAGCCAAAATAATACCTTGTTCAAACACCACCTGAATTTAGAGATCACCTGAAGAATAGATTTGATAGATTGAATGCCAATGATTGAAGACCAGAATAGTAGTAGAATGATATCAAACATATACATGAAGAGAGCAAAATGTCATAGAAAAGAAAGAAAAGGAAGGAAAGACCAAAATGGACGTCAGAAGAGACTCTGAAATTTGCTCTTGAACTGAAAGTAGCTAAAGAAAATGGAAAATGGCAAGGTAAAAGAGCTGAACAGCAGATTTCAAAGAGCAGTTCTAGAAGGCAAAGTCAATTGATATAATGAAATGTGCAAATACCTGGAATTAGAAAAACAAAGGGAAGAACACGACTTGGCATTTCTCAAGCTTAAAAAACTGAAGGAAAAATTCAGACCTCGAGTTGCAATGTTAAAAGATTCTATGGGCAAAATATTGAATGATGCAAGAGTCATCAAAAGAAGATGGAAATAATACAGAGTCACTGTACCAAATAGAATTGGTTGATGTGCAACTATTTTAGGAGATAAAATATGATCAAGAACCAGTGGTATTAAAGTAAAAAGTTGAACCTGCACTAAAGGAATTAGCACAAAACAAGGCTCCAGGAATTGATGGAATACTCACTGACATTTTCCAACAAATGGATGCAGTGCTGGAGGCTCTCACTCATTTACGTCAAGAAATTTGGAAGATGGCTTCCTAGCCAGCAGACTGGAAAAGCACCATATTTGTGCCCATTCCAAAGAAAGGTGATCCAACAGAATATGGAAATCATTGGGCTATATCATTAATATCACAAGCAAGTAAAAATTTTGCTGAAAATAATTCACAAATAGTTCCAGCAGTATGTTGAAAGAAACTGCCAGTGGTTCAAACCAGATTCAGAGGAGGATGGGAAGTGAGGGATATCATTGCTGATGTCACATGGATCTTGACTGAAAGCAACGAATGCCAGAATGTTAATGGTGGAACGGTCCCCTGCTATTTTATTGACTATGAGTCAGGGCTGACTCGACGGCACATAACAACAACATCAACAACAACAATGTAAAGCCATTCAATTTTGTGGATCATAGCACATTATTGGTAACCTTTCGAAGATGTGAATTCTAGAACACTTAATTTTACTCATGAGGAACCTGTACATAGAACGAAAGACAGTCATTCAAACAAAACAAGATGATACTGCATGGTTTAAAATCAGGAAAAATGTGTGTCAACATTGTATCCTTTCAACAATTTATTCAACCTGTATGCTGAGCAAATAATCTGAGAAGCTGGACTATTTGAAGGATGGAGCATCATTAACATCATGTGATATTCAGATGAAAAAATTCTGCTTGCTGAAAGTGAAGGAGACTTAAAGTACTTACTGATAAAAATCAAAGACTCCAGTTCAGTATGGATTACACTTCAACATAAAGAGGAAAAAAGCCTCATATGTGGACCAATAAACAACCTCACAATAAATGGAGAAAAGAGTCAAATTGTTGGGGATTTCATTTTACCTGGATCCACAATCAATGCCCATGGCAGCAGCAGATAAGAAAACAGATTGCATTGGGCGATTCTGCTGCAAAAGGTCTCTTTAAAGTGTTAAACTTCAAAGATATTATTTTAAAGAAGGAGGTATGCCTGACTCAAGCTCTAATATTTTCAATAGGTACTTCAATGCATGTGAGGGCTGGAAAATAAATAAGGAAGACTAAAGAATTGAAGAAGCTCTGGTAGCATAGTGCCTAAAGTACTTGACTGCTAACCAGAAGGCTGGTGGTTCAAACCCACCAGCCACTTCTCAGAAGGAAGATGGGGCAATCTACTTCCGTATTGATACTACCTCAGAAACCCAAGTCGAGTCTGACTTGACAGCACATAAAAACAAGAAAAAAAGAAGAATTGAAGTTTTGAATTGTGGTGTTGACAAAGAATGCTGAAAATACCATAGTCTGCCAGAAGAATGAACAAATGGGCCTCGGAAGAGGTACAGCCAGAATGCTACTTAGAAATGAGAATGAGCAGAATTTGTCTCATGTACTTTGGTCATGTTTGTTAGAAGGGACCAGTTCCTAGAAGAGGATATCATGGTTAGCAAAGTAGAGGGCCAACAGAAAAGGGGAAGTCCTTTGTGTTATGTATTGACACATTGCTGCAATGATTGTCTTGAGCACAGCAAAGACTGTAAGGATTGCACAGGACTGGGCAGTATTTTGTTGTGTTGTGCACAGGGTCTCTACGAGTTGGAGCCAACTCAACAGGACCTAACAGCAGCAACAAGAAGAAACAAAGAATAAATTAAAATGAAAAAAAAAAAAAATAGTCATATGTGGTGAAAACTTATTTTATAAGATGTATATGAATTGGTTTGTTTCAAACAATCATAATGGATACTTGAAGTCTGCTTGGAGGATGGTCTGCTTTTATGATTCCTATTTGGGCTGCCTAAGCTAAGGACTTGCACTCAGAGAATTCTCTAATAAGGAGACTATGATTTCATCTCATCCTCTCTCTTTCAGTCACTTCTCCTTGTGTTCCTCACTATTTTGAGCTCACAGTAACTTTCTCTGTCTCCATGACTATCTGTAACTACTTAATTGTACTAAAGTAATTAATCTTGTAGCTAGGAGGGTACTTAGTCACTAGATGGTCATCTTGTTTGCACCTAAACAGAAGCACCATCCCCTTACCCCCCTTTCTATTGCTTTCATGATTTCAAGCACATGCACTATTACTATTTATTTCTATAAAGAAAGAAAGGAAAGATGTATGTCAGCATTGTATCCCCAATTCCTCCTTGTTCTCTCACTGATTGGTGCATGAGGGTTTGTGTGAAAGTGAACAAAAACATCCTATCCTTGGATAGGGGGCTTTGGGAAGAATCTGGCTGTTGATAAATTCTGACCCATTTATTGTCTTCTTATTAATAGTAAGTAATAAAACCTATGACAATTATCCATTCTGAGCTAGAGTCCTGCACTCTTCCATCTGATTTATTTCACTCTCTATCTTACAATGTCTTACTCAGATACACTTTCCCTGTAGGTACAACCATCTGCACATTTCTGCAAGTGCTAAAGTTAATGGCTCTATATTTCTACAAAGAGATATCCTTGTCTGACAGAAACCATCTGAAAAGACACCTGCCCTCACTATCAGAGTCATTCATAGACTGACAGATATGCAGTTACAAAAGTAGGACTTTTATCTGAAGACATGACAACTCTCCAGCATAAATTATAATTCAGACCCCCTAATGTTCAGGTCCAGGGAAACAAGAGGAAAACCAGGAGGACCAGGACAGAGCAAAGAAACAGTGGAAGGGGAGGGTAGAGAGGTTTCGAACAGCTAAGGGAGACAAAATTGTATGTTGGTTCGTCATACTGGGATGGCATGTTGCTGTGAGTCTTGAGGCTGTGCCACTGGTGTTTCAAATGCCAGTAGGGTTGCACATGGTGCAGAGGTTTTAGCGGGGCTAGCAGACTGAGACAGACTAAGAAGAAGGAAAAAGTCATCCACTTCTCAAAGAATCGGCCAGGAAATACTTTATGAATACCAGAGATTCACTGCCTGATACATTACTCCACAACTTTATGAATAGCGCAGAAGCATTGTCCAATACAGTGCAGGAGGATGAACCACTTAGGTCAGAGGGCTCTCAAAATATCACTTGGAAAAAGCTGCATCATCAGAGTAGAACCAACCTGATGGATAAAATAAAGCTTTTGAGACCTCCATTTGCTGATGTGGCATGACTCAAATTGAGGAGAAACAGCTGGAAATATTCATTAATCATAGGAAAATGGAATGTATGAACTAGGAATTTAGGAAAATTGGAAGTTGTCAAAAATCAATAGAATACATAAAGATTGATATCCTAAACATTAGTTAGCTGAAATGGACTGATTTTGGCCATTTTGAATCAGACAACCATATGATCTACTATGCTGGAATGAAAATTTGAAGAGGAATGGCGTGACATTCATCATCACAAAGGATGTTTCAAGAGCTGTCCTGAAGTACAGTGCTGTCACTGATAGGAAAATATCCATATGTCTACAAGCAAGACCAATTCATACTACTATTATTCAAAACTATGCACCAGCTGCTAAAGCTAAAGATGAGGAAATTGAAAATTTTTATCAACTTCTGCAGTCTGAAATTGACTTCATGCAATCAAGATGTGTTAATCATCACTGATGACTGGAGTGCAAAATTTGGAAACCAAGAACAATCACTGGTAGTTGGAAAATTTGGCCTTGGTGACAGAAATAATGTTGGAACTCACATGATAGAATTTTGTAAGACCAACAACTTATTCGTTGCAAATACCTTCTTTCAACAGCACAAATGGAGACTATACATTTGGACTTTGCCAGAAGGAATACAAAGGAATCAAATTGACTACATCTGTGGCAAGCAGTGATGGAAAAGCTCAATATCTTCAGTCAAAACCAGACCAGGAGCTGATTGTGGAACAGACCATCAACTGCTCATATGCAAGTTCAACTTGAAGTTAGAAACAATAAAAACAAGTCCACAAGAAACAAAATATCATCTTAATATATCCTTCCTAGGAGCTCTGGTAGCATAGTGCCTAAGGTACTTGACTGCTAACCAAAAGGGTGGTGGTTCAAACCCACCAGCCACTCCTTGGAAGGAAGCTGGGGCAGTTTACTTCTGTAGTGATACTGCCTCAGAAACCCAAGGCAGGGTCACTATGAGTAGAGTTCAACTCAACGACACATAACAACAATAACATATCCTTTCTGAATTTAGAGACCATCTAAAGAATGGATTTGAATCATTGAACACCAATGGCTGAAAACCAGAAGAATTGTGGGATGGCATCAAGAACATAATCCATGAAGAAAGCAAGAGGTCATTAAAAAGATGAGAAAAGAAAAAAGACCAAAATTGATGACAGAAGAGACTCTGAAATTTGCTGTTGAGGAGACAGGCACTAAAGCAAATGGAAGAAATGACAAGATACAAGACCTGAACAGAAGATTTCAAAGAGAAGCTCAAGCAGACAAAGCCAATTACTATAATGAGATGTACAAAGACCTGGAGTTAGAAAACTGAAAGGGAAGAACACACTAGACATTTCTCAAGCTGAAAGAACTGAGGAAAAAATTAAGCCTTGAGTTGCAATATTGAAAGATTCTTTGGGCAAAATATTGAATGACACAGGGAACATAAAAAGAAGATGGAAGGAATACACAGAGTCACTGTACCAAAAATAACTGGTTGATTTTCATCCATTTCAGGAGGTGGCTTATGATCAAGAACCAATGTCACTGAAGGAAGAAGTCAAAGCTGCACTGAAGGAATTGGCAAAGACAAGGCTCCAGGAATTGACAGAATACTCATTGAGATGTTTCAAGAAACAGATGTCCACTGGAGATACTCACTTTGTTATGCCAAGAGATTTGGAAGACAGCTACTTGGCCAACTGACTGGAAGAGATCCATATTTTTCCCCATTCCAAAGAAAGGTGATCCCACAGAATGTGGAAATTATTGAACAGTATCATAAATATTGCATGCAAGTAAAATCTTACTGAAGATAATTAAAAAATGGTTGCAGCTGTATATTGACAGAGAACTTCCAGAGGTGCAATCTGGATTCAGAAGAGGATGTGGAACAAATGATATCTTGCTGATGTCATATGGATCTCAGCACAAAGCAAAGAATACCAGAAAGATGTTTACTTGTGTTTTATTGACTATGCAAAAACATTTGATTGTGTGGATCATAACAAATTATGGTTAACAATGAGAAGAATGGGGATCCCAGAGCACTTGATTGTACTCATGAGGAACCTGTACATAGACCAGGAGGCTGTCGTTCAAACGGAACAAGGGAACATTGCTTTGTTTAAAATCAAGAAGGGAGTGTGTCAGTGTTCTATCTTTTTACCATACTTACTCAATTTACATGCTGAGCAAATAATTTGAGAAGGTGGACTATATGAACAAGATTGTGGCATCAAGATTGGAGGATGAATCATTAACAACCTGTGATAAGCTGACGAGACACATCTTTACTTGCTGAAAGAGAGGATGACTTGAAGCACTTCCTGATGAAGATTGAAGACTACAGTCTGCAATATGGACTACATCTCAATACAAAGAAAACAAAAATCCTCACAAATGGACCTATGAGCAGCATTACAATGAAAGGAAGAAAAATTGAAGTTGTCAAAGACTTCATATTGCTTGGTTCTACAATTGGTTCCAATGTAAGCAGCAGTCAGGACATCAGATGACATATGTTGTTGTTGTTGTTATGTGCCGTCGAGTCGGCCCCGACTCATAGCGACCCCTCCTTGGGTTTCCGAGGCAGTATCATTACGGAAGTAGGATTG
>NW_006922090.1:886091-889993 GCF_000298275.1 Orycteropus afer afer | reverse complement strand
ATGGTATTCTCAATTGCCTCATATGCATGTGAGAGCTGGACAGTGAAGAAGGAAGATTGAAGAAGAATCTATGCTTTTGAGTTGTGGTGCTGGCAAAGAATGCTGAAAGTACCATGGCCTGCTAAAAAACTAACAGATCTGTCCTCAAGGAAGTGCAGCTGAAATGCTCCTTGGAAGCAAGAATGGCCAGACTTCATCTACTTTGGTCATTTTATCAGAAGGGACCATTCCCTGGAGAAGGATGTCATGCTTGGTAAGGTGGAGGGTTGATGAAAGAGGGGAAGACCTTCAATGAGATCAATTGACACAGTGGCTGTTGGCGATGGGCTCTAGTATAGCAACTATCATGGAGCTGGTGCGAGACTGGGCAGTGTTTTGTTCTGCTGTGCACAGGGTCACTATGATTTGGAGATAACTGGATGGCACCAAACAGTCACGGTCAGGTTAAGTCAAGACTTACTTACCATTCCATTTTAAGTTGGCTCTTTCACCTGTCCTATCCTGCTTCCCTAACTCCCTTGCAAGTTTCTCCAGAAGAACACTTTGTAAAACAATCATGTGGTCTACGTTCCTTATCTCAGGCCCTGTTTCTAGGGAAGATATTTTAAGGTAGATTCTAAATATACTTTGAAGGTAAAGCTGACAAGATTAGTTGATGGATTAGTTCTTAAGGTTGAGTGAATGAGAAGATAAGGGATTACTTCAATCTGTTCCTAGGAAGGAAACTGTAAAGACGAGTTTATAGAGTTTGCTTTGCTTATCCTCCAGATGGTACCGAGGATACATTGGTGAAGATTTTAGGCTCACAGTGTTTTGAGATATGTCAGAACATCTCCAAAGAAAATAATAATAGTTTGGCCCATTTTTGTCCTATCATTAAGAAAGAAGTACAACTTCTTAAATTATTAAATTATTATTGAATAATAAATCTCTTCACATTTTGGGAGTAACATATGCCACATATAAAGGTATTAATCTAAACTATTCCTTGTGTAATGAGGACAGCTACTGGTATTTACTTGGGTACTAAACAATAATGAACTACAACCAGTGTACGGTGTAGTACAAGAAGTCCTGCTAGATTGGGTCATATGACTCAGTATTAACCCCATCCCTCATATATTAGTGATATCTGAGGTAGAAAACAACTGAGTTTGTTGTTTCAGGCATGTTTCAACAGAAAGATCGCAGCACAGGCTCTGATGGTTTTGAAGGTGTACTATGCTGTATGCAGTTGTGAACTACACTGTATTTGGGGCAGGGAGCTCTTGACACACTACTGAGCCCTGGTAAGGACAGAGGGACTAATCATAGAACACAAATAATCATGAGTCCAGCACCTCCTTCCATAAGCTAGGTAGTTATGATCAATAATCATAAAGTTAGTAGAGACCAATAGCTATCCAACCTAAGCTAAAAGTAATTATCTATGATTGGATCTTTGCAGTAATAGAAAACACCAGCTTGCTGCACAAATAGGAAATCCAGAACACATATTCCACATGTATACTTTCCCCTCAGCTTACCCAAATGATGGTATGGGTCATTCCCTGTGAACATGTGATGAAGGAGGAAAAAAGAACAAGCTCAATTCACAGACTAATCAGCTTTTAGGTTGGTTTGAATTAGAAATGCAGGGTGACTGCAGTATATTCTTATTAAGGGTAGTACTGAAAGATACTGATTAGGGTAAATCTTCCAAAAGGCACAGCTTCAAGTGATGTACTTCTCATTTATTTTGAGTAGAGGGAGAGTAGTATTCTTAGGTTAAGACAGTACATGAGTTCATCAACAGTGGTGAATGGCTTCCCTTGGTGTATCTGAGTAATAAACTTTGAAGATTAAATACAAGGAATTTCCTGGAATAGATAAGTGAATGATGGTAGTAGTAGTACTCATGTCAGAACCCAATTTAATTTCAGGACAGATAATGAGAATCAAGAACAGCCCAAAACTCATCTCTATGAAATGGAGGTCAGAAACATCTCCAAAAGTTTTGTCAATTCTGACACCAGCCATCCCTCCATGGAGCTCTTTATTTCTATACTGACTTCAATAAACTGTTAGAGTGGCCACACAGGACTTATATACCATACTTACAGGTAAGTGGTTTATTAACACAGTGGGTATAATTTAGGATCACAATTAACAGACTACAACTCAGGATCAAGATCAGGAAGCTTATAGGTAAATTACTCCTTCTTTAATGCAGGACAGCTCCCTCAGATCTTCTGAACCATGCAGACCTCCTTTTAGGTCCTTCAAGACAGGGTCCTTTCAGAATCCTCAAGACAGGCTACTCTTAGCCCTGTCATATGTCACCAACAACTCTGCTGCTGGACACCTTTCTGAACTATTCTGGCCAGCTCTGCCACTGGGCCCCTTCTGGGTCTCTCACTGTCTTCAGTGTTATATCCCTTGACTTGTGCTATAACTCTTTTAGGAGGTTCCTTCCTTCCTTCCTTCACTCCTCCTCCTCCTTCTTCTTCTTCTTCCCCTCTCTCTCTCTCTCTCTCTCTCTCTCTCCTTCCTTCTGCTTCTCTTCCTGCTTCTTTCTGTCTCAAAAACTTTTCTGGGGTTCTATATATGAAACTTCTAGTCAGCTTCAAGGCATGGTCCCTTCCAGTGTGAGGCCACAAACTGACAATCATCTTGGTAGGCCAGAGACACTTCATTTTTATTGTCAGTCACCTCATTTGAATAGTTTATTGACCAGACATGCAAAGTTCATGCCAATCATGCCATAGGCTGCAGCCCAGGGTGAGGCAAAAAGTATCAAACCATTCTTTCTTACAGTTAACAGTGGAAACGTCAATCATCTTGGACAAAAGTAACAAAACCCGTTGTGGTGTAGTAAATTACATAGTATGGCTTTTCTATCCATAGTATTTGTAACTCCCACTTTGCCATGCGCAACTGAGTACCTGATTGTTAAAGTTATCCATCTGGTGTATTTCTGGTGAAGCAGCACAAAGTAATCTTCTGAAGTTCACTCCTTCTCTCAGTTGTGTAGAATTCTGATGTTGGGATTGGTTAGTTTTCCCACTCTGCCAGGCTTAAAATGACTCCTCCTAGAGTCAGGGAGGAATCTCTCTGCTAACTGAGAGAGAGAAGCTTCTGAGAGAGATGTGCTTGCTAAGAGAGAGACATGAGAGACAAGCTGCTGAAAGAGAGACACAAGAGAGATGCACTGCTGAGAGAGAGAGACGTGCTACTGAGAGAGACTGATAGAGATGCCTGGCTGAGAGAGACAGTGCATTCCTGAACTTGAATTGTAGCTTGTTGTTTCCCCAATAAACCCCATAATCTGTGAGTTCTGTGTGGCCACTACAGCAAATTATCAAACCCAGCAGAGATGGTGGGTGCCATGAGAAGAACAGTTGGTGACAAGGTTAGTAAGAGGGTTGGAGGGTGACAGCATGTTTGGCCTTGTAAGAAGAGGCCTTGGGATGTTGATGGTGATTCTGTCTTCCTTTTGTGTAGTTAGAGGGGGTCAAAGATGCCATCCCCATGTTCCTTTTGCACCCATGAAGTAGAAAATTAGAGCAAAGGTAACTCATCAGGGATTAGGAGACAACTCTGAAACCATTTTTTCAAAGAACCAAAGCAAAAGCCTGCATAAAGGAACTCATTTCACAACTACAGTATATTAGCAAGGGTTCTCCAGAGAAACAGAAGCAATAGAAGAGATCTATATCTGTACATATATATAGATGTATATATATATACAGGAGCTCTGGTGACACAGTGCCTAAGGCATTTGACTGCTAACCAGCCACCAGCCACTCCTCAGAAGGAAGATTGGGAAATCTACTTCTGTAGAGATATTGCTTCTGAAACCCAAGGAGGGGTCATTACAAGTTGAGATTGATTTGATGGCAGTGAGTTTTTTTTTTTTTTTT
>NW_006922090.1:873706-884831 GCF_000298275.1 Orycteropus afer afer | reverse complement strand
ATAGATTTGATGAATTGAACACCAATGATTGAAAACCAGAAGAATTGTGGGATGACATCAAGAACATCATCCATGAAGAAAGCAAAAGGTCATTAAAAATACAAGAAAGGAAGAAAAGAGGAAAATGCATGTAAGAAGAGACTTTGAAACTTGCTCTTGAACTAAGAGTAACTAAAACAAATGGAAGAAATTACAAGATAAAAGACCTGAACAGAAGATTTCGAAGAGCAGCTTGAGAAGACAAAGTCAATTATTATAATGATATGTGCAATGACCTGAATTAGAAAAGCAAAAGGAAGAACATGCTTGGCATTTCTCAAGTGGAAAGAACTGAACGAAGCCTTGCATTGCAATATTGAATAATTCCATAGGCAATATATTGAATGATACAGGAAACATCACTAGAAGGTGGAAGGAATACACAGAGTCACTGTACCAAAAAAATTTGTCAACATTCACCCATCTCTGGATTATTATTAATTGTATGGTCACTAACTCAGGTTGACATAGACCCGGAGACTGTCATACAAACAGAACAAGGGGACACTGCATGGTTTAAAAACAGGAAGGACATGTGTCAGGGTTGTAACCTTTCACCATACTTATACAATCAGTCCTCTGAGAAATCATCCAAGAAGGTGGCTTATATGAAGAAGAACTCAGCATCAGGGTTGGAAGAAGAACAATTAACAACCTGTGATACTCTGACAACACAACTTTACTTGCTGAGAATGAGGATGACTTAAAACATTTACTGCTGATTGAAGAATTGCAGCCAGAATGCTACTTGGAAGCAAGAATGGCCACACACACTTCATCTTACCTACTTTGATAATGTTGTGAGAAGAGACCATTTCCTAGAGAACGATATCACTTTGGTAAGGTGGAAGGTCAATGAAAGAGGGGAAGGCCCTCAACAAGATGGTTTGACAAAGTGGCTACAATCATGGGCTCATGTATAGCAGGGATCATGGAACTGGCACAGGACTGGGAAGTGTTTCATTCTTCTGTACATAAGGTAGCTATTATTCAGAGACAATGTGATGGCACCTAAAAACAACATCCATTTCAGGAGCTGGTGTATGATCAGGAACCAATAGTATTGAAGGAAGAAGTATAAGCTGCATTAAATGGATTAGCAAAATATAAAGCTCCAGGAATTGATGGAATACCCATTGAGATGTTTCAACAAATGGTTGCAACACTATAGGCTCTTACTTGTCTACGCCAAGAAATTTAGGAGACAACTACCTGCCAAAAGACTGGAAGAGATCCATGTGTGTACCCATTCCAAAGAAAATAATCCCATAGAATGTGGAAATTATTGAACAATATCATTAATATCACATGCAAGTAAAATCTTGCTGAAGATAATTCATAAAAGGTTTCAGTAGTATATTGACAGAGAACTTCCATAAATGCAAGCTGGATTCAGAAAGGACATAGAAGGAGGAATATCATTGCTGATGTCAGATGGATCTTGCTGAAATCAAAAGAACACCAGAAAGATGTTTACTTGTGTTTTATTGACTATGCGAAAACATTTGATTGTGTGGATCATGACAAATTATGGATAACTTTAAGAAGAATGAGAATTCCAGAACACTAAATTGTGATTTTAAGGAACCTGGACATAGACCAGAAGGCTGTCATTCAAAGAGAGCAAGGAGATACTGCATGGTTTAAAATCAGGAAGGAATTGAGTCAGGCTTGCATCCTTTCAGCATACTTATTCAATCTGTATGCTGAGCAAATAATCCAAGAAGCTAGACGATATGAAAAAGAACATGGCATCAGGATCAGAGGAAGGCTCATTAACAACCTGAGATATGCAGATGACACAAATTTGCTTACTGAAAGTTAAGATGATTTGAAGCACTTACTGATGAAGATTAAAGATTCCAGTCTGCAGTATTGATTACATCTCAACATAAGAAAAAAATGAAAATCCTCCACACTAGACCAGTAAGCTATATCATGATAAATGGAGAAAAGATTGAAGTTGTCAAAGGCTTCATATTACTTGGTTCTACAATCAATGCCAGTAGAAGTAGCAGTCAAGACATCAAAAGACATATTGCTTTAGGCAAATATATTGCAAAAGATCTCTTTCAAGTGCTGAAGAGTAAAGATATCTCCTTGAAGACTAAGATGCGCCTCACCCAAGCCATGGTATCTGATAGTGTGGTGCCTAAGACATTTGACTGCTAACCAGAAAGCTGGCAGATCAAACTCACAGGCCACTCCTCAGAAGGAAGATTTTACTTCCTGTGAAGATACCACCTCAGAAACTCACGGAGGGGTCGCTATGAGTTGGGTCGGACTCGATGGCACATAACAACAACAACAACAACAACATGTTATTTTATTTATTTATTTCACAGGAATCTTGTGGGGTTTTATTTAGACTTTTTCTATAGAACCAGAAAATCAGGAATAGAGATGTAAAGTAATGATAAGCTTGAGGTCACACAACTGAGGAATTTGCCAGTACAGAGCTCAACCAAGGTCAGTCTCATGTCAAAAGATCTGCCACACCATAATGCCTCACTCAGGGCCACTGAACTGTATCTTCAAATTTACTATTATCATTGTGCAGGGCTTAGCACAATGCTAGGCAGTACAACAGAGTTTAATATATATGTGTTCCACTGACTTAACCAGAAAAAAGGTAGACACCTTTTGTTCAAGACCAAAGTAAATTAAAACAGAAGTGGCTAAAACAATGGCACCTCATCCTGTAACATTTTCTATAGACAATACCTTCTCTGTGAAACCCTCCCAAGAAGAGTATAATTTCCTTCTACCATTTACGTAAATTGTATCTATTTCTATTTCATAAAGAAAGGAAGAACAGTGTTTGGATCAGACTGTCTTAAATCTTAGCTCTGCTATTTAACCCACTATAAAAATCAAACCCACTGCCATCAAGTCAACTCCAAACTTTAGTGACATTAGCTGGGTTTCCAAGGTTGTAAATCTTTATGGAAGTAGATTGCCTCATCTTCCTTCCATGGAGCAGCTGGTGGGTTTGAAGCTCTGACCTTCTGGCTAGTGGCCAAATATCTTCCCCACTATGCCACCAGAGTGCCACTATACACCACTATTATTTATCTTTTACTTGTTCTTATGACCAGAAAGCTACATCTGTGCTTTGGCTGGTTTCAATGCACTCATTGAAGAATTTTGTAAAGTTTTCAATAGAAGCAGAAAAATATGCAACAGAGACTGTCAGTGCATTTCAAAGCCAAAATATCTGGCATCACAGAAAAGTTTGCCAATCTCAACTTTCTGATGCTCATTTGGACCTTATGACTTTGCTTTTCCTATCTACTTCCTGGAATGTTCTTTACATTTCCACAAAAGTGTTTCCATTGTTTAATTCAAGTTTTATTTTAAACATCACTAACAAGATAAGCTTAACCATCCATTCTGTTCCACCTCCTTCCCCGTGATTTTTATAATAATATGTATCATTCCTGCTAAAATATTTTTATGTCTATGTTTGCTTATCATTTTCTCCTTACTGTCACCTCCAGTGACAGGAGACACTCCTTCTGCTTGTTTTCCAGTGTATCATGTTGGTGCAGCATGTGATTACTAAAACGTAAGTACATGTATAAATACCTATATATTCTGTCACCTTATGGAAGTGCTTGCACAACATGCTTCTCTTTCAATTTTATTATCAAATAATCTTAGTGATCCTAGATTTGAGAATAAAGTTATTTTTAGAGTTGGAGCCCTGTTTGAATGATAGCTTTGCTATTACCTCAGAAAAGGCAAGAGTTTGGCTTCTGGTCTTAAGAAATTGATATGCTTTTTCTTTTAGTTTTGCTTTATTTCAGCAGTTTTTAGAAAAATTACTGTCACTCACATATGTTCATTTCCAAAATCTCTACTCCATTAGATAAGAATAATTGACAGAAATGCTCTGTAGAAAAGTGAGGCACTGAATTGTGATCATCACCCAGGAAATTGCCTCATTCTTCTGTTTTCTTTTTGGTTGAGAACCGAGAGTCTATATTTGTGAATTTGTGAACTTGGGCAGTTGGTTTCATAGAACAAATGAAACTTTTTTGTAATTCTGCTTGAGACAGTGTCTTCACTGTAGCAATTGTTTTTTATTTCAATATGATTTGGGAGTTCAATGCTATTTATAGAACATTTTGGATTTGCAATGCACACTTACCATAGAGCATTCATATTTTATGGCTAGACTTGTTCACCGTAACAGAAATATGTTATTGCTTTCCGCAACTATTGATGGGGTGGAAATCTAATTCTCTTAATATGTATATTCACACCAGTTCCCCGCCCCACAACCCAGTTCAAATTTTCTCTTTCTCTTTGCACATATTTCTCTCTATATGTTTTGTGACTTGTATGTACACATATTTATATATATTTCTATCTGCTAGCTGCTCTTTTAGGAAGATGAAGCATAATTGTAGTCTTTTAGTTATTTAATGAAGAATAATGTGCATCAAGTGTCTTAGTACTTCATGAAGTCTTGAATGTAGTAAGTTTATAAATAGTGAGATGAATTTATATTCACTTTCTTTGAAAGATTTTACATTTCTCTAATTTATGTTAATTTCTGTAGTGAAATAAAGTTTATGGGATTTGATTTCCTTATTTAATGGTCTATAGAAAATCATATTCTTCTTTAAATAGACCATAGCAATAACTTTGATAATTTTCATCTGAGAACATTTATACTAAACTTTGTGCATCTTCGTAGTTAGCATAATGAATATTTATAGTGTCTTATTTTTATTATTGTCATGCATTTGTTCTTAACATGTTGTTGTTAGTTGTCATTAAGTCAGTGCTGCCTCATAGTGACCCTATGTACAATAGGGAAAATAAATAAATAAATAAAACACTGCCTAGTCCTGCACCAACCCCACAATATTTTCTATGTTTGAGCTCATTGTCACAGCTACTGTGCCAATCCATTTCATTGAGGGTCTTCCTCTTTTTTTGCTGACTCTCTATTTTACTAAGCATGCTGTGTTTCTCAAAGGACTAGTCCCTCCTGATAACATGTCCAAAATAAATGTGATGATGTTTCTCCATCCTCACCCTTAGACTTCTTCCAAGAGAGAATTGTTCTTTGCATGACTTACTTTAAACCTTAAGGGATGTAACTTGGCATTAATAAGCAAATAATTCTTGTAGCCTTTATAGCTAAGACATTGTAGATCCTGCCCTGTGATCTACTATTTTTCCATGTGATCATATGGGAACTCTGCAACACTCATCATTTTCTTACCTTTCTTTCAGCTTGTTCAAGGTATGCTTACAAGGCCTTTTCTAGATAGGAATTTGATTAAGTTAGACAAATTTAAATTCTATTAAATAATGCCATGTTAGATTTAGAGTCTAATATATAGAGAAATCAGTTTCTTCTTTGCTATGAAACATCACAATGAAAATTTGAATGAATTTTCCACAAAATATTTTTCTAGTACTTGAATGTATCCATCCTGAGCAACTA
Source organism: Orycteropus afer afer (assembly GCF_000298275.1). NCBI lineage: Eukaryota > Metazoa > Chordata > Mammalia > Tubulidentata > Orycteropodidae > Orycteropus > Orycteropus afer. The sequence continues at coordinate 879,328 of NW_006922090.1, read as the reverse complement.
AATGCCTTGTCCATTGTAAGCACTGCAGTTCCATAAATATGTGACAAAGCATCTAGATATTTCTACATCCTCATTATTTCTTGTTTATGACTTCTAGTTGTAGGGTAAATATGTTTTAAAGTATGATAGCCAAAACTGTATGCATATTGAATGTTATGTGGTCAGAAGAAATACAAATATCTCCTTAAAGTCTACAATATGATGATTGCTACTAATTTAGCTAAGTCTAAGGAATAATGAAGAATTTACTCTGAGTCAAGTATCTGTTGTTGTTGTTGTTGTTATGTGCCGTCGAGTCGGCCCCGACTCATAGCGACCCCTCCTTGGGTTTCCGAGGCAGTATCACTACGGAAGTAGGAATGCCCAACCTTCCTTCCGAGGAGTGACTGGTGGGTTTGAACCACCAGCCATCTGGTTAGCAGGCAAGTGACTTAGCCACTATGCTACCAGAGCTCCTAGAGTCAAGTATCTAGTATAGGACAAATTGGAGAAACATATTCAGGTTAGCTTTACTCCAAGTCCACTATATTTTATGCATTATATTAATGTTTGCTTCAAAAGTCAGGCCATTTAGAATACATTTTTCATAGGGGACAGAAAGTATCATCCAAAAGTATATTTGTGTGTATGTCTCGGTTCTCTAGTGCTGCTATAACAAAAATATAACAAATGGATAGCTTAACAAACAGGCATTTATTCTTTTACAGTATAGGGTCTAGAAATCCAAATTCAGAGTGCTGGCTTGAGGCACTGTGTGAAGGCCTCTCGACCTTGGGTTCAGCTATCCCTCTTATACAGCTGCAGCCTGCTGAGGCTGACAAACCCATGGTTGGCAGACACAATGTCACAATCCCAAATCAGTAGGCATGGCAGTCCATTAGTTCAAGTCCAGGAACAATCCCAAGATCACCAGGCAATATGACAGTCCACTGAGATGAAGACTTGGCCAAATGCAGGATCCAAGATGTGCCAACAAGCTAGAGACCTTTCCCAAAGCGTTTCCGTATATACTGGAAGCAGGCCACACCCCAAAGGCTGCTCCCTTTTCACTGATTAACATCTCACAGTAAATCCACCATGGAGTCTCATCAATCAATTCTCATAACTACATCTGGCTGCCTAGCCACTCAAAAAGCACAGCCCAGCCAACTTGACACACAACCCTAACTACTATCGTATGCACATTTTCTTTGGTGAAATAAAATACACATCCTCCTTACAGTGTGTTAAAATGTAGGATAATGGTGAATATCACCATTAAATAATATTGTTATGGGCCATCGACTCCTAACGACCCCTCTTTGGGTTTCCGAGGCAGTATCACTACGGAAGTAGATTGCCCAACCTTCCTTCCGAGGAATGGCTGATGGGTTTGAACCATGAGCCTTCTGGTTAGCAGTCAAGTGCTTTAGGCAGTATGATACCAGAGCCCCCAGTTGATTCTTAGGAATAGATCTTAAATGATATGTAAGAAAGTGGGGGCCTCTCTGGGATATATTCATATGTCACATGAAAAGAAAGTTCTAGAGATCTAAATTCATGAAGTACAAAGAGTCTCTAACTGATTCTAATGCAGCATTTGTGGGCCCATTTATTTGTCTTTCCTATGCCAAACAGACCATATAATTGTTACTATCTTTAAGGTTTTGGTCTTTGAAAATGAGAATGAACTAAAAAGATTGCTTCTCCCTGGCTTAAATAAATCACAACAGAATACAGACAGACACAGTCTGCTTGTGACCTACATGAACAGATTGTAAAGAAATTTCTCCTCCTCTGATAATATAGTCTTAACCTTCGTAACAAGCTTATTGATATGGACAGAGAGAGAGGCTGTAAGGAACTGGTTTATATGATTGTGGGGTAGTTATTCCAAAATCTGTAGGTCAGCAGTTGAAAATAGTGGCACGATTTCTATGTTATAATCTTGAGGCAGAATCTCTTCTAGTTTTTGCTCTTAAGGGTTTTAACCATTGGATGGGGCTGATCCATTTTGAAAGGTGATAAAGGTGTTAAAGTTAATTGACAGTAAATGTTGAGCACGTCAACAAAATACTTCAGAGCAACAACTGATGTTTGAACAAACAACGGGGAGTCATTGCTTAGCCAAGGTGTCACATAAAATTAACTATCACCCATTTGGAGTCCATTTAATAATCATCGTGCATGAAATTGCTCCCCCCTTCTCCCCTACTCAACATTCACACAACCACACACTCACCCAAGTGATAATTTCCAAAGCAAGCCTTTAAGAGCCATCCTCTTTTGGGTAGGATTCATGAAGTCTGTGCTCTGCTATGCAGTTCCCCTTCTGCCTATCAGAATTGCACTATTGCAGAAAATATAGCATTAGAGATAGGAGTGAATTCTCTGCAAAGGGACTGGGTTGCTTTTTTTTTCCTTTTCTTCTTTCTTTCTTTCTTTTTTTTCTCCTCTCAATACTGATTTAGACATCTTGCTTACATATATCTTGTTCAATTTTATCTTCCTCATGTTGATAAGTTTTATTAAAAATTCATCATTTCTATTAATCGTCACTAAAGAGTCATGGTAGTACAGTGGTTAACCATTCAGCTCTTAGCCAAAGATCATCAGTTTGAACCCACCAGCTGTTCCTTAGGGGAAAATGTGGTAATCTGCTTCTATGAACATTACAGCCTTGAAAATTTTGTGGGGAAGTTCTCTTTCCTACATGGCCACTATGAGTAGGAATGAAACAGGCAGCAGGTTTTTTTTTTTTCTTTTTCCCCCATTTATTAATAGTCATTATTTTCTTCTGATCCATAAAATCAAGGTAGCAAACACCTAGCACTGTACACATGTCATAGGAGTGCTCAATAAATATTCATTATACATATAGTGATAAGAACAGCATAGAACTCTTCTAAACTTAATATAGATTTTCAACGTTTGTTAGTCAATAGGTGATGTAGCCTTTAATCTTCAGTCAAAGAGTTGAGAAATGCTTTTAGGACTGATGTGTCCAACTTTAGATTTCTCGAAATTTTAGTTAAGCTAATTTAAAAAAAAATAACTTGGAGGTCTTTTGTGTATGATCTACTATACTTGTTTGTTGCATTTCATCACACTTCATACTCATACTTTGTGATTTAAGTACACTTCTATATATTTCAGAGTCCCTGAGTGGTGCGAACCGTTAAGTGCTTGACAATTATCAATAGGCAGGCAGTTTGAATCCATCCAAAGATACCTCAGAAGAAAATTTAGGGGATCTAGTTATGAAAAATTAACTAATGAAACCCCCATGGAGCACAGTTCTATTCTGAGGCATACAGGCTTTCCATGACCAGAAGGGACTCAAAAACAACTGGTCTACCTTAAAACAAAATTGAACCAGTTGATATTCTGTTTTACAGATGAGTCTCTAAGAAGTTATGCAACTTTTAGTGGAAACTGGTACAAGTTTTTAGCTAATCAAATAAAGCTTACACAACTTTCACCTTAACTGAATTAAGAATAAAGAGTTTAAAAATAAACAATAATTATTAGACATAATGAATGGCTAGCACTCTTTGTTATCCAAATACTAAGCTGTTCTTATTTTTCTCTTAATTTATGCATTGACCTCACAAATTATGTGTGAATTATGCAGCAGTGTCTTTTGTTTAAAAGTTGCCCTGTAAGATGAAAGTTATAATTAAGGGGAAAGTAAGTACACACTCAATTTAACCTTCCAGAAGGGAAAAGAGACCATCTGGTTTATTTCAATATCTTTACTGAGCAAATATGACTATAGTGGTTTATGCCCTCTATTGTTGACACCACTTCTAAACCTGCTTTTATGGATCATTTCTTACAGTGTCTCCCTTAGGGAGACTTATATGAAGTGACAGGGAAGTTTGTAATGATACTTCAATAATAATTAGTGATAGTGATAACCTTTAGAAAACTTTAAAGAAATCAGATGACTAGGGTTAGCTTACCCTCCCTAAAGGAATAGATTTATGTTTAAAACAATAAAACACAGCATTCTAAATATATTGTAATGCCTTTAAGATAACTAAAGATGCATTGTAAGCTTTTAAGTGCACTGTGCTCATAATCATGTTCATTTGTAGAAATCTGTTAAAATATAAGGCTGCCTTCATTTTTCATGGCTTTTCTCATATTTCAAGTGCAGTACTTAGTCTTGAAGTGAACTTCATTGACATGAAGCAGCAATATACTACAGAATTTTAAAGATACTGGCAAAGACTAGGACTTATTTTAGGACGAGGTAAGATCTTCATATATATATGTAGCCAAAAGTGTGAAAAATGCAATCTGCTTTATAGTATCTTCTGCTATTCGAAACAGATATTCAAACAAAATGATTGCTGCAAGCATGTTACAGGAAAAAGTGCAAACCTTAAAATATTTCCTGAGAAGGAAATTTCTTGAGAGGGCAATGTGTGAGCTTTCTTGGATTTTTATCATAAAGTAAAAATGAAATAGTCTTTTTTTTTTTTTTTCAAGTGTTCTAGTTTCTCACAGCATAATGGTGAGTAAATAAAATGATGGGCAAAGAAAAAAATGTGGCGTAGTGCCATTTACAAGAAAACGAGACTGTTAGGAATAATCTTTCAATGTCATTTTCAATGATTTCTGTTGTTATTCATCTGCTATTTTTAGGTTATTTAATGTTGGTAAGTTTTATGAAAAGGCTAGCATAAAGGAATTCATAACATTGGGATATTTTCTGTAAAATGTTACTATAAACTAGAATATTAATAATAAATAAAAACAAAATACTTTAACTTGCATGCACATTCAGTGCTGTATATTGTGTTGTTTGATCAGCAGTCCCATTCTTTACTAGTTTATTGAGAAATTTCCTCTAGTCAACAATAGAACTTTCATCCAGTCATATAGACAGAAATATGAACAAGCCCTGGCTACCTGTTTTGGTTGCCTTTAGGGCCACTCTAACAGAAAATATTACAGGTGAATGGCTTTAACAAACATACAGGAGCTTATTCCCCCACAGTTTTGGAGGCTAGAAGTCCAGGTTCAAATTGCCAAACTCTAGGGGCTGGGTAAAAGCCCCTCAACCTTGGGACTCAGCTCTGCCTGTTGCTTCCAGCCCATTGAAGCTGGAGGTTTTCTTCACTCAGGCAGCTGTTGGCTGCTGAGCCTGAAAAATCCAGGATTGACAAATAAAAGTCACTGTCCCAATATTACCTAACCAAACAGCAGAACACTGATTCAAGTCCATTAAGAGCCCTAAGATAGGCAGAAAGCATGGCAGGCTACTGAATAATGACTTGGCTATATACAGGATTCAAGTGTGCCAAAAGCTAGAGACTTTTTTCTTCCTTTCTTTCTTTTTTTAAATTGTCTGCTGTTTGTCTCCTTTCCTTTTTTTTTTAATTGTGATTTGGGTGAAGATTTACAGGGCAAATTCATTTTCCATACAGCAGTTTACATATACTTTGTCTCATGTCTTTGACCACAGTTTACCACAATGCAACAGCTCCCCTCCCACTTCCTCCCCATAGTTACCTCTTTCCAGTGTCCATCCCTCCATACACTCCTGCTCCCTGAGCTGTCTCCCTGTGCATAAACAGCCCTTCTTTCTCAATGATTGTTCTCTCCATGGAGTGTATCTACTTGAGGTAAATG
>NW_006922090.1:867167-869962 GCF_000298275.1 Orycteropus afer afer | reverse complement strand
TGTTTCTCCTTATATACTAGAAGTAGAACACATTCATAAGGCAGCTGCTCAGCTGTGCCAGTAGACTTCACCATGGAGTTGATTACCAATCTCACCACAGGGAATAACTACATCCAGCTGCACAGACACTTACAACCAGGCCCAGTCAAGTTGACACGTAACCTTAACTATCACACCAACATATTGCTATTGAATACAACATTGTAAAGGTGATCAGGGAGCTAAGGTGGCATAGTGCCTAAGGCATTTGACTGCTAACCAGAAGGCTGGAAGCTCAAACTCCTCAGCCACCTCTCAGAAGGAAGGTTGGGCAATCTACTTCTGTAGTGATACTGCCTTGGAAACACAAGGAGAGGTTGCTATGAATTGGATCCGACTCTATGGCAGTAAGTTTCCTTCTTTGTCTTTTTTTTTAAAAGGTGATCAGGTGGCATGAACTAAACCACAGTCTTTTCCTTGGCGTTACATAATGAAAATTGGGAAACAGAAAACAATTTCCTGCCCCTAGGGTTGTTGTGGGAGCTCTGATAGCATAGTGCCTAAGACACTTGACTGCAAATCAGAAAGCTTGCAGTTCAAGCCCACAAGCCACTCCTTGGAAGGAAGATGGGACTGTCTACTTCCATGGTGATAATGCCTCAGAAACCCAAGGAGGGGTCTCTATGGGTTGGGTCTGACTCTACGGAATATAACAACAACAACAACAACAACAACAACAGGGTTGTTGTATATGTCTGTAGCCATAATTGCTTTTTCTTGTTATTGTTACCATTTGTCCCAGCTAATTATATGTTTCACAATTACAAAATAGATTACTTTAGAAAATTTTACTTTCCTAATCAAATATAAGAAAACTTGCATCAATAGTGTAGTTATATGTGATTTGGTCTTGATAAATCGAGAAAAGATTGAAGTTGTCAAAGACTTCACATTAATTGGTTCTACAATCAACACCAATGGAACCAGCAGTCAAGACATCAGAGTACCTCTTTCTTTGTGCAAATCTGTTGCAAAAGACTTCTTTCAAATGCTAAAGAGCAAAGATGTTTCCTTGAAGACTAAATAAAATAAAATAAAAGGTGTGCCTAACCCAAGCCATGGTATTTTGGTATTTTCAATCCCCTCTTTTGCATGTAGGAGCTCTGGTTGCATAGTGCCTAAGGCAATGGACTGCTAACTAGAAGGCTGGCAGTTCAAACCCACCCGCCATTCCTTGGAAGGAAGATGTTGCAATCTACTTCCGTAGTGACACTGCCTTGGAAACCCAAGGAAGGGTCTCTATGAGTTGGGGCTGACTTGATGGCACATAACAACAACAACAACGTATGCGTGTGAGAGCTGGACAATGAATAAGGAAGACCAAAGGTGAGTTGCTACTTTAGAACTGTGGTGCTGGGGAAGATCCTGAGAGTACCATGGACTGCTAAAAGAACTAGCAAATCTGTCCTGGAAGGAGTACAGCCAGAACACTCCTGGGAAGTGAGAATGGCCAGAATTAGTCTCACCTACTTTGGTCATATTGTAAGAAGGAACAATTCCCTGGAGAAGGATATCATGCTTGGTGAAGTTGAGGATCAGTGAAAAGGGGAAGGCCCTCAATGAGATGGATAGGATAGGCAGAGTGGCTGCAACAATGGGCTCAGGTATAGCAAGGATCGTGAGGCTGGCACAGGAGTGGGCAGTGCTTTGTTTTGTTGTGCATGGGGTCGCTATGTGTTGGAGACGAAGGCACTTAACAACAATGATAATATGTGATTTGGACCAACCTTCAATAAACATATCCATACTCTGTTACTCTCAATCCCAGCTTGTTTTTGTCACATACCTTACATTCATCTTTCCTTCCTCACTTCCTGTCCTGTAGACTTCAAACTCCAGCATCAGATGCAAAGCAAAGTGCCATAGGAGGCTGCTTAATCAGCATGATTAATTATATCTTTAATTTCATAAGATCAAATACCTATAGCAAACATAAATTTGGGTAGATACACTGGACCTTAGATGATATAATATCCTTAATTCACATCTTGATTGGTAAAATAAAGCATATTATTAATAATAACTATTAACAGGAAGAAGTAAAAAGAGACATTTAATGTAGAAGTTATGTTTAATAATTTATTCCTTATACCTAACTTGTTTGATAAGCATGATTAAACTCATTTAATTGAAAAATAAAAAGAAGTTGAGACATAAAAAGCATATATTATAAACTCTTTGTCATTGGTCAAGTTAATGTTAATTCTATTTCAGTATCTTAAACATCATCATCATTATCACAAAAAATTACCCTTTCTTTACAAGAAAATTTTCATTGCCCTTCTCTTCACCCAAAGAAATTTTTCCTTTTTTTTATTTTTCAAAATCTGAGAATCCATTAAAGTTTAAAAATTTGGAAAGAAATATGAATATGATTATTGTTACAATTCATCTTTCAAGCAGTTTTTCCACTGCATTCCATCTGGCCAGTTTTCTTTGTTCTACTAAAAAAAACATTATTTTCTTCTTAATGCACAAGAATTTCTTGTGCACATTTGTTTTTTTGGAATATCAATATATGGACAGATGACTTTTTGATAAAATTATTTATGTTTCTTATTCCTTTTAGAATATTTCCTGAAATGCTAAATTTGCCACAGGGTTAATATGTTACCAGTCAATTATATGTCATTCTTTCCAAGAGAAAATGATACTAATGCTCTCTTAACTAGAGATTAGTGCATATCAATTTTCAATAAAAATTAGTAAAAGATTTGCACATTTTTTGTTCTTTTGGTTTGAAAGTTTTTTTTTTT